>NC_060143.1:388300829-388639995 GCF_021461385.2 Schistocerca piceifrons | reverse complement strand
CAGACATAAACCGTAACTTGAGGAAGAAATTTCTGAGAATGTATGTTTGGAGTACAGCATTGTATGACACTGAGTCATGGACAGTGGCTCAAATGGCTCTGAGCACTATGGGACTTAACTTCTGAGGTTATCAGTCCCCTAGAAGTTAGAACTTTTTAAACCTAACTAACCTAAGGACATCACACACATCCATACCCGAGGCAGGATTCGAACCTGCTATCGTAGCGGTCACGCGGTTCCAGACTGTAGCGCCTAGAACCGCCTGGCCACCTCGGCCGGCCATGGACAGTGGGAAAACAGGAATAAAAGAGAATCGAGCCTTTTAGATGCTACCGAAGAATGTTCAAAATTAAGTGGACTGATAAGATAAGGAATGAGGATGAGGAAGTTTTCCGTAGAATCGTCGAGGAAAGGAACATGCGAAAAACGCTGACGAGAAGAAGGGCCATGACGATAGGATTTGTGGTATGACATCAGGGAATAACCTTTACGATACCAATGGGAGCTGTAGAGAGTGCAAACTGTAGAGGAAGACAGAGATTTGAGTACATACAAAAATAATTGTGCACGCAGGGTGCAAGTGCTACTGTAAAATGGAAAGGTTAGTGCAGGGGAGGGATTCGTTGGGGGCCACATCAAACCAGCAAGGAGACTGATGACTTAACAAAAAGAAAAAGAACCATGCCGTCAGGAAAAATAAATTAGGATCCAAAATGAGTTTCTTATTAGAACAATGTACAGTGGAGGCAGATTTACTATGAATATGAGCCGAGGAAGTTTGTGCACTTTTATAGCTGACTGGGGGCAGTAACTGAGATATACGCACTAAAACGAGGATTACCTGAGTGGTCACAGTGGAACCTAATACGCTGTCCCATCGAATAAGTAGGAAGCATTTTGCTGGATCAGAAAATCTGCCATAGATCCAATTTGGGAAGCAATAATCAGGGAAACAATCAGAGAACTCATCAGCATAACAGTAATAATAGGAATTGTAAGAATAGTCAACAGAATAATAACAGAAACAGGAAACAAGATGAGAACTGCAGAGGGAATTGGGGCAAGATTTAACGAAGAGAACAGAAACAAGTGGTGTCAAAGGGAGGACAATTATAGGAGCGGGGAAAGACCAATACAAGAGAATAGGGAAAGGAGTGCAGAAGTGAATAGAGGGGAACAAGAGGGACAGAATTTGGGACACTGAAACTTTTTCCAACTGGAGTCTGATTTGGGACAATGAGTAATGCAAAAAACAGGACCAGTAGAAGGAAAAATAAAAGCGGGTATGACATCAGCTGATTTAACAATAACTATAGAAATAAAAAAACAAGATAACGCAGTATATTTTTTCGGCCGCAGCTATGTCGGAGATTTGATGTTTTACCGGATTCGTGATATTCACTGTACAGTCGTGGAATGGTCGTATGGACAAATCCCCACTTCATCGCCACCTCGGAGATGTTCGTGCACCGACCATAACACCACGTTCAAACTCACTTAAATCTTGATAACCTGCCATTGTAGCAGCAGTAACCGATCTAACAACTGCGCCAGACACTTGTCTTATATAGGCGTTGCCGACCGCAGCGCCGTATTCTGCCTGTTTACATATCTCTGCATGTGAATACGGATGCCTATACCAGTTTCTTTGGCGCTTCACAGCAATAAGACTGAGAATACTGAACAAGATAGTGTGGGTTTAGTGGTAATGTTTATGCATCGTGGAGTTTAACTGTAGATGATGTTTGAGTGGTAAAAACTGGAATGTATACGCTGAATGTTAATGGAGTGAATTATGTTGCTAATGGTGTGAATGAAGACCTCGTGCAGGAACATTTGTTGGGTGTCCAGAAAATGACTCCCTGATTTCAATATTAAATATCTCGAAAACAAAGATCGATAGAGGAATGCAGTAAACGGTATGTTAATTGTGAAAGCTGTAAGAAGTTTATACAGCAGTTTGAAATAATAGTTACAAAAGCTGATAACAGATGGCGCTGTAATCGCCATACGTAATGCCTAGTATAAATAGTGATCCGAAGCCCAGACCGATCAGTTCCACTATTGAAACGTGAAAGGAGGTTAGCGTACCGAAGAAAGAGATTAAAACCATGTACTCCACTGAACAACGCGTTTTTCTGGTGCTAGAGTACCACAGGTTAGAAGAGAGTCCTACGGCAACAAGGCGAAGTTTTCAAGCACGATTTAATGTTCCAAAAGAACCCGATGCGAAAACCATTCGTATGCTTTTCGCAAAATTTCAAAGAACAGGCAGCGTAACTGATGATCTAGTGGGGCATGTTGCCCGCAAGCAAACCGCAGTTACGCATGAAAATATCGCCACAGTTTCTGGAATTATTCAGCAAAATCCAATGTCATCCGTCCGTAGAATTGCATCTGAGACTGGTTTGAAGCGTTCCAGCACGCAGAAAATACTGAGAAAGAGCCTACACATGTTTCCATTCAAAATTCAAACGCACCAGGCCTACCCGTACGAGCTGTGCAACAAAGGATTGCCTTTGCTAATCAGATGCTCACAATGATTGATAGTGAAGGATTTGATGTTGGCTGCATCTGGTTTACAGATGAAGCACACTTCCACCTGAATGGATACGTGAATAAGCAGGATTGGCGATTTTGGGGTTCCGAAAAGCCATATTGGTGTAAAGCGAAACCCCTGTATTCTCCTGAAGTTACTGTGTGGGCTGCAGTAGGCAGTAGAGGCATTATTGGCCCTTTTTTCATTCGAGAAACGGCCACTGGTGCATGTTACGTTGCAATTTTTGAACAATTTGTCGCCACACAGCAAGCGTTAGAGGATCGACCAGGTACTGAATGGTTTATGCAAGATGGAGCCCGACCACATCTGACCGAATAAGTGTTTCGCTTTCTTGAGGAATACTTCGGGAATCGAGTCATTGCTTTGGAATATCCCAAATTTACTGGTGCAGGCATGGATTGGCCTCCATATTCGCCGGATTTGACTCCCTGTGACATTTTTTGTGGGGCACAGTGAAAGACATGGACTACCCGAAGCATCCCGCCACGCTGGACGAGCTTGAATCGGCGATCTCTGTGGCATGTGAATCCATTTCGGTTGAGACACTACGAAATGTGATGGCGAATTTCATTCTTCGTTTGCGCCACCTCTGTAGTGCCAATGGTGAACATTTTGAAAACATTGTGATGTGATTGTTTGCAAAGATTGTTTTCGTACGATTATTTCACTTATGTATGCTGATATGAGCTGTACAGCGTACAGCGCCATCTGTTAGCAGCTTTGTAACTATTATTTCAAACTGCTGTATAAACTTCTTACAGCTTTCACAATTAACATAGCGTTTACTGCATTCCTCTATCGATCTTTGTTTTCGAGATATTTAATTTTGAAATCAGGGAGCCCTTTTCTGGACACCCTAATGTTTAATGAAAATGATGATAGCTGTGAACCATGGGAGAGTAATAAGGAGAATGATTTTATTGCTAAGATCTGAGTACCCAGGGCTAAGTAATAGTTTCACGATGGAGCACCTGAAGATTGGAAGATTAGTAAATTTGATTATGCTGGGCAGGTAAGGGATCCAACTGGGAGAATGGTGAATATAAAGATGCTTTTGATGAAGTATTTGATGAGGATGAAAATGTTGGACTGTTGGGAGTAGAACATATGTGTATGATGGGGATAAATTGTATGGGTTGTATATTGACTGGTGACTGTATCTACTATTGGTAATTTCACTTTCTTACATTCAAGTGACCTAAGATTAAAAGGTCATCAGTTTTAAAAATTTCTGTCCTTTCTTTTATGTAGTCGTAAAATCTTCCTTGCCCATGTTTCCTGTGTAAGAATAATTACTCCACCCACTAATCGTTAAACTGTCCTTGAAGTAACGAGAAACAGGATCGGGATTGTATCATATTCTGTCTTTCGAATACCATCGTCAGTCATTGGCGGTTGTGTATCCTTTAGGTCCGAAATTTACTTTTGATTGTGAGCCCTGCTTAGTCCAGACTGATACATTTCACCTGTTGGTTTGTCACATTAAGCACTCCTGCCATATTCCCTTTCTTGCATAGCTCTTCCTCACACCGAGTGGTTTTCAATGTCTAGACCTCAAAAAGAATTTACCGTAGAGAAACAAACTTGAATTGATGAGGCATAAATAAATATACTGAAAATAAAACTGAGGCGAACTGATGAGAACTGGCAAAAGTTCTTTCCAGATTTCAGGAGACAGCACGAAGGCAACGACCAAATCTAAGGTGTGTAGTTAACGATATAAAACATGTTGGAGTTATAGTGGTACGTATAATTTATCAGTGTAATTTATGAATAAGTTTAGAGCAGAACGAACAGCGAATGCCAAATGGCTGATGATGATTATGATGGTGAAGTTGTTGATGATGATGACAGGGACAAAACAAAGCAAAGTTTTATTTTGTCAAAACTGACTGATCGAGGCGGTGCAATGCTAAAACATAGGAATCGCATTCAGAAGGGCGGAAGTTCTCATCTCCAGAGTAACGTTTTCCGTAATTTCCCTAAATCACTTAAGTCCTAGGGTGAGCATTGCTTCGTGTGCTTCTACTTCATTCAGAAAATAAACTGATTTCCTCTATATCGGTCCCTGTAAATAATTCTGGTCAGTGTTTTGCAACAATGATATCAAACTTGTCGTTCTGCAGAATGGAAAGTCGTTCGTCAAAAGTTAACTTTCAAGTTTTTCATTCTTAAGTGAGTTCAGTCGCAAAGCCTCTGCAAATACATTGTACAACGGTGTTTTCGAGTCCTAAATGTACTGCAGTCGTTGCCTGGTAAAGCGGAGATAGTCTGCTAGGCGATAATTCGGACGTATAATGTATGGACGAATCAGAAGTCTTCAGTACAGAGAATTGTGCCCCATTCTGTTCTGTTCTGTTTCTGCCTTGCTACGGACGACTGGTTTTTGCTGCTTCTCGGCGTTTGTCACAGCTGGCTTATGGACCTTTGAACTGAGGTTACGCTCTGACGATCCTTCTCATCCTACAAGCTATGTGGATTACAGTGAGATTTCAGCATTCACGTCCTATTTGCGTAATACTTTGTTATCCACATGATTAGGCCTATAGATCTTTCTCCATTCGGATTCAGAGTTAACTTCCATTGTTCAGAGAGAAAATTCTTGATCGTCATGGTGTGTGTGTGAAATCTTATGGGACTTAACTGCTAAGGTCATCAGTCCCTAAGCTTACACACTACTTAACCTAAATTATCCTAAGGACAAACACAAACACCCATGCCCGAGGGAGGACTCGAACCTCCGCCGGGACCAGCCGCACAGTCCATGACTGCAGCGCCCTAGACCGCTCGGCTAATCCCGCGCGGCTGATCGTCATGGTGTAGTATCGATATTTCACCTGTTCATTAGTGATGTTTGATTTCTGGCTTTGTCACAATCCCGCTGATTCAAATGTGCTAAGAGTCTGCTGGAGTGTATAGAGTTTTCTTTTTTTCTAATTTTTGTATTTCTTGGACCAGAATACCACGTGGTCCGTCATAGGACAAGTGTAATCTCCTATTTGTTACTGCGTGTTGGGTTGAGCATAAATAATCAGGAATTTCTCGAAAACATTTACGGTTTATTCTCCTCCTCCACTCATTTACGATAACATTACTATATTTGCTCTGTACACGGGCTTTTGTATTAATTCTTGTTTCTGTATTTGAAGTTTTTTAATTCTTTGCATGGCTTTATAACGAACAATGTAAGTTAATGGTAGACTTCAAAATGCATGGTGTTCCAGATTACGGCACAGGACATGATTTTGGAAATGTCTTACTCGCAAATTAAGTTAGTCATCGATACACGTTTCGATACACCATCAGAGCACAGAATAAAGTACAAAGCAAAGCTCATGAAAGTGATCACAGACGTCACAGAAAACTGAGACATACCAATGAATTCAAGTGCAAGTTTGGCGATGGTGGATAAATTAATTTGCGACCAAGACTTTTGCAAAATTACATCTCATGCCAAATGTGAGTGGACGCTTGCCTCAAACATCGAAGAACCTTTCAATCAAGTGACGTACCAGATTGTTTGATGATCTTGGTGGACGAAAGAGAGGCTTTCTTTGTGAGATTTACATCCACGTGGCACGTAGTCTGCCTACAAGAGGGAGCACATATACACTCAGGAACCATGTTAAGAAACTACAAGAAGTAACCGGATATTAAATCCATTCACTAAAAAATAAAGTCAGTAGGCTTAGATAAAGTACCAATGTGTGTACTGAAACAATGCATAGGGATTATTCAAGGCCCCTTAACAGATATAATAAATGAATGCTTCACATCAGGGACATTTCTAGAGCAGTTAAAACAGGCAAGAGTTGTACCTTTGCTTACGAAAGGTAATGCAGAAGACATAGAAAATTACCGGTCCATTTCCTTGCTGTCAGCATTCTCAAAAATAATAGAAGCAATTATGAAAGACAGGTTAATGAATTTCCTGAATAAACACAATCTATTAAGCGAATCATAGTTTGGTTTCCGAAGTGGCAAAAATACGGAGCCAGCCACAGTACAATTCACAAAAGTTGTACTTGATGCTCTTGACAAAGATGAGTATGTCACAGGCATATTTTTAGATCTTTCTAAGGAAATTGATACAGTCGACCACAAGATTCTATCAAATAAATTAGAGGCTTTAGGAATATGGAGCATAGATAATGACTAGTTTCGATCATACGTAACAGATAGGCTACAAAGAGTCGAGATAACACATACTTCAATAGATTTAAACATTTAGTAAAACACTCATCAGAATCAAACTACATTAATATAGGGGTTCCGCAAGGTAGCATATTACGACCAATACTGTTCCTGATATACATCAATGGCTTTCCCAGTAGTGTTACTCAAATGTAGATGCCACGTCTATAAACTGTGTAACAAATGCAAAATTTCTAGAAATGAATATTGATTCTCAGTTGGAATAGTGTGAACACATAAAGGTACATGCAAACAGAATGTCATCAGCATGTTATGCCGTTAGTATCCTATCATCAGTATGTAACATGCAGTGTCTTTTAGTTACATATTATTCATATGTACACTCAATTCTTAGCTATGGCATGCTTTTTTGGGGAACAAACTCAGAAAAATGAACACAATTTTCAAACCCCAGAAAAGAGCCATAAGAATAAAAACCAAAACTACTAGTCGAGATCATTGTAAAGATCTTGTAAAAACACTAGGGATTTTAACTGCTCTATGTAAATACATTTACCACTCAGTTGCGCACATCAAAAATAACATTGGTAATTACTGCACAAACAGCTCTGTCCATGACCATGCAACAAGAGATAGACTCAACTTACATTTACCAAGAAAAAGTAATAATAAATCTCAAATCAGCATTTTATGCCAAGGAATAAAACGGTACAACAAATCACCGAAGGAGATTAAAGAATTTGCAAAAATACACTTACTTAAAAAGGCAGCTAAAAGTACTTGACCGAGCGAGGTGGCGCAGTGGTTAGACACTGGACTCGCATTCGGGAGGACGACGGTTCAATCCCGCGTCCGGCCATCCTGATTTAGGTTTTCCGTGATTTCCCTAAATCGCTCCAGGCAAATGCCGGGATGGTTCCTTTCAAAAGGGCACGGCCGACTTCCTTCCCAGTCCTTCCCTAATCCAATGAGACCGATGACCTCGCTGTCTGGTCTCCTTCCCCGAAACAACCAACCAACCAACCAAAGTACTTGTTATGCAATACATTTTATACATTAAAGGATTAATTAGATAAAACAGAGTAGGGTTTGATAAAAAAATGTTATACAGATAAATAATAATAATAATGGTCATAAAACATCCAACATTCCATTCTTCCTCTTTCTGAGCTCAACATTTAACACGTAATGGAAGGATGCTGACTCAGTTTTTCAGGATAGCAAATGGGAAGTTACGGTACAGAAAATGGCCCAGAGATCACCAGTGTAGTGTGTGTGCGGGGCGCGGGGAGGGAGGAGGGGGGGGGGGCAGAGGGGGTGTAGTGAGTGAAGTGTTATGAAACAATATGTGTGTAGTGTGTGCAGTGACTGATAGTGAGATATGAGTGAACAGTGTGGCATTACATTATTTAGTAAGTTATATGTCAGAAAAGTATTGTATACCAGGATTACATCTAATGATTGTCTCTAGAATTATGTAAATATATGTATGTACGAATTAGCTTATTTTAAATTGACCTAAACATGTAAATGCTTTGACATGTCCTATATCCTTGTAAAAAGAGATCTATGGATGAATAAAGCTACTACTACTTACAGTTACTCATTCGTCACCCCATTTCTTCCCTTTGCTTAATGAAAGCATCTCCTATTCTTTAACAGCTTAAAAAATATGGTCACATAGCGTTAACAATTATTTCTTGGGTCAAAATTCTGTAAAAAGTCGGGCACATTCTCAGGGCAGATTAATGAAGTCTCATAGTTCATGCGCCCAGCTCAATTGCAAAAACGAGTAGAGGCTTACAATGCTCTCACTTGTCAGTATCTACCTTATTTGGATTTGGAAGTATTACATTCGTCTCGAATTCTGGAGCTGTTTAGCCTATCTCAAACGGGTGTTTGGCTCTGAGCACTATGGGACTTAACTTCTGAGGTCATCAGTCCCCTAGAACTTAGAACTACTTAAACCTAACTAACCTAAGGACATCACACACATCCATGCCCTTGGCAGGATTCGAACCTGTGACCGTAGCGGTAGCGCGGCTCCGGACTGTAGTGCGTAGAACCGCTCGGCCACTCCGGCCGGCTCAAACGGGTGTAATAGCAGGTGGAATGCTATTGACATAGTAGGCTATGCTCTTTGAAAGCTCTCAGTAAAATTTAAAGATTGCCTTATTGTCAAGATTGTCTCGAATTACTTCTTTTAGATATGTCTCAATGTCTCAAATTCTTCCCATAATACCACATCTCCATCTTATCTTCTCTTACTTTCTCTTCCTTTTCCACAATAGTCTTCAAATTTGTTTCCCATGTAGATCCCTTCTGTATAAGCCTCCAACGTTTCAGCCTTCCTTAGAAATGATTGCGATTTGAGCTCTTCACATTCATAAGGTGCATCTGTTTTCTCCATCTCTCTCTCTCTCTCTCTCTCTCTCTCTCTCTCTCTAACTTTCCTATTAACTGCATCTGTCTTTCCCATAATCACGATGCTTCCACAACTTTGCAGTTTTTCCCTATCCATTTTTGATTTACCATTTTTCGTATTCTTTCAAAATAGTTTTTTTGGATGTTTGTGTACTTCCCTTTGCCTAAATTATTTTCTGCTTTTATCTTCTTCTTCCCTCAGTTAAATTCAGTATCTCGTACTTTCTATTGGCGTTTTCTTACTCCGCTATCTTCCCTATAATCCGAAATCGTGAGTAAATATTTGTATAATTATGTACGTCGGCTTCTCCACATATGAAGTAGTGGTACTTTATGTTCTGTTCGTTAAGTTCCTATGTCAGCCAATGAATTTGGAGAACTCACTGCTTGAAGACGTTCGTTGACCCTATTGGCAACTAAATTTCACCGACCTGATGAAAGCTACACGGAATGCCATTTCTTAAAAAAACGTTCAAAGCTTATTGATTAAGTTTAGTGGTGTATCTAAGCTACTATGCCACACGTGACCGCCTCACTAAACACTCTGCTTCTTCGTCATCGTTATCTTCATGGTGTACCGTGCAGTTCATTAAGTTTAAATAGGAATTTTAAGACAATCCTCCCATTTCATCCAACATCTCTCTATTTAGATGCTTTGTAGAGAAAAGCCTTTTTCACCTATCTTTTATGACCCATTCATAGGAAGTACAGTACCGTTGCTATTTTATCTTTCCATTCACAGGGAATAGTTTTAATTCTTGCTTGATGTTTTAGTTCTTATTTTTTCTCTAAGGGTATAGATATTATTCGCAGGTATCCATTTCCGCTCTTTCAATAGCTCTATTGTCCATCCTGTTGAGAGACCAATTCTGTGGTGTCACCGCCAGACACCACACTTGCTAGGTGGTAGCTTAAATCGGCCGCGGTCCATTTAGTACATGTCGGACCCGCGTGTCGCCACTGTGTAATCGCAGACCTAGCGCCACCACCAAGGCAGGTCTCGTGATATGAGAGAGCACTCGCCCCAGTTGTACGAGAACCTAGCTACCGCCAGTTCAACTTTCATCTAGCAGCCTACAGAATTCAAGGTAATGAGCGGCAGCCGTTTTTGCTTTCTTGTGTCGGTGTGTCCACATACCGTGTGATAGTGAAATTGTTTCCCCGACGCGACGTAGCAACTCTGTCATACGAGGAAATTTTGTCTGCATTAGATGCCTATTTCAAAGAAACAGTTAATGTGGTTGCAAAACGGTATACGTTTTTTCGTACAAAACGTACGGCCGGTCAAACTAATAGGGAGTGGGTAGCAACATTGCAAGGACTTACTAGGGACTGTGCCTTTGAATGTGACTGTGGTCTTTCTTATTCAGATACAATGGTGCGTGATGCAATTGCACAGAACGTTTCTGATGTTCGCATACGGGAGCAAATTTTGAAACTAGTTAATCGCTCCCTTCAACAAGTGATAGACATATTGGATAGACAGGACACACTTGACTGTGCTCAGGAATCTTTTGAAACTTCGCCAGCCGTGTGTAACATTAACCGGCCCGCTGGACGCGCTGCGCGGCCCGGTAACTGGGCCTCGCGCACGTCCGCACAGCTGTCGCCGCGCGCTAAGCCAGGTGTGCCGCGCCAGCACACAAATGCAGTGAAATCATGTCCGCGGTGTGCTACTAGACATTCGCGTGAACATTGCCCGTCACGCCAAGCTATTTGCTTTTTCTGCAATACGAAAGGACATGTTCAAAGTGTTTGCCAGAAAAAGCTCAGATCAGACAATCCCAATCATTCCAGGCCCTTTGCTTCGCGCCGGAATCGAACCAAGGACACTCAGGCTCGTGGACCTTCGCCTATGGACATTCATGTCGTTAATTCCACTTCGTTCAGTGACACTTTCTCTAACAGTGACTGTGATCGTCCCACAAAAACTGTGCGTCGACGTCGCCGGAAATCACGTCAATTAGCAAGTGATTCTGTACCAGTGTCTGTTCCAATTGCACAAAACAGTCGCTCTTGTCGTCAGCAGCACAATAAACTTTTTGTGGACTTAGACTTTGAAGGCAAAGTGATACCATTCCAGCTCGATACCGGAGCTGCAGTTTCATTGCTCAATCACGACACGTACAAACAACTGGGCGCACCTCCGTTGCGTGCCGCAAATGTTAAGCTAACTACATATTCCGGACAGAAAATTCCTGTGTTAGGACAGTGCAGCCTTCTAGCAACATACAAGGGACAAACAAAACTTGTGTCATTTTACGTTCTTCGTTCTTCTTCTGCAGTGAACTTGTTTGGTCTAGATTTATTTCAGTTGTTTAACTTGTCTATTGTAAATCAGGTCCTATCAGTGAATCAGACTGTGCATACAGACAGTGTTTCTCGGCTGTGTGACGAATTTGCAGACATTTTTGCACCGGGCTTAGGTTGCGCTAAAAACTATGAAGCACATTTAGAACTGAAGGTAAACGCGCAACCGAAATTTTTCAGGGCGCGCAATGTTCCCCACGCATTGCGTGATGAGGTCGCAAGAACGTTACACGATCTCGAATCACAGGGTGTAATTGAACGTGTGCAAGCTTCTCTCTGGGCCTCACCCTTAGTCATTTTGCCAAAACCTTCCGGAAAATTGAGACTTTGCGTGGACTTCAAGGCCACAGTGAATCCACAGCTAGTGACTGCTACTTTTCCTTTGCCCCGCCCGGAAGATCTTTTTGCTAAACTGTGCCCGGGAAAATATTTTTCAAAGTTGGACCTAGCCGATGCGTACTTGCAAATACCGGTGGACGACGAATCCCAGCGCGTATTGGTGGTTAACACGCATCTTGGATTGTACCGCTTCAAAAGACTGCCATTCGGGTGTGCATCCGCCCCTGCCTTGTTTCAGCAATATTTACAAACTATTTGTGCGTCGGTCCCTCCTGCAGCAAACTATCTGGACGATATAGTGATCTCCGGACAGACAGAAGAAGATCATCTTGCGAATTTACGAACATTATTTCAGGTCTTGCGGCAAAATGGTCTTCGCTTGAGGAAGGACAAATGTGTGTTTTTTGCTCGTGACTTACCATACCTGGGACATGTCATTAATGCCCAAGGCATACATCCGAGTCCAGAGCACCTCCGTGCCATACAAGAATTGCCTTCCCCTCAAAATGTGAAACAGCTACAGAGTGTGTTGGGTAAAATTAATTATTACAACAAATTTGTGCGCAATGCCTCTTCCATTTCAGCTCCGCTTCATCGCTTACGCCGTAAAGGTGTTCCGTTCGTCTGGACGACGGAATGCGAACGCGCCTTTCGCCAGTTGAAATCGGCGTTGCTTTCTAATACTTGCCTTACGCCATTCGATCCCCAGAAACCCCTTTTGTTGATGGTAGATGCATCGGATTTCGGGATCGGTGCTGTGCTTGCGCACAAAGTTGGCTCCCATGATCGCCCTATTGCCTTTGCGTCCAAATTGCTCTCGTCTGCGCAAAGAAATTATTCCCAGATAGAGAAAGAAGCTTTGGCTCTCGTGTTTGGTGTTACTAAGTTCCATGATTTCTTGTATGGTCGTCACTTTACCATCATCACAGACCACAAACCTTTGACATTGCTTTTTCATCCGACCAAGCCTGTACCTCCACGTACAGCGCAGAAATTCATTCGCTAGTCTATTTTCCTCTCGCAGTACCGCTACGATATCTTGTATCGGTCCACTGCTAAGCACGGAAACGCCGATGCGTTGTCCCGTTTGCCTATCGCTGAGGATAAAGCATTCGATTCTTCCGAACTTGCTTGCATGTTCATTGATTCGGAAACCGATGAAGTGGTCGAATCGTTTCCGATTGATTTTCGTCGTGTCGCTACAGCCACAGCTGTTGACCCCGTCCTTGCTACTGTTTTACGTTTTGTTGCTACGCAATGGCCTTTGTCAAAGTCTCGGATCGAGGATCCGTTGGTTCGCCGATTTTTTGCTCACAAGGAGAGACTTTTTGTTCGACGTGGTGTTTTGTTGTTGCGTTCTGATAACGATCAGTCCAGAGTCGTGGTCCCACGTTCGTTACAGTCCTCTGTTTTACGGCTTCTTCACCAAGGACATTGGGGTATAGTGCGAACGAAACAACTTGCTCGTCAGCACTGTACTTGGTTCGGAATCGATGCTGCGATTACGAATGTGTTCTTCGTGCCCGGCGTGTGCCGAACAACAATCCGCACCGCCGCGGAAAGTCTTTGCATGGCCAAAAGCCACTTCCCCTTGGCAACGCTTGCACATTGATTTTGCTGGTCCATTCTGGAATGCTCGATGGTTGGTTCTGGTCGACGCCTTCAGTAATTTTCCTTTTGTTGTCCGGATGTCTTCCACGACGTCCTCCGCCACCATCCAAGCGTTGTCTGCTATCTTTTGCATTGAAGGTCTTCCGCAGACTATTGTTTCCGACAATGGTCCACAATTCATGTCCGCAGAATTTCAGTCATTCTGCCAGGCCAATGGTATTCAACATCTGACTTCCGCGCCGTTTTCGCCTCAGTCCAACGGTGCCGCTGAACGATTGGTCCGGACTTTCAAGTCACAGATGTTGAAATTGAAAGAGTCGCATTCTCGGGAGGACGCATTGTTGCTCTTTTTGTCTTCGTATCGCTCTCAGCCCCGAGATGGTCGCTCGCCGGCTGAGTTGCTCCACGGTCGTCCTCATCGCACCTTGATGTCTTTGCTGCATCCGCCGCATCAGGTTCCTGTGCAGCGGCAGACTCCTGCTTTTGCTCCAGGCGACATTGTATTTTATCGCAACTATCGAGGTTCACGGCGTTGGCTCGCAGGGCGCATTCTTCGCTGCCTCGGCCGCGCGATGTATTTGGTTTTGGGGGCCTCTGGTGAGGTGCGTCGGCATCTCAATCAGCTGCGCCTCTGTCGTCGCACGGGTTCTGCCGCTCCCCGTCTGCTTTCAGCGACGGTGCCGTCCGGTCAGCGCCCTGGGGACCCATCTACTGGCTCGCCTCATCCCCAGGTGTTACCGACGATGCCTTCCATTTTGCCCCATGGCGACGCGCCGCCGCCGCCGCAGCAGCAGCCGCCGCCGCCGCCGCCGCCGCTTGTTCTCCCGCCGGCGCCGCCCGCATTAGACGCTTCGCTGCAGCCGCCAAGCGCCTCCCAGGGTCACGCGCCGCCGATCGCTTCCCGTGAACAGCTGTCCTCCGCCATGGAACTCCCGCCCGCTCCGGACCAAATGACGTCATCGCGCGTCGGCTACCCCGACGCAATGGAGGTCGACCCTTCGGTACCTCCTGTCTCTTTACGGGCGCATACACCGCATGTTGACGTGCACCCTGGACTAGTTTTTCAGGCGTTTCCTAGCTCCCCTCGGACCGAATGGCCGGGTGCGGGTGGCACAGCCTCGCCTGTTGTTAGGCTCCCCACCTCATCGCATACGTCAACATGTGGTCCTCCCCACGGCGGGCGGAAGCCTTATCACACGACCGTTCGCCGATTTGCGGGGGAGGAATGTGGTGTCACCGCCAGACACCACACTTGCTAGGTGGTAGCTTAAATCGGCCGCGGTCCATTTAGTACATGTCGGACCCGCGTGTCGCCACTGTGTAATCGCAGACCTAGCGCCACCACCAAGGCAGGTCTCGTGATATGAGAGAGCACTCGCCCCAGTTGTACGAGAACCTAGCTACCGCCCAGTTGTACGAGAATCTAGCTACCGCCCAGTTGTATGAGAACCTAGCTACCGACCAGTTGTACGAAGCCTTTCTCTCTCATTAGCCGAGAGACAGAATAGCCATCAGCTAAGTTAATGGCAACGAACTAGCAAGGCGCCATTTGTATCAGTGCCTATAGCTTACGAGTATTCAAGAGAGATGTATTCCAAGGACTAATAAAAAGATAAGTAATAAGCATCTACATACTTTTCTTCTTATTCATTTATAAGTTCTCATGTTCCAGACTTCACGCCCGTCTGCTTTAGCCTTGCGTGCCCTATCGGCTACAGCGTTAGTCTAGCATTCCTTTTCAGCCATCTAAACTTCACGGTGTCGGCCCAGCTACCGACACAACAAATTCTACAGTCAACTATTAAAGTTTCGTTTGGACTTCCTTATTTAGTTAGTAAGCAACCTGTTTATAGAACCTTACATCAGGTGTAATTTATTTCATTTATTTCTCATATCTTCACCTTTATTATAGAATTTAAACACTAAATAATCACGCTATTGTCAGTTTCAGTCTTAGTATAGAATAGTTTTCTTTGCCACGAACGGCAATAGTGCTTCAGATTTGTTAAACGATATATCTCCTGCAGTGTAAACATGAGTTGAAGTGTCCCTGTATAGCCAATTACATGGCAGTCTCGTTGCTTGCAGGTGGTACCTGATCATCAGAATATAAATTTTTTACTTGAAACCATGTTGCTAATTCTAAAATGTTTCATATTGCTTAGCAGTGTTTTGTACATGTATGTTCTTAGAGAAACTATGTTCTTGGAAAAGATGCAAGTTGCATTATTATGTTATCTAGTTCTTTAGTTAACCAGTAAAAGTCGTAACTGTAGTGTTAATACGAGGGCAGTTCAATAAGTAATGCAACACATTTTTTTTCTCGGCCAATTTTGGTTCAAAAAACCGGAAATTTCTTGTGGAATATTTTCACACATTCCCGCTTCGTCTGGTATAGTTTCATTGACTTCCGACAGGTGGCAGCGCTGTACGGAGCTGTTAAAATGGCGTCTGTAACGGATGTGCGTTGCAAACAACGGGCAGTGATCGAGTTTCTTTTGGCGGAAAACCAGGGCATCTCAGATATTCATAGGCGCTTGCAGAATGTCTACGGTGATCTGGCAGTGGACAAAAGCACGGTGAGTCGTTGGGCAAAGCGTGTGTCATCATCGCCGCAAGGTCAAGCAAGACTGTCTGATCTCCCGCGTGCGGGCCGGCCGGGCACAGCTGTGACTCCTGCAATGGCGGAGCGTGCGAACACACTCGTTCGAGATGATCGACGGATCACCATCAAACAACTCAGTGCTCAACTTGACACCTCTGTTGGTAGTGCTGTCACAATTGTTCACCAGTTGGGATATTCAAAGGTTTGTTCCCGCTGGGTCCCTCATTGTCTAACCGAACACCATAAAGAGCAAAGGAGAACCATCTGTGCGGAATTGCTTGCTCGTCATGTGGCTGAGGGTGACAATTTCTTGTCAAAGATTGTTACAGGCGATGAAACATGGGTTCATCACTTCGAACCTGAAACAAAACGGCAATCAATAGAGTGGCGCCACACCCACTCCCCTACCAAGCAAAAGTTTAAAGCCATACCCTCAGCCGGTAAAGTCATGGTTACAGTCCTCTGGGACGCTGAAGGGGTTATTCTGTTCGATGTCCTTCCCCATGGTCAAACGATCAACTCTGAAGTGTATTGTGCTACTCTTTAGAAATTGAAGAAACGACTTCAGCGTGTTCGTAGGCACAAAAATCTCAACGAACTTCTCCTTCTTCATGACAACGCAAGACCTCACACAAGTCTTCGCACCCGAGAGGAGCTCACAAAACTTCAGTGGACTGTTCTTCCTCATGCACCCTACAGCCCCGATCTCGCACCGTCGGATTTCCATATGTTTGGCCCAATGAAGGGCGCAATCCGTGGGAGGCACTACGCGGATGATGATGAAGTTATTGATGCAGTACGACGTTGGCTCCGACATCGACCAGTGGAATGGTACCGTGCAGGCATACAGGCCCTCATTTCAAGGTGGCGTAAGGCCGTAGCATTGAATGGAGATTACGTTGAAAAATAGTGTTGTGTAGCTAAAAGATTGGGGAATAACCTGGTGTATTTCAATGCTGAATAAAACAACCCCTGTTTCAGAAAAAAAATGTGTTGCATTACTTATTAAACTGCCCTCGTAAATGGTTTGTGTGTGAATCTAAACCTTTCTTTTTTTTTCAAAGTTTTGGGGCCTCCACCAGCGCGAGCCGCTAAACAAGTGACGACGCAGATTTGGTCGTTCCAACTACGACGTTCACGACAAAGTTTTCAGAGTGCTATTTTGCCTGCGGCGGCACAGCGACGCGTAATTATTTGGAAACTGAATCTGCAACCATGATTTACATCTCAACGACGATTAGAGCAGCAGAACGCCGCGAAGGGAAATCTTATACGTTGTGAAGAATAGGAGATAGAAACGGCGAAACAGGAAACTATTTGACGAAACAAGTTTGAAAGTTTAACAGTGGGTTGGAATTCGAAACGGCAGACTTACCTGCATATTAATTTTTAGACCTTATTACAGATTCGTTTGAGTTACTTTAGTACGTTGTAAAGCGCGAAGAGAGTTGCAAAAACATTTATATATGGCAGAATTAGGTGAAATCGTAGCACCAATTACAGACTTTAAAAATGCACAAACGTTGATTTTCGAAGCAATTCAGATGAAAGAAAAAACAGAATTGCTTGAGGAAATTTTCTGTCTTCACTTTTCAATGCAAACCTGGTGGATTTGAAGCAAAATCGTCATTGCAGTTTTGTCAAATAGACATAGTTGGAGACGGTGGCTGCTATAAGAAATAAATTGTTGACGCTGATCATTTGTTCCGATGAATGCATGAAAACCGTCTGATGATAAACTGTAAAAAATTCGAACCCGGTAACGCTACTTTTCGAACAAAGCGAACCAAAACGAGCTAGCAGCTGATTGCTGTACACCATCAACAATTTATTAGAAGTTTTTTTAAGCGGAATTGGGAGTAACCTGGAACATATTGTCTATGGGCAGTGGCAATAAAAATGAAATGACTACTTAAATTTGCTGTTATCTATCCAACATAGAAAAAGTTGCATTGAAGATTAACAAATTGAATGTTATGATAACTATGTTGATGATGAAGAAGAGATAACAAGAAAAAGTTTGAGTTTACTGGAGATGAAGACGAAACAGACACCGATTCGGGAACAGACGAAAACAGCAAAACACAATACTCTCCCCGTTAACAAAATACACGTAAATTTTCGATATCATTTCGTAACTGTCAGGGTGCTCTTACGTAATTTTGTGGTTGTGATGGATATCCAATCGAAAAGTGGATCTTGGACTTCTAAGAGGTTGGACAAAACAAAACAAAACAAAAAAAAAACAAAAAAGCAAAAAAAAAAAACGCTTGTAACTTTGGCTAAGCTTTTCTTTCAAGTCGAGTATGGTCTTATATTGGGAGCTGCATTGAAGAAAACTTTTCTAGAGCCTAATTGACCATAGCCGTCAATTTAATTTATTACTGGTAGTTGTCAGTCAGTGGATGCTCCAAGATTGCGGGATACAGATGTAATCATCACAGTTTTAGGGAAAAACTTTAACTGAACAAAGATATTTTAGAGGCTCTGTTGAAATTTGTAGTATGGAAACTGAAACTGATATGTTGGTTTCTTTTTTTTTTAAGTTCCACCTTACAAAAACACCTTTCATTTTCTTCTTTATTTAGCCGCACATGTTTCCGTGTCTATGTTTCATTTTCTGTGAGTGAAATTTATTTCCGTAAAATGTAATACAAAGTTTATGATGATTTATTTATTCTCGGCCTAAAAACTGTTTTCTAGTTTCTGAAGACACTATGAATTTAGACGTTGTGGATGAGATAGTAATCTAGACAAACCTAGAGGTATAATAAACAAATACAGAGCTACTATTAGGGAGCTAGTGGTCGGAGTTCGTGTGATGAAACAAAGGAACATACTTTGTGTATATGCAATAGATTTGACTAACTGTTAGAGTTGAGTGGAGTGGAGCCTCTTGCAGCTATAGGTATAGGAAACATGCAGCAGTCCTCAGCAGTTAGGAGGCCTAGGTTAGTTGTAAAGTCTAACAGAAAGAAGAAGGTTCTGCTGCTAGGTAGTTCACAAGGGTGAGGTGTGGGCCAGCAGTTGCAGGAAGTGTTGGGGAGTGAGTACCAGATCACCAGCATTGTAAAGCCCAGTGCAGCGTTGGCCCAGATTACTTACAGCATAGGGGAGTTAGCAGGAATTTTACGAAGGAGGATCAGGTTGTGATAGTGGAAGGAGCAGGGAATAGTCTTGATAGGGACGGGGAATATGATGTAGTTGATGAGCTGGTAAAGGTAGCTACTCAAACTGGCCCTAATGCGCATTTCGTGCAGCTGTTTTAGCGTCATGATCTGCCTTATCTTAATGCAGCTTTTAGGGGCCTTAACATGGGCTGGAGAAGGCACTGATAGTAGAGACCATGGGTCACATTGCAGTGGTGCCAGTTGAGTTCTTATTTATTTTATTTACGCGTCAAGTTCCATAGGACCAAAGTGAATAACAAATCTCCAAGGTCATGGAACATAAAAGTCATAACAGATAAAAATGAAATGTTTATGAACGCAAAAATGTCAGTCCATACGTTTAAGTAAACACAAGCAACAATACAACAATAAGCAGTTTAATTTTTGAAGGAACTCCTCGACAGAATAGTAGGAGTGACTCATGAGGAACCTCTTCAGTTTCGATTTGAAAGCGCGTGGATTACTGTTAAGAATTTAGAATTCTTGTGGTAGCTTGTTGAAAATGGATGCAGCAGTATACTGTACACCTTTCTGCATTTAAGGAAGTCCGATCCAAATGCAGGTTTGATTTCTGCCGAATATTAACTGAGTCAAAGCTGTTTATTCTTGGGAATAAGCTAATATTGTTAACAAGAAATTACAGTAAGGAATGTATACATTGAGAGGCAAATGTCAAAATAAACAGACTCGTGAACAGGGGTCGACAATAGGTTCGTGAACTTACACCTCATATTGTCCGAATATCCCTTTTCTGAGCCAAAAATATTCTTATAGGATTGGAAGAGTTACCCCAAAAGATAATACCATACGACATAAGCGAATGCAAATAAGCAGACTAATTTTCGTGTCGCAGGATCACACAATTCAGATACCATGGGAATAGTAAAAATGGCAGCATTAAGTTTTTGAACAAGTTCCTGAACGTTGGCTTTCCACGACATTTCACTATCTATCTGAACACCTAGACATTTGAACTGTTCAGTTTCACTAATCATATGCCGATCCTGTGAAATTAAAGCATCAGGGTTTGTTGAACTAAGGCCGGTTGCGCACACGGCGGATTTTTTCCGCTGCAGTCAGTTGACCGTCGCCGCTCGCAGAACTCTCCGTCGTCAGCAGCTTACTGTGTTGCAGTCTATTTGCTCTGCGGTGCACTTGGGTATCTAAACGAGTCAGGCAGTTTTTTACTGGCAGTGCCTGTTCATGATCAAACCAGGTCCCACAAGTTTACTACTTTATCTACTTTATTTGAAGTATTTGTTGCTTTTAAGCACACAGTGTCGTCTGAAATGAACAGAGTGCGATTTATAAGTTTATTGTGAATATGTCGACGAATGAAAAGGAGAAAAATTAATCGATTAATTTGGGTTCATCCAATTAATGAAAGAAGAATGGAGGCTGGAGCTTTCTACAAGTTGTTTGCAGAGTTGAGGCAGGATGACACGAAATTCTTCAATTATTTCAGAATGTCGGTGTCAGCCTTTGACAGGCTCCATGGGCGGTTGAAAGATACTATTCAGCGAAAAAATACCAAAATGAGGAATTGTGTTCAGCCTGCATAAATGTGGCAATAACACTGAGGTAAGTTTGGGGTAATCACTTTCAAACCGGTTTTAAAGTAACGGTATTTACTGATAAAATTCCGAAGAAAGATACAAAATACCTACATTACCAAAACATTAAATAAACAAACACGCATTAGAACACAATATAGTATTAGAAATTGATGTCCATTGTACTGGACGAATTCGAATTTACTGAAGAACTACTTTCAAAATCTCCTTCAACACTCACAGGAAAATTTTCATCATGTTCAGCTGCAGATTTTTTTTTCCTTTGTAGGTTCGGAAGGTGGAGTAGGTAGTTCATCAACGGTAGACACCGAGGGAATCGATGGTGGGTCGTAATTTGGGAGATGTAGAACTTGTGAGGAATACAAAGGCAGAGTTCTGAATGCAGAATGCGTTCGCCCTGGCTGGGATACTGGAGTACATAGTGCATTTTGAGTTGAAACTGAGGGAATAGTTGGTGGGGCATAATGTAGGACATGTGGTGGTTGTGAGTCCTGTGAAGTGATAGCAGTGAAATGTTGAGGTGGCAGTGGATTGGTCTGTTGCTGGAGATGGTATGGCGTTGATTGGCTCTGTTGCTGGATATGGGAAACGGACTGTGTGGTGCCACTTTGATAGTGATGAGGCGCAACCTTCTGATTCTTAATATTGGAAATCACTCTAAGAACTTCCATTTGAAACTGTAGCCATTCATTATTATCAAACTTCTCATTACGTGGTAGCAGACTGTGGTAGAAGGACATTTGGGAGTTTGGTTTCTCAGGTTCTGTTTTTTCCAATGCCTTTAAAAGCCTCAGATCTATTTCGTCCATTTTCTCGTACTTCTTTGGAGGTTGAGTGGCAGACATAGGTTTTTCCTTTGTTCCAATTGTTACGTTTGCTTCTGTTCTGTGTTCTGACGAGGATGCGAGGGGCATCGGTTTCATCCTTGCTCTTTTCTTCTACGCTGAAACTTTCTGTAGTCTCTGTTGTTTCGTATACTTTTTTAAAAAACTGGAGTTCGTCATTAAATATGTTCTTTCTTTTTTTTTGTAGCTTGTGAGCCACTAGTTTTGCTTTGTTGTGCCCTTTTCTCAGCCTTGGGAAGGCGTCGCGTAAATGTTTCCACCGTTTTATCACTTCCTTACCTAAAAATGAAAATAATTATCGCCTACATTAGTCACGATAAAATACACAATAGTTATTTTACATTACAAAAAAGTTGTGAATCATAATTCGTTAACTCTTCACATTTTAAATAATTTTTTTCAGATATCTAGCAAGTGGATGTTCTTTCACCGACCTTCATTATTCCTTCAGAGTAGGATTCTCAACCGCTAGAGTGATAGAGACGTTTGTCGAGCACTGTGGAATGTTATGCAAAGCGAGTGCATGCCTCCCCTTACAGATGAAATGTGGCAGTCAGTAGCATATGGATTTGAGTATGCAGCAAACTTTCCTCATTGCATTGGGGCAGTAGATGGAAAACAAGTCCGCATTGTGAGTCCAATAGAAAGTGAATCTAGGTATTTTAATTATAAAAACTACTACTCAGTTGTGTTAATGGGCATTGCAGATAGGAAGTACCGATTTGTTTATGTGCATATTGGTAACTATGGAAAAGACTGTGACTCATCAATTTTTAAACAGACTCAGCTGTGGAAATCTGTTGAAAGCAGTTCAAAAAATCTACCTGATGTGAAGTGCCTACCAGGTACAGAAAGTCCGAAAGTGCCACTTTTATATATATATATATATATATATATATATATATATATATATATATATATATATATATATATTTTTTTTTTTTTTTTTTTTTTTTTTTTTTTTTGTGCTGCAGCAATTGGGCTACATAAACATCTGCTAAGGCCTTATTCTGAAACACATTTAACAATCGACAAACGAATCTTCAACTATCGATTGCGCCGAGCAAGGAGGTACATAGAATGTGCTTTTGGCATTCTTACAAACAAATGGAGAATACTCCATTGACCATTAAATATCCAACCACATTTTGCCAATGACATTGCTAAATCCTGCATTATTCTTCATAATTATGTTAGGGAAAGAGATGGATACATTGTTGAGGATACAACGTCAATTATAGGGCTGGAAGACAGTCAGGCAGAAAATACTGTAAGAGGAGGCCTCAAAGCAAACAGTGTGAGAGACATTTTGTGTAAATATTTTGTTTCAAGTGTAGGAAGCGGTTCCTGGCAGAAGTCTATGATATAAGTGCATTCCGAACGGCATGATATCGAGAACAGATACTTGTGGAATAGACTGCCTTCACATTGAACACAAGTATTCCAGTACACGACTTATTTTTCGTTATTGTATTACTAGAAGTAAGTTGCAAAAATAATAATACCTTTTAAAAATGTGACGTTGTTACTGTTTTTCAATAATGTTCGTTTTTATAAAATAAAACATTTGTTAATAAAAGCCCATCATGGTTGTCACGACAGTAAAAAAATAAATAAATAAATAAATAAGTCAGGAATGTGAAGTGAAGATCCTGTTCCACTGCAAAGAGTGAGCGCCATCAATTCTAGGATCTATAAATAGAGTTTCTTCTAGTACATATATGTGAAAAAGCATGTACTTACCAAAATCATTCCTCTCCCTTTCGTCCAATACATCAAAGTCGCTACTAGTTCCCTTGCAAACTTCATGCCAAGCGTTTCTGGTAGCATCTCGGTCTCTGTATATGTCGAGGGTTTTGTCACACAGAACAGGCCTTTCTTGAATTAATGAAATTAAAATTTCATTATCTACGTCTAGATTACTCATGTCTGAAAGAAGAAACCAGTTAACAACTGTGATCACCACGACTCGACTCTATTCACACTGAACAAAACAGCTGTGGACGGTAGAAAAACCGCTACGTGTGTAAGCGTGCATTTGGTCAAGTGCACCACTACTTTGGCCGTGGCGGTAGAACTGCCGTCGGCGCCAGTGGCAGCCGGCGGTCACACAGCTACCGCCGACAGCCGATTTACCGCTCGTTTTTTCTTCCTCTTCATGTGCAAGCTCTGACACTCCTGTGCACCACTGCGGGAACGGCGGCGACGGTCAACTGACCGCTGCGGAAAAATCCGCCGTGTGTGCAACGGACCTAAGTGTCAGAAACTGTGATTTTGCATTAGTTTATTTTCTACAAGCCATGAACTTATGTCACGAACTGCACTATTTGAAACCGAACCAATGTTGAAGACAACATCCTTTACTACCAAGCTAGTGTCATCAGCAAACAGAAATATTTTAGAGTTACCTGTAATACTGGAGGGCATGTCATTTATATAAACAAGGAACAGGAGTGGCACCCGCCAGGGAAAAACATAAACGACTGTCTGAATGCCTCATTACGAGCTCTTATTTCCCTTATCTTTGAATGATGATCATTGCCCGATTTGAAAGATGGTGATAATAATATATGCTCTACATCCTCGGTGAAGATTGGATTTCAGAATTTAGTGAGCAGCACCTTCTGTTTAGCGCATAGTCTATCTGCAGGTATGTCCCACTTCAAACTTTCTATGAGACTTGTAACGCTCTCGCGATGGCTAAATGTACCAGTCACGAATCTTGCCGCTCTTCTTTGGACCTACTCAATCTCTTGAATCAGATCAAACTGGTAAGGGTCCCATGCAGGCGAACAACAAGACTGGACGAACTGACGTATTGTAAGCTATTTCCTTTGTTGAAGTACTACGTCGCTTCAGTATTCTACCGATAAACCGCAATCTAGAGTTCGCCTTATCCATTACTTATGTAATCTGATCATTCCATTTGAGACCATTTCGAATAGTCACACTCAGATACTTGACTGATGTTACCGCTTCCAAAGACTGATCATTTATTTTGTACTTATACATTAATGGGGATTTTCGCCTTATTATACATAGCAGGTTACAATTACTAATATTGAGAGATAACTGCCAGTCATTACTCCACGCATTTATTTTCTGCAAATCCTCATTGATTTGTTCACAGCTTTCGTGTGATACTACTTTCCTGTAGACTACAGCATCATCGGTAAACAGTCTAAGGCTGTTGCCAGTGCCATCAACCAGATCGTTTATGTAAATCGCAAAAAGGAGAGGACCTATTACGCTGCCCTGGGGCACACCTGAAGTTACTCTTGTTTCTGTTGAAGTTACCCCGTTCAGGACGACATACTGCTCCCTGTCTGTTAGAAAACTTTCTATCCAACCGCATATGTCATTGGACCGTAAGCCCGCACTTTTTGGAGCAAGCGACAGTGCGGAACTGCGTCGAACGCCTTTCGAAAGTCGAGAAATATGGCATCAACCTGGAAGCCGGTTCCTAGAGCCTGTTGTATAGCATGCACAAAGAGGGCCAGCTGTGTCTCCCATGACCGCTGTTTCCTAAAACCGTGCTGGTTTCTGCAGATGAGCTTCTCAGAGTCTAGAAAGGTCATTATATCTGAACACAAAATATGTTCCATGATTCTACAACAAATCGATGTCAGTGAAACTAGCCGGTAATTATGTGCATCCGATTTTCTACCCTTTTTATAGACTGCTATGATCTGGGCCTTCTTCCAGTCCCGTGTAACTTTCCGCCGTTCCAATGATCTCTGATAGGCAATCCCAGATACACTAAACACTATGTCAGCCATCCTTTCGTTTGTTCGATAGTTGAAAGGGGGAATGGTGCTGCAGTCCTCTATCGTAAACAAGTTTTTGAAAGCTAGGTTTAGAATTTCGGCCTTCTGTTTATCATCATCAGTTACATTACCAGTACTGTCGGCAAGAGAAGGTATTGAATTATTTGTAGCATTCATAGATTTTACGTACGACCAAAATTTTTTGAGGTTATTTTTAGAATCTGCAGATAAAATATTGCTTTCAAATTCGTTAAAAGAATCTCTCATTGTCCTTCTGACAGCTGCTTTCATTTGGTATAATCTGTGTTTGTCAGCGGGGCAGTGACTGCGTTTAAAGCAACTGTGCAAAATTCTCTGCTTTCTCAGCAAATTCCTAATATGTTTGTTGTACCATCCCCTATACTTTTGCTAGGCACATACTTCTCTAGCACATGGTGGACAATACCTTTAAATTCCGACCAAAGATGCTCAATATCTTTGTCACCCGCGGTGAATGCTTGGAGTTGACTATGAAGACAGTCTTTAATGACACTTTTATTTGCTTTCCCAACCAAGAAAACTCTACGCTGTTTGTTTGTTTCTTTCTGACATAGAAGCCACAACGACATTATGGTCGCTAATACCTTCTTCTAGATTAACTTCCGCAAAAAGATAAGGTCTGCTTGTCGCCAAGATATCTAATATGTTCCCATCTCGAGTCGGTTTTCTAACCAATTGCTCGAGGTTGTATGTTAAGAGCGCTCCTAGAATAACCTCACACGAATCTTTGCTTCTGCCCCCTATGATAAACGTGTAATTTTCCCAGTCAGTGGATGCTAGATTAAAGTCTCCACCTATAACAACTTCCTGACTTGTAGAAAATAAACTAACGCTAAATCACAGTATGACTCAGTTTTTACAGTTTATAACACTCAGTTCAACAAAACCTGACGTTTCAATTTCACAGAATGGGCAGCTGATTATCGAAACTAAATTGTTCAAATTTCTAGGTGTTCAGATAGATAGTAAACTGTCGTGGAAAGCCCACGTTTACGATCTTGTTCAAAAACTTAATGCTGCCATTATTACTGTTCGATCGGTATCTGAAGTCAATGATCGTTTGACACGAAAATTAGTCTAATTTGCTTATTTTCATTCGCTTATGTCGTATGGAATCATATTTTGGGATAACTCTTCCAATTCTAAGAGGATATTTTTGGCCCAGAAACGGGCTGTTCGGGCAATAAGTGGTGACGTTCACGAACCTATTGTCGACCCCTGTTCACGAGTCTGGGTATTTTGACTTTGGCCTCTCAATATATACATTCCTTATTGTCATTTCTTGTTAACAATATTAGCTTATTCCCAAGAATAAGCAACTTTCACTCAGTTAATACTCGGCAGAAATCAAACCTGCACTAGGATCGGACTTCCTTAAATCTTGTGCAGAAAGGTGTGCAGTATACTGCTGCATCCATTTTCAATAAGCTACCACAATAATTCAAAAATCTCAGCAGTAATCCACGTGCTTTCAAATCGAAACTAAAGTGTTAACTCATGGGTCACTCCTTCTATTCTGTTCAAAAATTAAACTGATTCTTGTTGTGTTGACTTACGCTTATGGCTTGAATGTTTTGGGGTTCATAAACATTTTAATTTCATCTGTTATCACTTCTATGTTGTAATGACCTTGGAGATTTGCTTCTCAATTTGGTCCTACGGAACTTGACGTGTAAAGAAATAAATAAATAAAATTATCGCCAGGAGAGAAAGCAGGTGCTGATAGCCAAGCTTAACAAAGAATGAAGTTCATCTGAATATGGTAGCATGGTTGCAACTGTAAAAAAGAAAAATTGAAAGTATCGTCTCTGTGCAACATATAGAACATGAAATAAAATTACAGTGAAATATCGTTAATCATAATCCCTTAGAGAAGATTTCTTTGAGATAAACTGCAAGATTCCTGTTTATTCTGCACAACTGACTTCAATAATGGACTTCCACATTGATGAATCTAAGCCGAAAGTATACTTCATTTGTGACACACCCAGGGCTGTTTCCAATTCAAGAGAGATCTGTTTGGATTATCCAAATGGCCTGCAGTGTTCCAGTGCTTTAGAAGCGACGACATTTTTTTGGCTACTTGAAATCATCAATATTTTACCCGAGAAATGACATACTGTTATGTGAACTGAAGATGAAAGATGGTGGTTGGTTATAGTTGGAGGCACAACATCGTTGTTACAGGTGATCTGCGAAAACCAGTTCACACATGTTGGCCACTGATGGAATCGTGCTTCGATTGGAGTTAACCAACTCAGTGCCAGTTAATGCCTGAGGATGGTGTACTGAGGCACCGAAACTGGTAGGTATATAACAAAGAACGTCGATAGGACGGTTGTAGGTGTTCCATTTTACTACATAAGTGAACGCCGAAGTTCCTCAAACCTCCAATAAGAAATACGGACATAAAGAATCTAGAAGAGAAAGTATTGTTATGTAACTGTTTTGACTGACAATGTGATAACCACTAGGGTCCTGGGTTTATGCAAACCTGATAAGTGATTACTAATCCATCCGAGTCAGATCGATCTCGGGACAGCTGAATGTGGAATTTATATAGGAGATTTAAAAGTCATCCTGCGAATAAGACAAATGACGCGCTAGGCAAGTCAAATAACGCGGAGTAGTTTTAGGTTCCTAAAGAAGATGTAAGTTGCACACAACTATTCTTTGGTTTCTTTTGTTTGCTTCATAATTAAATTCTGTAACTGTGACAATACTTGAGAATCGGAACCATTCTTCCAACATATACAGTGACTTACAACAAAAGTGAAGCAAATCGAAGGGGAGTAGGAAATGAGATGAAACAGCACAGCTTGAGAAAGTAAATTATGTTATTTCAGTGATTCCATAATCGAGTCAGATTTACAAATAACTTGGCAGTAAGAGCCCATTTATCAGTATTATGACCTGTATGCATGCACTGATTCGGTTGGAGGGGTGTCCTATGAGACAAACAGGCCCCCAACTGATATGATCCTTGATGTACGGGACGGATTTCACACCCTAGCTGGTCCCACATGTTCTATTGGGACTTCGCTGGCCAGGGAGTATCTCATCATCAGCAGTCCATCTTCCTGATCAAGGCGCTACTCTAAATGCAAACCGTTTGTGGTGCGGTGTTAATGGCAGCCTACATCTGGGACTGCATTACCTTAGTAAACCTGCTGCTAGTCTCCAACGAATGGTAGAAGGTGACACTGAATCCTGCAGATGAGCAGTACCGGCTTGCATCGATCAGTCGATCGCTAGACAATCCTCAGCGGTTCTCCGCACAAGGAGCTTTGACTGGCACGAAGGTTGACAGAACTGGTGGGCCGATTTGGAAGGAGCAGTTGCGCTGTGCGATGACGGATTAACTCCGCAGTCTGGAGCTGATAGTAAACGGCTTTTGCCTAGACAGTGTTTTTGGTTGCCTGTTGTGACTATGGGGCTCTGAATATTTGCCTTTGCCAAGCGTGCAGAGATTTCGAGTGCCACTTCACTACCAATTCGTCAAATATATTGGTGAGAGACTGTCTGTGGCTTCTGCGCTTTGTTTTGTTAAAGTAGTGCTGCGACTATTTCTCCTTCCTAGAAGGTCTTTCGTGTTTGCTGTTTCTGGGGGTTCGCTCCGAATGAACTGAAGTTTACCTTAATGGAAGTAATTCTGTTTCATTATAGACATTAGTCACAACTGCTTGTGAAATGTGCGGAAGTTGCGTGGTCTGCGTTACAGAGCTAGTGGAGGTACCTTAGGCAGAACTGCCTAGTTAAATTGGCCGTGTTCCGAGTGGCGTATCGTGTACCATGTTGAGAGCTAAACTGTGTGTTGTTCTTTCTTTCAGATACAGTTAAATCTAACTTAATCAGAGTGCCTTCCTCTGCAATCATTTTAGTTAAGCATTTGTAACACATTTTACTGGGTTAGCCTAATTTAATCAGAGTACCTGTGATCATTTCTGTTAAGTATTTGTATAACATTTTAGTGGGGCTAGTACAATTTAATCACAATGCCTTTCCACTGTAATCATTTTAGAAAAGTATTTGTAAAACATTTTGGTGGGATCGTTAGTTGATCCGCCATGAGATTTTCTATAGTAAACTCTGATAAAATAGGAATGTTCTTTTCCACTGTAGTTTTTATGGGCAGCCTGGTAAACAAAGTTTGACATCTGAGATTCGGTTGCTTAGCTACATGAAAAAGTGGAGTTAACATTAGTAATAGCTGCCAGATTCGTTACTTATGGCTAGTGTTTATTGCAAAAATATTTTCGAGTTTGAATTTTCTTCCATTTCAAAGTAGTGTGTAATGAGCGTTCCTGCTGCATAATTAGTACAAGTGACTGTTTTCCAATTGATTATGGGGGTACGTAAGCCTTATTAGTTTTCTCATTCCTGTAATCAGATGCTACCTAGCTATTAAGTACTTTGTTCCTTTCACCATATCCGCTATTCGCTAATTGCGCTGATGTTATTTTTGGCTCTTAAATGGTAATGTAAGGAAATATGTCCCACCCTTTGTAAAGCAGTGTACTGTTACTAGTTATCTAAGGTTAGTTTTTAGTCTGTTGTAGTTCACGTTGTACGGGACCCGCCCCATTCAGCAGCTCACCCGTGGGTGACGAGTTCACACCGCCCACTCTGACCGTCGGGTTATCCCGCTTGTCATGCGGCTGAATGGCAGCAGTATAATTTCTCCTGGTTCTGAGCGTACGTCACCAACGGACGTGATGCATTGCTTACGTTGTCCTCTTGTTACCAAATCTACTGCAATTATTAAAGTTATTATACATAAAAATTAATTGAATAATTTTGTCTGTGTTAAGGTTCTGATGATGATCATGATGATGTTTGGTTTGTGGGGCCCTCAACTGCGCGGTTATCAGCGCCCGTACAAATTCCCAACCTTTGCTCAGTCCAGTCCCGCCACTTTCATGAATGATGATGAAATTATGAGTACAGCACAAACACCCAGTCATCTCGAGGCAGGTGAAAATCCCTGAGCCCGCCGGGAATCAAACCCGGGACCCCGTGCTCGGGAAGCGAGAACGCGACCGCGAGACCACGAGCTGCGGACAGTTAAGGGTCCGATTGTTAATATCCAGTTCGTCTGACTTCAGATACGTGTTAATGTGTGACAAATTGCTTAGTTTATTAGATTTTTTTAAAAGCTCTTTTCCTGAGGTCAATTGCTGATCTCATTTCCTCGTTAATATACGACACGTTGTTCAGTTTCTTACTTATTTTTAGAAGCTATTTTACTGACGTCATAAACTGTTGACGTCTAAATAAGAGATAATGCATCTTTTCAACTGTGAACACTATTTTTTTGCCTCCTGGCCCAGCCATACCGCTCATTGCCGCATTAAGTTGCTTTAGGGTAATTACACCCAGATCAGCAGGTAGTCCTCTATTTGTACTCGGATGACAGGCGTACATGTGAAGGGATTCCGAAGCATTTTGAAATACCATGATCCTGCATTGTGGTGGCCAGATACGGTCGATTGGAACCTTGACGTCGAATATGTCTGTCCTCAGGTCCCCGTGACAACCGTCACATCCGAGCGTCCCACAAACCTGGATATTCCGCTATTCAACAGCCGGCCAAATAGAGACCTTTCCCGTCATCTGTCCAGGCTCCCCCCCCCCCCCCCCCCCCCCCCCGCCTGCCCTCTGCTGTGGTATTTGTGCCAACTTTTTAGTGCAGTGTTCAAGTGAGTGTTCAGTGTTGTGCGTCTTTCCAAAGTGTTGCGAACAGAAATCATGCTGTCGCTGGGTGTGAATTTTATATATCTTGCGAACAGAAACCAGACTGTCGCCTTGTTTTTTTAAATGTCTGTCTGTTATTTTACCTACCTGCTTCCTGCCTATTTTATTAGCATCGTCAACCCCTTTGTTTTATGTTTTTAAGTTCCACAATTTTCCTCCATTTTACCATTTAAGTCACCAATTTTATCTCCTGCTTTTATTATTTTTTATCTTTATATTTTTAAAACAAAATCTGTAGGCTGAAGAGCGGCGTAGTAAGCTGCTGCCAGCCCGCCCTCTTCGGGGGGGAAATCTAAACACAATAAGGTAAAAAATATATATATATATATATAGATTTTGTACCTTTGCTCACTGCCAACATAGGAAATAGTAAAATGATACCAATAGCTCCTCTCTTTCATTGTTTTACAAAGCTTGTCTCTAAACTTCGTTTTTCTTTTTTTTTTCGTGTAGTAGCGCTCTGTGTGTGTTCGTATATCACTAAATGTCACTTGTCGACTATATGTAATTCTTTACTGATGCACGATATTGCAATTACACGAATAGTGAAGGATATTATTACATCAGAGGAACACACTTGTAATCACACAATCATTCGCGGGATTCCCGGTATAATGTTTCATGAAGTACCAGCGGCTGTCTCTCTGTTGCCCTCTCACTTCCTCATGCACGCGCGCGCGCGCGCACACACACACACACACACACACACACACAAACACACACACACACACACACACACACACACACACACGCATGCCCACACATACACCTACATCACAATCAGTCACTGTCACCTGTCTCTGAGACCACCGCCCGCAATGTTCGCTAATCTTGTAACACACATGCGTCATGTTATCCCATGCTGCATCGGGCAGGAAAATCAGATACCAGGACTACAGCAGGTTTACCAACTGTCTCCGAAAGCAGCAACTCACCTGTCTGCCACAAATCATTTCAGTCCTCTAGCTAAATTACGAGGTGCCTCTCTCGGATAAGATTTGTAAGCAAATAGCGGTATCGCTTAATTGCATACACAGGTACTGTTATAGTCCAGTACTCGTGTGGTACTGCAACAACTGAATTATATCGATCTGAAATACGAAGCACAGACACGTACAATTTATGGCAACTGTTTTTGTCTGTTGTGCTATTCTAGGAATACTTTCTCGAAATCGAATGCTGAAGATCACTTCAATTAGCGATGTGACGCTTCATACAACATTTGACGTAATGGTATAACACGGAATTGACAAGTAGATGACCTTCTTTTAAGAGAGAGACGAATTTTACCATTCCATTTTCTGATATTAGAGCAATAATATACAGAAGAATGAAAACTCTGTTAGATGATCAGTTTCACTTTAGGAAAATTATGCGTCAGAGGGGAAATTTCTGACGTTGTACTTGATAACAGAAACAAGAATTAAGAAACGTCCACCGGATTTGTCGATTAAGAAAAGCCATGATGTAGAAGGTGCAAATAGTTCGAAATTATCGGAAAAATAGGGGTTATCTATAGGGAAAGATGGGTTGTGTGGAATATGAGGATAAAATAAGAAACAGAAGACCAAGAAAGAATTACTAGGATTAGAAAGACTATAAGACGTGCTTGTAGTCTTTCTCCCGTATTTCTCAATCTGTATACGGAAGAAGCAAAGATGAAAATAAAGGAAACTTTCAGGAGTCCGACTAAAATTCAGGAAGACCGATTTATGCCATTTCTGTCCTCGCTGATGACGAGTAAAAATTTTGACGACTAGTCGAATGGTATTAACAGTTTAATGAACACACATTATAGCTTGAGAATAAACCGAAGAAAGGCGACAGTAATGAGGGATAACGGAAATGAAGTTAACGATGAATTTATCAGAGTTGGTGATCACGAAGTAGAAGAAGTGAATTAGTTCTGTTGCTTTGGAAGCAAAATAACTCATGACGAACGAAACAAGGACATGAAAAGCAGTCTAGCACAAGTACAGGCGACATTCCTCGCCAAAAGAAATTCATTACTGTTAAACATCAGACTTGATCTGAAAAAGAAATTGATGAGAATATATGTTTTCTTCATGAAAATAAATAATGCACTTGGGACAAGCAGAAAAGAAGAGAATTGAGACGTTTCAAATGTGGTTCTTTGGTTCAAATGGTTCAAATGGCTCTGAGCACTATACGACTTAACTTCTGAGGTCATCAGTCGCCTATAACTTAGAACTAATTAAACCTAACAAACCTAAGGACATCACACACATCCATGCCCGAGGCAGGATTCGAACCTGTGACCGTAGATGTCGCTCGGTTCCAGACTGCAGCGCCTAGAACCGCACGGCCACAACGGCCGGCCTATGGTGCTTTAAAAGAATATTGAAAGTTATATACTGATCAGCCAGAACATTACAGTCACTTGATTAATAGCCGGTATTTCCATCTTTGGTACGGATAACAGCGGGAACCCGTTGTGGCATGGAAGCAATTAGGCCCGGGTAGGTCGCTGGAGAGCGTTGGCATCACATACGTATACACAAGTTACTTAATTCCCGTAAATTGCGGGGAGGAGGGGAGGGGCGATGAGCTCTTACGTCACGTTCAATCACATCCCAGATGTATTCGATCGGATGTAATGAGCAATGGCCGCCCAATCCCACGACGTCTGGAGTTGGCCTCTGCTTGTTTTCACCCTGTGTTGAAGAAACTCACCAAAGCACTCGACAAGTCGTGCGGTTTCCGAAAAGCTCATCCAGAGCCTCCGAGCCATCACAATCTGCCCTCATTCAAACTCCTGTAGATCGCTCGCCTTCCCCGTTCTACACACGGACAGCACGCTCACTGATACTACATGCGACGTGCATGTGTCTGACTAGCAGCCATTTCTCGCCAGGTGACACATCTATCGCCTGCATGGGTTTATATCGACAATTGGTCGGTGGTCATAATGTTCTGCTTGATCAGTGTATGTACTGTTAGGTACTGAGGAGGTACTGCGTACAGTCGGAGGGGAGAGAAACACTGACATGAGGAAGGGATAGGATGACTAGACATGTGTTAACACATTCAGAAATATCCTCCGTGGTACTTGACATAAAAGCAATAGAGGAAGATACAGATTAGAGTATATTCAACAAATTATTGACGTTAGGCGAATGTGCTGTTGTGGGATGAAGAGGTTGGCTCAGAGGGCTGATCCGACAGAGGGCTGATGACAAAAAGAAGACGTGATGGTTACAACTAAAATAAGGAAAAGTGTGAGGTCATCCGCATGAGTGCTAAAAGGACCTCGTTAAACTTCGGTTACACGATAAATCAGTCTAATCTAAAAGCCGTAAATTCAACTAAATACCTAGGTATTACAATTACGAACAACTCAAATTGGAAGGAACACATAGAAAATGTTGTAGGGAAGGCAAACCAGAGACTGCGTTTTATTGGCAGGACACTTAGAAAACGTAACAGATCTACTAAGAAGACTGCCTACACTACGCTTATCCGTCCTCTTTTAGAATACAGCTGCGCGGTGTGGTATCCTTACCAGATAGGACTGACGGAGTACATCTAAAAAGTTCAAAGAAAGGCAGCACGTTTTGTATTATCACGAAATATGGGAGAGAGTGTCACAGAAATGATACAGGATTTGGGCTGGACATCATTAAAAGAAAGGCGTTTTTCGTTGCGACAGAATCTTCTCATGAAATTTCAATCACCAACTTTCTCCTCCGAGTGCGAAAATATTTTGTTGACACCGACTTACATAGGGAGGAACGATCACCAAGATAAAATAAGGGGAATCAGAGCTCGTACGGAAAGATATAGGTGTTCATTCTTTCCGCGCGCTACACGAGATTGGAATAATAGAGAATTGTGAAGGTGGTTCGATAAACCCTCTGCCAGACACTTAAATGTGATTTGCAGAGTATCCATGTAAATGTATATGTAGAACTAAACTTTTCCCACTTGATCCATTGTAGACGAAAAACTACTATGGTGTGGGAATCCACCTTTATGAGATTGATGTTTGTACGCTGCAGGATGAGTCATTATTAGTGTCAGTGTCATGACTTTCCGTTAGATGCCGATAGTGGTACGGTCACGTAGGGCTCAAATACAAGCATCAGCCTGCGCTACATTTGCAGATATGGGTCTGAAGAAGGTAATCAGGGCCTTATTCGTGAAGCTGTTTTGTCAAAACAACAACAGTAGTTTTTCTACTCTACACAACTACTGACGCATTAAAGGATTATGGAGAGGTCCTCTTTCTACACCGGGGTAAAAGAACATGTTTCGGAAGTTTGTGTCAACTGGGGATTTCGGGGTTTGTGCCGGTGGAGGTCGACGGCCAATTTCGCCATAAATTGTTGAAGATGTTACTGTTCCCATGGCTAAGAACGCTGGACACAATGTACTATCCATAAGCAGCCCACGAGCCACACGACAGCTGAACGTTTTATGGTCCACCTTTCTCTCGGGGAGCAGTAGAGCAATCTCTAGTGCTGTTCCAGGATGTCGTGATACAGATAGTCGTGACAATCAGCAACGTTTCTAATATGGACCCGGCCGCTGTGGCCGAGCGGCTCTAGGCGTTTCAGTCCGGAACCGCGATGCTGCTACAGTCGGAGGTTCGAATGCTGCCTCGGGCGTGGATGTGTGTGATGACCTTAGGTTATTTAGGTTTAAGTAGTTCTAAGTCTAGGGGACTGATGACTTCAGATGTTAAGTCCCATAGTGCTTACAGCCCATTGAACCAATTGTAATATGGGACGTAAACATGTAACGCAGTTGCCAAATGTTAGCCTCTCATGAGGAAATTAAAATGTGTTTATTTCAATAGTTTATCAGTTATTTATCTTCCGCATGTCGTCGCAAATGTTTCGACAAAGTCGCATTGTCCTAAGTTCACTCGTTTGTCATGGGGGCCCCTCTCAAGTAGGGAAAGTTTAATTATAACGGCCCTGTTAACTTCGTAGGAGTTTCTAGGCAATATGTAGGCCCTGGGATTGGCAGACTCCACTGAATGCCACATTAAGAATGCATAATCCATACCTGCCCTATGAGTTGACGTATTTTAGATTGAAATACTCGTATCATTAGAGTAGGGTAACTGCAGCTACACAGTGCACCAATTATGTTTATAACGTCTGTTGTTGTGTCAGTATTAGGATAAATTGTCCATATTGTGATATGAATGACTATAAGCCTATGGCCAGTCAGTGATACAAGCAGATAACGGTGATAAATGCAACACTTGCATAGCACTCAGAAAACCGAGAGAGCGTATTTCATTTTGATTTTATTCCTTGTGGATATTTAGATGTTGCCGAATAATAATTAGATATCGCTGTTGGCAGTGAGTAGTGACTGACGGTAACTGTAGGTTATTTCAGACCCTCATCGAAAAATTACGAAGAACATTTTTGTTAAGTAAAATATACATTTCGATCCACCGTTTATGAGTTAAATGCATGAGACGACCATAATTTGATGCGAATTATTAACTGCTGTACACCAGTTCATATTGTGTGCGGTACATTAGCTACATCGTCTATTTGACCAATTCAGAGTTTCCAATACACTGTAAAGCATTTTGCGGCCAGGCAAGTCAGATCACAACTATACGTTATCTGTATTTCATTGGCTTCTCACCGTGCATACAGCCCAGTACCTCGCGGATAATGTACCATCAACTCATCATAATCGCAGCAAAAGAACTCGCTTATTTAGTACCCCATCAGAGCACATACATAAAACAAAAAAACATTTTAACTTTTCTACATCGTTACTGTTTGCCTCTGGAACACGCTACCCTGTGCTGTCCACACAAATCAAGCTTTTTGTAAATCATTACCTTTTGTCATCCTCATAACTTCCTCCTAAAAATGTTAATATGTACGGCCACTTCCATCAGTCGAACAGTGAATCAAATATTTTTCTCTTCTCCCAGATACACTTCTGGTTCTTTTCATTACTCAATGAGATGAACAACTGCCTTTTCCCCTCTCGTCAATACTTGTGTTTTATCAAGTTTCTACGTCCCCCCTACCTTCCCTCACGTACATTGCTGACAGCGCCCACAGTTTAATTCTACCTGTCTGTAATTCATGTGTACTATTCTTCCTTTCGCAAATACATATAAACTGTGTATACTGTTACTGTTTTCTCTGTTTATGAAATAACTACACTATATAATCAAAATCATCCGGACATTTCGACGTAATGCAGAACTGAGCATTAGGCGTCTCTAGAAACGGACCCGCCGTTATAAAAGGAGGCGAGGAGTATCGTGACGCCAGCAGAGAAGCAGTAACCGCAGAATAGGTCGATCAGGAAAGGTCAAAGACTTTGAATGTGCACTAGTCATTGGACGTCACTTGAGTTATAAATCTATCAGAGACATTTAAAACCTTCTGAAGTTGCCAAAGTCGACTGTTAGTGATGTGACTGTAAGTGGAAACGCGAAGCTGTACCATAACCAGGCAGACCCCACGTACTGACTGGCTTGATCATTGAGCATTGCCTATGGTGATCGTAACAAATCGCATGAAATCACCGGAGGGAATAACTCCTGAGTTCCATAGTACTATACTCCATCCATCATAAGGTGAGATTGTTCAGCAGCTGTATCTCCAGTACACTGGTGTCGTTCTGCTCTTGGAAGTAGGTCCAACTTCTTTGTTAGACATTTTGTTACTATCTCACTGTAAATGAAACTTTCAGACATTTTGATGTATTAACAGCCATCAAAGTTTTTTTTAATCATACTTCAGCTACGTAATTTTTGTTTCAAAAATCTTGTACCGTCACAGTCTATGTAAGCGCTACTTGTGCTCCCATGGTCTCACTGTTCATATGTACCGAGGAAATGGATGACATTGCTTCCTATTTCGTAGTGAAACACGTGCGTGGAACACCTTTAATCGCTAGAAACAAGTTGTTCTTAATGTTTTCCACAATGTTACAGAGAAAAATGAGCTTTGACGGTTGTTGAGGAACACGATGTACTAAATATAAATAAAACGACTGCAATTGCAATTGTGGCGTCATAGTTTGCGTTGTTGCTCGATAATCGGGGGCGCCGGTGGGCGGTTGTTCGAAATCGAAAGTAACCAACAATTTTTTTTGTTTCATTCCAGTACTTAAATCATTTAAATATGAAATTTATCAATAAAAATGATACCATCATTTTTTAAAGAAAAAATTACATATCGCAGACAGAATTCCGATTTTTATTGCAACTACACATTCTTAATTATCGATAAATTATAAAAGGTTATTACAGATTTTGAAGTTAAGAAAATATTACACATTTTTTGAAGAAAAATGAAAAATCAAATACTCTTTGTTTGAATATGCCCACTGTCTCACGTGAGACCACATCTGTCGTATAAAACAGAGTAATAAGCATCGTAGAAACACTGAAAACAAGTTTCACGGCGTCGAGTACATTGTACAAATGCTGCATTTTTACGGTTGTCACCGTATCATTGCTATCTGAACCCATTGGAATTGATCTGGAGCCACGGTAAGGGATTTGTCGCGAGAAATAACAAGACATTTAAGCTGAAAAACTTATTGGAACTAATGCACGGAGCTTTGTGGCATGTCACTGCCGAACGATGGCGAAATGCGGAATAGCACGTCATAAAAGAGGAGGAGGAGGAAATGTGGACTGTTTGGTGGCTTGGGATTTTGTCACTGATCGCCTTAATATCATCGTAGCAGTACTGAAATTTGCCGCTTTCCTCGGTGTCCGATATGGAAGAAGTTCAGAGATTACCAGACGACTGACCAATACCTTCAGCGGCTTCAGTACTTAATTACATGGTAAAATCCCAGCAGTGCGCTTTCACGCAGCACGTAGCTCGTGCAGATTACCCTTGGTAAAGTCAGGAATTTTCATCACTCTCATTTTTAATTAGTACTTTGTTATCTAAGATTGAGAACATGTTTTCCTTCAGATCACCTAAGAAGCGAATCGCGTAGGTTTTACCATTATTGCCGGCCGCGGTGGCCGAGCAGTTCTAGGTGCTTCAGTTCGGAACAGTGCGACTGCTACGGTCGCAGGTTCGAATCCTGCCTCGGGCATAGATGTGTGTGATGTCCTTAGGTTAGTTAGGTTTAAGTAGTTCTAAGTTCTAGGGGACTGATGACCTCAGATGTTAAGTCCCATAGTGCCTGGAACTATTTTAACCATTTTTGAACCAAATAGAATGGCTTTCCGATGATCTTATACGTACAGTTTGCCATAGACCAACATCACCACATTCTCTGGTATTTACAAGTGTTCGATTCCATGTTAGATGTCTGTCGTAATGAATGTAATGTGAAACATGAAGAATGCAACGTAAGGACTGAGAGATAGTGCAATGGCTATAATCTTGCCAGGATAAATAAATAGCTAAGGATGATTTATTAAGCGCTTGTTGACTTTAATTTTATCGTGAAGTTATCACTGAAAGGCATGAATAATAGAAATGAAATTTTTGTCGTAATGTTCGTCGGAAGATGATTATGTTAATGAGAAGCCCATACACGTTATGTGATCAAATGCATCCGGAGACCTGGCTTAAAATGACTTAAAAGTTAGTGGCAACCTCCATGGGTAGTGTTGGACTTCCGTATGGTGTTGGCCCACCTTAGCCTTGATGACAGCTTCCAATCTCGCAGGCATACATTCAATCAGACGCTGGAAGGTTTCTTTGGGAATGGCAGGCCATTCTTCACAGAGTGCTGCACTGAGGAGAGGCATCGATGTCGGTCTATGAAGCCTGGCACGAAGTCGGCGTTCCAAAACATTCCAAAGGTGTTCTATAGGATTCAGGTCAGAACTCTGTGCAGGCCATTACATTACAGGAATGTTATTGTCGTGTAACCACTCCACCATAGGCCGTGCATTATGAACAAGTGCTCGATCCCGTTGAAAGATGCAGTCGCCATCCCCGAATTGCTCTTCAACAATGGGAAGTAAGAAGATGCTTAAAACATCAATGTAGGCTTGTGCTGTTATAGTGCCACGCAAAACAACAAGAGGTGCAACCTCCCTCCATGAAAAACACGACCACACAATAACACCACCGCCTCCGAATTTTACTGTTGGCACTACACACCCTGGGAGATGTCGTTCATTGGGGATTCGCCATACACCACACCCTGCCATCGAATCGCCACATTGTGTACCTTGATTCGTCACTCAACACAACGTTTTTCCACTGTTCAACCGTCCAATGTTTACGCTCCTTACACCAAGTGAGGCGTCGTTACGGATTTACCGGCGTGATGTGTGGCTTATGAGCAGCCTCTCGACCATGAAATCCAATTTTCTCGCCTCACACCTAACTGTCATAGTACTTGCAGTGGATCGTGATGCAGTTTGGAATTCCTGTGTGATGGTCTGGATAGATGTCTGCCTATTATACATTACAACTCTCTGCAACTGTCAGCGGTCTCTGTCACTCAACAGACAAGGTCGGTCTGTTCGCTTTTGTGCTGTACATGTCATTACAAGTTTCCACTGCACTATAACATCGGAAATAGTGGACCTAAGGATGTTTAGGAGTGCCGAAATCTAGCGTACGGACGTATGACACAAGTGACACACAATCACCTGATCACTTCCAAATCCGTGAGTTCCGCTGAGTGTCCCATTCTGCTCTCTCACGATGTCTAATGACTAATGAGGTCGCTGATATGGAGTACCTGGCAGTAGGTGGCAGCACAATGCGCCTGATATGAAAAATTTATGTTTTGGGGGTGTCCGGGTAGTTTTGATGATATAGTGAATGTATTCGTTTTTATTAAGAATTGTTATTAATCATTTAAATTTTCGACACGAGCTGTTAATTTACAAGATAATTTTAAATGACTGCAACAATTTCACAGATTTGCTGTAGCTATATTATTTGAATATTGTCACAGGGCTTTGGGTGTATAAATAGAAAAACTCAAAAATTTTGTTTGACATATTTAAAGTCCTCCAAATATGCCTCCCTACTGAATCTGTAGATATCAAGTCGATAATCAAAGTTCGTTTCATGTTCGCCGCTGCATGTTCGTATCAATCTGTTCAAAAGCACTACTGACGCAGCTCGCAGTTGTGGTAGATTTGTTGGTAGAGGAGGCGTGAACACTGAATCTTTCATATCACTTCACACAAAGAAAGAAAAACGCAAGGTGTTCGGTAGAGAGAAAGTGGAGACCATAACAAGAATTGCTCTTCATTAACCCCACCACGACCGATCCACAGGTTTCTCAATTAACCTGCTTAAGAATTCTCGAACATCGTGATGGACGTGGTGTGGAGCACCATCCTCTTGGCAGATGAAGTCCACACTGTCGGTCTCCATTTATGGCATGAGCTAATTTTGCAGCATGCCCAGATACGTGTATCTTGTAACAGTCTTTTCGCAGAAGAAAAGGGGAGAACACATTAACTTGATGTGAATCTTGTGAATTTCGCATATGCTACACGATAGGCTGGACAGTGAAGGGGGAGGCGTGTTTATAGCGATAAGAAGTCCAATATATCGAAGGAAATTGACGGAGATCCGAAATTTGAAATAATTTGGGTGAAGGTCACGGTTAAAGCAGGCTCAGACATGATAATTGGATGTCTCTATAGGCCCCCTGGCTCAGCAGCTGTTGTGGCTGAGCACCTGAAGGATAATTTGGAAAATATTTCTAGTAGATTTCCCCACCATGCTATAGTTCTGGGTGGAGATTTTAATTTGCCGGATATAGACTGGGAGACTCAAACGTTCATAATGACTGGCAGGGACAAAGAATCCAGTGAAATTTTTTTAAGTGCTTTATCTGAAAACGACCTTGAGCAGTTAAACATAGAACCGACTCGTGACGATAACGTATTAGACCTTCTGGTGACAAACATACCCGAACTATTTGAAACAGATAACGCAGAAAAGGGAATCATCGATCATAAACCGGTTACTGCATCGATGATTTCAACCGAAAATAGAAATATTAAAAAAGGTAGGAAAATTTTTCTGTTTAGCAAAAGAGACAAAAAGCAGATTTCAGAGTACCTGACAGCTCAACATAAAAGTTTTGTCTCAAGTACAGATAGTGTTGAAGGTCAGTCGACAAAGTTCAAAACCACCGTACAATATGCGTTAGATGAGAATGTGCCAAGCAAGATCGTAAGAGATGGAAAAGAGCCACCGTGGTTCAACAACCGAGTTAGAAAACTGCTGCGGAAGCAAAGGGAACTTCACAGCAAACATAAACATAGCCAAAGCCTTGCAGACAAACAAAAATTACACGAAGCGAAATGTAGTGTGAGGAGGGCTATGCGAGAGGTGTTCAGTGAATTCGAAAGTAAAGTTCTACGTACTGACCTGGCAGAAAATCCTTTGAAATTTTGGTGTTATGTCAAAGCGGTAGGTGGATCAAAACAAAATGTCCAGACACTCCGTGACCAAAATGGTACTGAAACAGAGGATGACGGACTAAAGGCCGAAATACTAAATGTCTTTTCCAAAGCTGTTCCACAGAGGAAGACTGCACTGTAGTTCCATCTCTAGACTGTCGCACAGATGACAAAATGGTAGATATCGAAATAGACGACAGAGGGATAGAGGAACAATTAAAATCGCTCAAAAGAGGAAAGGCCGCTGGACCTGATGGGATACCAGTTCGATTTTACACAGAGTACGCGAAGGAACTTGCCCCCTTCTTGCAGCGGTGTACCGTAGGTCTCTAGAAGATCGTAGAGTTCCAAAGGATTGGAAAAGGGCACAGTTCATCTCCGTTTTCAAGAAGGGACGTCGAAACAGATGTGCAGAACTATAGACCTATATCTCTAACGTCGAACAGTTGTAGAATTTTGGAACACGTATTATGTTCGAGTACAGTGACTTTGCTGGAGACTAGAAATCTACTCTGTAGGAATCAGCATGGGTTTCGAAAAAGACGATCGTGTGAAACCCAGCTCGCCCTATTTTTCCACGAGACTCAGAGGGCCATAGACACTGGTTCCCAGGTAGATGTCGCGTTTCTTGACTTCCGCAAGGCGCTCGATACAGATCCCCACAGTCGTTTAATGAACAAAGTAAGATCATATGGACTATTAGACCAATTGTGTGATTGGATTGAAGGGTTCCTAGATGACAGAACGCAGCATGTCATTCTCAATGGAGAGAAGTCTTCCGAAGTAAGAGTGATTTCAGATGTGCCACAGGGGACTGTCGTAGGACCGTTGCTATTGACAATATACATAAATGACCTTGTGGATGACATCGGAAGTTCACTGAGGCTTTTTGCGGATGATGCTGTGGGATATCGAGAGGTTGTAACAATGGCAAATTGTACTGAAACGCAGGACGATCTGCAGCAATTGACGCATAGTGTAAGGAATGGCAACTGAATCTCAATGTAGATAAGTGTAATGTGCTGCGAATACATAGAAAGATAGATCCCTTATCATTTAGCTACAATATAGCAGGTCAGCAACTGGAAGCAGTTAATTCCATAAATTATCTGGGAGTACGCATTAGGAGTGTTTTAAAATGGAATGATCATATATAGTTGATCGTCGGTAAAGCAGATGCCAGACTGAGATTCATTGGAAGAATCGTAAGGAAATGCAATCCGGAAACAAAGGAAGTAGGTTACAGTACGCTTGTTCGCCCACTGCTTGAATACTGCTCAGCAGTGTGGGATCTGTACCAGATGGGGTTGATAGAAGAGATGGAGAAGATCCAACGGAGAGCAGCGCGCTTCGTTACAGGATCATTTAGTAATCGCGAAAGCATTACGGAGATGATAGCTAAACTCCAGTGGAAGACTCTACAGGAGATACGCTCAGTAACTCGGTATGGGCTTTTGTTTAAGTTTCGAGAACATACCTTCACCGAGGAGTCAAGCAGAATATTGCTCCCTCCTACGTATATCTCGCGAAGAGACCATGAGGATAAAATCAGAGAGATTAGAGCCCACACAGAGGCATACCGACAATCCTTCTTTCCACGAACAATACGAGACCGGAATAGAAGGGAGAACCGATAGAGGTACTCAAGGTACCCTCCGCCACACACCGTCATTCTGGATGTAGATGTAGATGTAGATAGCGTGGGAATTCCGTGTTCCCCTGATTCGCACACTGTGCCTGTTCACTGTGCTATCTTAGAAACCCATTCTCCTCCATAAGTTGTTGCAAGTATGCCTAAAATTCAAAGTGTCTGGCTTTATCATCGACAGTCAGGGCTCGTAGCAATTGCGAGTGTTAAGGCTTCACCTTCAGTCGTTTCTTTGAGATCTTCCAAACGGTCGGTTGTTTAGCTCTCTGCTCGCTGTGTTCGTCGACTTCCGTGGGCCACGTGCCACTCTCTCCCTCGCGCGGTCAACTGATTATCCACTCAATGCAGGCTGACCCGTTGATTTCCCCTTGCAGAGATATCCTGAATCCTTAAACTACGCATACGATCACCGACTTGAATTGGCAGTTGGTATAACCTTGTTGAACTTCTTCCTAAAAGTGTAGCTGCAATGTTACGGCAGACTGATGTGGATGCATTTCAAGGACAACATAAGCTTTCCCGACGAAGAAACCAGAGACAAAACTGCTCCAGATGTGGAAAGTACGTAGCTAGTAAGCCCTGCACAAGCTGTAAGTGATAAGGGTAGTAACAATTGTCGTGGAGAATTTTCCACACGGTCGTCTGGCTTAGCCTGTACTGACGCATCATCTGCCTGGTACTGACAGGGCGGTTGCCTTCCACAGTATTAATCGCACTTTCCTCCAAGTCTCAGACAAACAATAAAAGAGTGCTGCAAACACTGAATGCTTTGGTTGTTGTCGAGGGGGATAGGTCTCCTTATACAACCTTCCTGCCCGATGCACGTTGCCATTTGCCTTTCCACCATGTCAGCAAGCTTTTGATTCGATACGGAACCATTGCGTATAACACTTTGTCACATCCACTACAAGGTGGATGAGCAAGAAAAGTGAATCGGACACAACATTAGTCTAATAATTACTATGCAGGGGAGGGGGCTAGGGCATGACGTATGAGGAACAATACCACTCTCTAGGAGGAAACCATGCATACTGTAAGTGTGGCTACATGGTACAGTGCGTATTATACCGCAGTCTCTGTAATAAAATGTGACTGAATAAATGGTATCTAGAATAGAAACCAACATTTCTGGACATAAGTTCATTAGACATGTTATAATGAAACGGCCTTCCCCAAAAGTCATCCGAAATGTCTCATACCACCCTTTTTGTATGCACCGGGGTGATTGTCGGACGATTTGGTGCTTCCTATGACATTGTATAGATACACATACAAGTGTCATTTGACTCGGTTTGCTAGGAAGGTGAATATTTTGTGAAGACTTGTAAAACGTTTTTTGAGGAATGTGTATTGTCATCATTATCGAGAGATTGTTGTCTTTAATAAAATTACGTACAAATGCTGGATTGAATGTATAATAAAGAAATTGAAGGGATAAATATTTGGCGGAAAATATTAAAATGCTGTGGAAGTGTTGGCATAGATGGCCAGCGCCTCTCGTTACTATAATTAGAACCGAGTAACGAGTTAACACAAACAATCTCATTATCTTGAGAAGCGGCTTGAAAGTTATTAGCAAGCAATGTATTTTCATTTGTTATCTATTTTTATGTCCTGTTCTGTAACTAATATTCTATATAAACACTTTTCTGATTGGCTATCTGCTTTTTTACATTACACAGTTTCCCGATTTTTATAATTTGAAGTCTCGTTTGAGCACTTTATGTATGTAATTGGATAATGCATGAGTTCTGTACCACCATTAAATATTATTATCCAAAACCAAACTGTAATTAATTACATAACTAAAATAATACAAGAGACAGAATTGTAATTAAAGTTCAGATCGGTTTTCATATTTGGAACTAGTGATGACCCATTAAAAATTACATCAATTAATACTGTAATTTTATCCTTATTCGGCTCTAACTTCAGTTTCTCTACATTTTGTAAATTTTGATTGTAACACTGAAATTGTAAAAACTAATAATGGAATATTTTGGAAATGATCGTTAAAATTCATATATAAAGCGATGCAGCGAGACTTCGAGTCTGTTGTTGTTGAGTCTGCTTAAGAGTCTGTTTGAAAGTCAACCTATGAGGTCAGTTTGTCAAAAAGATTAGTGATGTCTGTGAAGGGCTTTGTTTAAACGTGTTGAGAATGCAGTTCTGTTGACAATAAGTAATGAGAAGTTGCAAATTTATGTTCTTTCATCAAAATTAACTCCTGGAAAAGGTTAATTAATTTTAAGTAACGATCAAGAAGAACGTAGCATCGCTATAATGTTTTGTTACGTATTATCTCATCGATCAATCACTAGAGTTTTTACACGGTGAAAAAAAAATCACCCTGTGTATCCACAACAATAAATTTTGTGAAAGTATACAGATAATGTTTGTTATAACTTACCCACTAATTTCTCCTTATGAAGTTACCATACGTTACTTCAAATTTACGTCAGGCCACAATGAGTTAGGATTGGATTGGATCGTTTGGGGGAAGAGACCAAACAGCGATGTCATCGGTCTCATCGGATTAGGGAAAGACAGGGAAGTAAGTCAGCCGTGCCCTTACAAAGAAACCATCCCGGCATTTACCCGGAGCGATTTAGGGAAATCACGAAAAACCTAAATCAGGATGGCCGGACGCGGGATTGAATCGTCGTCCTCCCGAATGCGAGTCCAATGTGCTAACCACTGAATGAGTTAGGTTTAAGTGACTTCCCTAGATCTGTTACGACAAATGCAAGGATCAATTCTTTGAAAGTACGCAGATGCCTTTCTTCTCCGTCCTTCCAAATTCGAGATTCTGCTTCGTGCCTAATTTCGTTTTTGACGAGACGCTACACCATAATTCTCCTTTCCTTTCTTTTAATCTCAATATGATTACTGAAGGCAGGTGTGACACGAAGGTTAATTGGTCGTCACATTATCACATACATCTTCATTGATCATAATAGTAAATCGCAGAAGCGTCATTCATCAGCGCTTATTTGTCTTTCTGTATGTGGTGATTAATTTATCTGAAAACGATCGTATTTGAAATGATAAAACTTGACTTTCTTGATAGCACTCGCTCTATACAGGGTACAGCTGTTTCGAATTCTTACCACTGCTTTCACCCCTTTATTAAAGACAAACAGAACACAATGTCGCAAATGTTACACTTTACTCCGTTTCCTAATGCATAAGCGACTCTCCTCACAACCTCAAAAATGATAAATATTCAATTTGTCATGGCACAAACTAAAGTACAAACTAGAACAAAATAAGACCATAGTGAAATACGCTTATAGCAACATTCCATACAAAATAGCCGCGGAGCATGTAAAACACAGTAGTACTCGTATATCTTACGCAACATTACATAATGTTACGCTTGCTAATTAGAGTGCAGAAAAAGCAGCTGGAAATCTTAGGCTCTATGCCCAATGTGTCGCGATCACTTGGACAGACGCCGGTCTGTATCAAACGGCCGCTGGCTGATGGCGCTGGAATTGGTCTTACCATAAGAAACATCCACGAGCCCTTTCACAAACATGTTTATGCAAGATATTTCTGTTACTGGCATGTTACAAAATAACGAAACTGTCTCAGAATTTCAGACTTATACTCTCAGCAGACAGATGGAATACGGCATAAAAAAGAAAGGAAAAAGATGGATTTGATATCACGGTGTAACATCCACGAGATAAATTTTAGCTACAGTGCGACGAGAGGAAATTATGCCTCTAACAGTTATAAACATTATCTATCCGAAATAGGGAAAAACAGTGAAATAAAACAAAATGATGATAAATATTAATTATTTATATAATATTTTATGATTTAATTGGACATATCGATGTGTATCATCCAAAGACAATAATAATTGTAAATTCCTTTTATGATCTGCGTTTGTCTTCTTTTGTTTTTACCTTTTTCTGGTTGGCTTCTGTAGGTTGCGGACGCAAGACGCATATCATACTGAGGTCTGTTAAGAAATTGTAATTATTTGTTAATTATTACTTGAGAATAGAGTTCTTTATTATTATAAATATGTGTGAATAGTTATTTGTAGCTTTAATTCCTCTCCCAATAAGCATTATCTGTGTTAATTACTTCTTTCCGTTGCAAGGAGCGCAGTCACTGATGATAGCGATTTGTATCGCATTTTTATCTGTGTTTCTTACGAAAGTATCAAAGGTTTGCTTGATGAAAATTAATCTAAATAGTGCACAATATAGCCGGCCGAAGTGGCCGTGCGGTTAAAGGCGCTGCAGTCTGGAACCGCAAGACCGCTACGGTCGCAGGTTCGAATCCTGCCTCGGGCATGGATGTTTGTTATGTCCTTAGGTTAGTTAGGTTTAACTAGTTCTAAGTTCTAGGGGACTAGCCTCGGGCATGGATGTTTGTTATGTCCTTAGGTTAGTTAGGTTTAACTAGTTCTAAGTTCTAGGGGACTAATGACCTTAGCAGTTGAGTCCCATAGTACTCAGAGCCATTTTTTTTTTCAGTGCACAATATAAAAGTAAAGTTTAATCGTAATTAATTCAAATACTTATCCTGTTAAAAGTAAATTCGCTCTAACAATAGAAAGTCTCTGTCAATTGTCTGGCTAAGGTGTGGGTTCGATTCTCGCTGGGGGTACCAGTTTTTAACTGCCACAAACATATACTCTTGACCTGCGGTAACGCCAATTAAAGAACGCATGACCGTGTAGGGGTTGGAAATCAACATTAATCATGTACAGTCGCTACTGACTGGAACAGAGTTGGATTAGTCTTGTATGTCAGAGCCGGAAGTCGCTGCTTGCAGAAACTTTACCTCTAGTAAGCTTCCTTACACTAGAAATGTTACTTTTGTCCACGAACCAATCAACATATAGGGTCATAGAATCTTTTTTTCTTATTTTAAGTGACCTTGAGATTTTGAAAGTATTGGCAGTGGACTACGATTCGAGCTCTTACTCCAAGTTTTCTCTGGATCTGAACGCTTCCAGATGACACTGTCCCATAATTTCGCTGTTTCCTCACGATACCAAACTCCTCCAGGTCTCTACGAACGGCGCGATCCTAACCACTAGTGAAAGAGAATGTGATAGCTGGAAAATCTCCGTGTAAAGGTCAACAACGATGATAGGCGTAGAGTTAGAGTCCCAGGCAACACAGAACCAGTCGTTGCGTTACATGTGCACAAGAAACAGTAAATATTTCATATCTATTTGCAGCTATGAGAATTACGAAAAGGTGCCGGGTTCGAATCCCTGCCAGAAAAAAATCATTTGTATAGTCGTTTCACGTTCCAATAACACACTATTGGTAAACATACTTAATATCTGATGTCTGATTGTGCTTAGTTAAAACGTTATATAGATGCTGGATTCTAATTTGGGAATATGTGGTAAGAACCTATGGGACCAAACTGCTGAGGTCATCGGTTCCTCAGCTTACACACTACCTAATCTAACTTCAGCTAACTTACGCTAAGGACAACACACAAAACCGTGCCCGAGGGAGGACTCGAACCACCGACGGGGTAAGCCGGGTGAACCGTGACAGGTGCCCTAGACCACGCGGCTACCCCGCATAGCTGCTGGTTTCTACTCCCAATCCATCACCATAACTTTACTTCATGGCGTTTCACACTTGTGCGCTGCACTTTATTACGTACCTCTCGTGGTTACTTCTGAGGGGCAATATGAGCTTCATGGGGTTCCCGGTGTACTGCTAAATGTAGTGTCATTTATTTCCAGGTTCGGATATTCGGCCTTGTAAGCTGATACCGGTGAACAGTTCGATATTTTACATCTCTTTATGCCTAATCGAATCTGGATCAGACATACAAGCTTTGTTTAACAGTGGGCTCAAGTTCAGATCACAAACAACACATAATATCATTTAACGAGTGTAATAAGAATTCTATAGTGTCACTTCTGTAAAAATTTTAATTTACAAGCGTTAAAGGCTGTCTCATCTCTAATAATGTGTTTTCTAATATTTGTTGCATGGTAGTATTGGTATACATCCAGAGTGACTGCCAAAAAAAAAAGTGTTCTCTAGTGGTCCCCCTGCGGCACCCATTGTGTATAGTCAAATAACTGTACTGCCGAGGGTTTAGATGACCTGCGATACAGCTATGCTATGTTGGCTGCATACAGTCAGGTGTGACGTACACCTTGGATTTCAATGGTGGCCCGATTTTTGTGCTGTATACACGAACACCATGCAACACCAGTGGCGAAAATGCGTTTCTCAAACGATGTCTGATGAGCACAACAGATTTCTGAAGGATTCTTTTCTTCACGACATTTGCAACACAAGAAATAAAGAGGCCAGGGACTTACTCAGATATTAATTTGCACATTAAACAATTATCAAATGTCCATTAGCAGAAATGAGGTGACAGCTGAGATGTCTGAGGATATAAAGTGGACGATTAATTTTACAACAGGTTTTCAAACAGACAATTCCCACCTTCGTTGCACATTTCATATCTTCGTAGCAATGACTATTCAACTGTGCACGGCCCGGAAAATTCATAACTTATATCCTGATTTACACAGCTCTGCAAATCTTCAGGATGAGATGGATGAAGTTACATAATTTATTAAGTCGTTGGAAGTGAATGGTAGCGCTCAAGCATGTTGCTGTAGGTATCGAAGTCATGTACAAGAAGCTAGACATCATATGGCAGGAGATTAGCGCCGAAGAGAGCTGGCGCTGCAACACGTGACATTTGAAGGGACGGGAGAAAACAGTGTGTTTCAATCAGCGAGCAGTGACGGTTCACTGTGTTGGTGTTCATTACAGCATGGTCTGGAGACAGCATTTTGATGACTTTTCACTTTACAGAATCATCAGAAAAGTAGGAAAAGGACAAAGTGTGATGAGTGTAGACCAAAAGTTTGATGTTTGGATACAGAAAAAACACGCTGAAATAAATATTGATGAAGATTTAAAGATACTACATATAGTCCAAAAAGGGCCGATGATGGATATTTTGGAAAATTTGGTAATCTTTACACATCATAAACAGGAACCAACAGCTCTACTGAATGAGCAAGTGGAGTTTTACGATAGAACATTTTTCGAGCTTTTCGAAAGTATTATTTGCGTATAAGGATGGTACTTTTTCCTTTCTTATAACTTTCATTTTAATTATTTAAAAAAAGCATCTTAAATATACGACAATTACCATTATGTATTCCTTTGTAAATAACGTCCACAACTTTTCTAGTTACATGTCATCTAACTATGACCTCACTTCAAGTTTTACATAGTTTTATGATAATCCTATGTGGCATGCAGCGCGACCGTGCCCTGATGATGATATTTATATCATAAACCAGTAATGGACGTAGCTGATACTTCTCTCAGCATAATGCGCAGTTTGTACAACTACACAACTACTTAGAAAATATTTTGTTTTATGCAGTTAACAGCAATACGACAACCGACATCCGTTAAAATGAAAATCAATACATCGTCACTTACTAAATATCGTGTATACAATCTTAAATATAAAGGCAAAATGTTCGTATTTTTGGCGGACGCCTCTTGCACTATGACGATAGATTCCCTCCAAAGTGTGTATCGATCCTATCGTTGCCTAGACGACGGACAGCAGCGTGGCAAAGGGGGCAGCCATAGTGTGTCGTTGCCATGACAACAGCGTCCACAGGGCCTGGACTAGGCAACTGATAACATCGTAGCAGAGAGGAGTCATGTTGGGCCGCTACCATGGCAACGGCGTCCATAGTACCTGGACTAGATGGCTCTGTATATACGTTTACAGACAGGCACACTTAAACTTGTTACGTTATAAAATAATAGAAATACGATATACATAAGCACGAAGTAAATAAAATACAGATAGGAAATTGTTATCCTTCTCCCACAGCATATTACGAAAGAAGATTAGGTTACTTACTAACGTTCTTTTATAAGTTTGACGTTGAAAAGGTTTTTTCTCATACTTTTTTATGTTTATTTGAAAGTGTTTTTTTAATGAAAATGGTTTCTGTACGTTGTAATCTTAACACAAATTGTATTTATACTTCGATTTTTAACCTTAGACATCTACCATTGGTCACCGCTGGAGGCGTTGCTTACGCTCACGTGCTCATAGCTTGCTATATAAACACAGACATAAGGCAAATTCTTTACAGTCTCCTTCCACACCTTGGAAGACGTAACGCCACCAGCAGTCGACCAGCCGGTAAAATATTATATTTACGTAATCCACTCTTTTAAGATGGTTATCATTAGTTTTGTGTAAGATATTTATTGTAATTTCACAGTATGTTCGTCCTGAATATGGCCCCTACGATGGGCTGAAACCAGTCGGCACTAAATAAACAAAAAACGCGATTAAGACTGTTTTCTTGATACCAAAAGTTTGATATTGCTCACAGCGTTGTTTCTCGCATATGGCGAGCGTTCCAAACTATAGGTACTGCTGCCCGAAGGAGATTAAGTGGTCGACCGCGGTAAACACAGCAGCAGGTGACCGCTACATTGTGTAACAGGCAAGAAAGGACCCACGTCCAACAGTGGGTTACAATTGGGGCCATATTTGATGTGACCGGAATCCCATGCTCCATAGTGGCTCGGCGACTGCATGGGGGTGATCTCTTTGCCAGGCGACTAGGGCTTTGTATTCCTTTGACATCCGCACATCGACGGCACCGTCGACGATGGTCCCAAGACCATAGGGACTGGATCAACGAGTCGAGAGCTCTTCTCGAATGAGAGCAGATTCAGTCTGAATAGTGATGAGATCAGATCTGGCAATATGTGATAACACGCAACGCACCCAGGAGCACTGTCGAATGTGGTCGTCTGCTAGTCCAGGTGTTATAGTATGGGGAGGAATAATTCTGCATGGGCCTACTGATCTCCAAATATTTGAACACGGTACGATTACCGGTCAATGTTGTTGAGACGTTTTGCCCCCTCCCCACAGCCATCTTTTGAGGGGTAAATTTTGCCATGACTTCATTTTTACGGATGTCACTATAACAGCACAATCACATATCGCTTTGCCATTGTAAGTAAATTTTGCGCCTGCATGCCTGCGTGCTCTTGGTTTGAACAGAGATCGACTTAGAATCCCATGATAGGCTGCTAGTTCGCAGCAACTGACCAGGTTCCGTTGTCCGCAGGCCGGCACGAGTCTTAGAAGTCAGAGCATAGCCACCGCAGGTCCCCTGAGTATTGCTGGTATGACAAATATGCACACCCTGTGGGCTGATGGAAACAGGTGACACCACCATTTTGCTATCTACAGTGTGGGAAAATTTCAGAATCTTACATTCCGGACTTTGTCGGCCAATCATACGGCTCATCAAGATAGGTGCTGTGGCACGAATATCTGAATCAATGAGTGACGACATAGCAAATACAGAGTAACAACCTCTGGTCAGTTAACAGACATAGAGTAAGCGATGGTGAAGAAATTCTGAGTGGCTTCCTCTGCGTTTTAGCGCAGAAATTCTTGCTCGTCACTGTGGTGGAAATTGTGAATCTTCGCCTCCAAGCCATGGATTCCTGAGAGCGGGGAGAAATGTTGGGACGGCAGGAGACGGAGTGGAGACGTGCGCCGTGACGTCATACCGACAGACAAAGGCGTCTGACTGCTGCCTGGTGCGATTTTGCAGAGCCCTTTGAGCAAGTACCGCTTTTTATCGTTAGCGCTGTCTTTGCTCTGAGCAAATCACAATGTGCGAAGTCTATTCCGCAAGTTGTGTGGCTTCTCCACTGATTTTATTTTTTAGGACCTTTGAACCAATCACGGTTCTGTAGCAATCCTCCATATCGTCTGAGATATGGACCAGTTATTAATAATACAGTCTGTACCTGCATGAGCTTGACTCAAGGTTTCATTTATTGTACTTTTGCGCACTTCAACGTGCATCCCGTTGTGAGATTGAATTTATTAAACTCAGTTTTTTTGAAGCACGTAATTTTGTTTGTGCTTCAAAGAAGCAGTCTTTTGAGGTATAAACACATGAGTAGATAATCACTTTTTGTACAAATAGGCCGGCCGGAGTGGCCGAGTGGTTCTAGGCGCTACAGTCTGGAGCCGCGCGACCGCTACGGTCGAAAGTTCGAATCCTGCCTCGGGCATGGATATGTGTGTTGTCCTTAGGCTAGTAGTTCTAAGTTCTAGGGGACTGATGACCTCAGCGGTTAAGTCCCATAGTGCTCAGAGCCATTTGAACCATTTTTTTGTACAAATAGTCACTTGCACGTTATCCAATTGTGATTCAATTTCAAGAACTATACTAACGTTAAACCTTAAAAATGAATTTTTTTCCCCTGCAACAGGTCGGGCAACCCTCATAAAAATATACATGTGATCGGTTTCTTTTGCGTAACTGAACTGTGTTCTCACTGTAGCAACATTCCATCGTAAAACAGGCAGCCCTACGTGGAACGTTTAACATATGCGAAAGGAAATTTACTTCATTTACATTACTACTGATTAATAAGAATTGCTCTCATTTTGTATTTATCACAGTATTGAGGTCACAGAGAATTTTAATTACTGTGACTAGCACTTTGTTTGTTTAACGTTATACAAGGCGTACACTAGCTTGTATACCATTTCTGTGTTGAGTTTGTAAGCGTGGAAGGGAGTTTGCACACTCCACTGCCGACCCCCTTCAGGTCAATCTCTCTCTCTCTCTCTCTCTCTCTCTCTCTCTCTCTCTCTCTCTCTCTCTCTCTCACACACACACACACACACACACACACACACACACACACACACACACACACACACACACACAACACCCTCAGCGCAAACAATTCGCCATGCTCGACCGTATCGAACTGCGCGGGTAGAGGAGCTCTTGGGACGAGAGTTTATCGGCGAATGGACTGCTGTGCCGGTTCCAACGACTTAAATCCCATCGAGAACTTGTGTAATTGGCTGAGGTACGTCCTGCAGCACACCCATATGCACCTTCGACCATCCAGCATTTATCAACCACGCTAGTTCAGTTATGGAACGCCCTACTATAAGAACTCCTCACCGACCTTATGGCCAGAATGTGAGGATGCACTGACGCCCGTGGTGATTATATACCCTACTAAGAACCGTATCCTCTCTTTTGTAATGTTTAGGGGACCATCATAAATCGCGATGTCTGCAGTGCATTCATCGTTTTTGAATGAAGATGTTATTTCTGTTCGTCCCAGTACGTATTTTCTTCACTCATCTTCGGTAGTACGATGTAATAGTGCTTTCAATGTACGTCCCAAGTTCTACCCATCTGTGTTAGTTGACAGTAACGCATCTTGCGAAAGTTACTTTCGGCCGGAAGTTTTGCACACCAATGTACACTACTGGCCATTAAAAGACTACACCAAGAAGAAATGCAGATGATAAACGGGTATTCATTGGACAAGTATATTATACTAGAACTGACATGTGATGAGATTTTCACCAGTTTGGGTGCATAGATCATGAGAAAGCAGTACCCAGGACAACCACCTCTGGCCGTAATAACGGCGTTGATACGCCTGGGCATTGAGTATATAGCTTGGATGGCGTATATAGGTACAGTTGCCCATGCAGCTTCAACACGATACCACAGTTCATCAAGAATAGTGATTGGCGTATTGTGACGAGCCAATTGGTCGGCCATCATTGACCAGACGTTTTCAATTGGTGAGAGATCTGGAGAATGTGCTGGCCAGGGCAGCAGTAGTACATTTTCTGTATCCAGAAAAGCCCGTACAGGACCTGCAACATGCGGTCGTGCATTATCCTGCTGAAATGTGGGGTTTCGCAGGGATCGAATGAAGGGTAGAGCCACGGGTCGTAACACATCTGAAATGTAACGTCCACTGTTCAAGATGCCGTCAATGCGAACAAGAGGTGACCGAGACGTTAATGAATGGCACCCCATACCATCACGCCGGGTGATACACCAGTATGGCAATGACGAATACACGCTTCCAATGTGCGTTCACCGCGATATCGCCAATCACGGATGTGACCATCATGATGCTTCAAACAGAACCTGGATTCATCCGAAAATATGACGTTTTGCCATTCGTGCACCCAGGTTCGTCGTTGAGTACACCATCGCAGGCGCTCCTGACTGAGATGCAGCGTCAAGGGTAACCGCAGCCATGGACTCCGAGCTGATAGTCCATGCTGCTGCAAACGTTGTCGAACTGTTCGTGCAGATGGTTGTTGTCTTGCAAACGTTTCAATCTGTTGACTCAGGGATCGAGACGTGACTGCACGATCCGTTAAAGCCATGCGGATAAGATGCCAGTCACTTCGACTGCTAGTGATATGAGGCCGTTCGGATCCAGCACGGTGTTCCGTATTACCCTCCTGAACCCACCGATTCCTTATTCTGCTAACTGTCATTGGATCTCGACCAACGCGAGCAGCAATGTCGCTATACGATAAACCGCAATCGCGATAGGCTATAATCCGACTTTTATCAAAGTTGGAAACGTGATGGTACGCATTTCTCCTCCTTATACGAGGTATCACAACAACGTTTCATCAGGCATCGCCGGTCAACTGCTGTTTGTGTATGAGAAATCGGTTGGAAACTTTCGTCGCGTCAGCACGTTGTAGGTGCTGCCACCGGCACCAATCTTGTGTGGATGCTCTGAAAAGCTAATCATTTGCATATCACAGCATCGTCTTCCTGTCGGTTAAATTTCGCGTCTGTAGCACGTCATCTTCGTGGTGTAGCAATTTTAATGGCCAGTAGTGTATATAACTGATCCGCACAATCAGCTCAACTCTTGTGCGACTTAGAGTAATGTACGGCAGACTTCATACACATCCTGAAAGGAACGGGAAAATTCACAGCTCGTCATTTCTAACAAATATTCACATTCAGTTCAGGTTTCCCTGGAATAGCACCGATGTGAATTTTGGTCCCATTACATATTCGCATATGTGTATTGTTTTTCAGAGTAACACCACCAACGATATTGCGGCAGGCAGCAGTTTGGCTCGAATTATAGGAATTGCCCATTCAAGAGTCGCTTTTGGTCAGAAGTACATTCGGAAAAGACCACGCTTATATGGCCTTAATTAGCGTGAAAATCTCAGAAAGTGTTGCAATTTGTGAACAACGTAAAAACTGGATTAAATAAAAGCAAAAAAGAAATCTCTGCAGGCCATATAGTTTACACGAGCGAAGCAGCGGGCTCTAAGCAAGTAGGTATACATGTTTGTATGTGTATGCAGATGCGTGTCAGTGCCTCGTTTAACGGTCATTCCAGCATTAATACAGCTGCATCAATAGTCCGGTTGGGCTCCATCATCAGAACAAACGCCGCAATCTCTGAAACAGCGTTACAAACTTATTGCTTCAGACGCATCTTGACATCAATATATGTTCTAGGTTTCCTTATAACCAAGTCAATGAAGACCAAAAAATGTCGATTGGGGGAAGACGTTTGTGTAGTCGCAAGTTTTTGTACACTGCCGGAGGGAGTGCCATGACCAACATATTTAATCCTTCACAGTGTGAGCTTGGGAGGGGGGGGGGGGGGGGTTGGGGGGGGAGGCGTTTAAAGAGTCACTTTTTTACAGTTTTTCTAGATTGTCTCGAAAACCGTGGCTTCTAGAGAAAATGTTTCTCAGTACAAAATGAAACTACATTACATTTCCTACAAAAAATGTCTACGGTCGCAGGTTCGAATCCTGCCTCGGGCATGGATGTGTGTGATGTCGTTAGGTTAGTTAGGTTTAAGTAGTTCTAAGTTCTAGGGGACTGATGACCGCAGATGTTAAGTCCCATAGTGCTCAGAGCCATTTGAACCATTTGAACCTTGGTAGGCTGCTGGAGGGAGTTGGCACCACATCTGCACACGCAAGTCACCTGATTCCCGTAAATTCCAGGGAGGGGGGCAATGAGCTCTGACGCCACGTATAAAGGCACATTTGCATGCCGAGCGTGAGTTTCCTCGGAAACGCGAAATATTAATTAAATAAATAATCAGTGACAAATAAATAAAGCCTATGGCACACAACTGCAGCGCTGTGTCGCTGATAAAACAAAAGCACAATTACGTTACTCGTATGTTTGATTAAGAAAGGAGAGCTCTGGTTGAAGTGGTGCGAGAAGCACGTATTTTAGTTTATTGTCTGGCACACCGCCATATTTCACGTTATAGAAAATTACTGCGAGTTGCAACCATACTAGGCACTCGATTCTGAAAAGAATTTATATTTATAAAAGTAAGTAGGATTATGAACTGTAGGCTTATTCATTGAATATATCTGATTTAACTAACTGTGTAATTTTTTTGTTTAGTAGACAATCACCTCTGTACGACGTTTTGGCATGGCTGGCAAATTATTGTAATATTGAGATTTAGATTATGAGTCCGCACCTACCGCAGCAGTCTTTGGAAACGATTTAATTACGAAGTCCGATTATTTCAGTTTTATTTCACGGTCAACTACGAGTAACATTGCCTTTACGAAAAAGCCATTGTCAAGCGTCTGATACCGAATAATTAAAACCTGACGACTCATAGGAGAGACAATCATACAGATAAAATAATTAATATTTTATTTATTTTATTTTATTTATTTTATATTGGCGACTGGGTGTCGGACTTGTTATTTTGTCATTTGTTACATTGTTCTCTTTGTTTCATGTAAAAAATCAACTTTCTGGACCTGGACGTCAATGTATGAGAGATAACAAAATCTGAAGATATTTTCCAATTCTGAAATTTTGCGGGAAGACGCAATGAAACTTCCAGCAAAATAAGGTAAGACGCAGCATCTTTGCATTAGCAGGCTTGACCAGACGTATAATTCAGTGTATTAGCTTTTCAGTAAAATTCTGTAGTGTTTCTTTTCCGCATAACAGTTTCAGTGATAAATTCCATTCTCAGTATTTTTCCTTAAACAATAACGTATGCAACAATACCAATACACGAGTGTACAATATGGCCGACTTCTGTACGATATCATGTAACATGGCCAGCAGCCATTACCAATAATCTCAAATTCAGTTTATATTTTTAAATTAACAGACAGCCATTGTTGCTACGACCGATTCATGCTCAACTGCATTTTATTTTAAAATCAGTGTCAAATATTTTCTTGAAACATATATCACGTGTGGCATGGTAATAACTAGAAAACAATACGCAAAAATGGAACAGCAAAGACGTACTATTCAGACGCAATCCGACTCGGACGAGAGACAAATGTTAGAAAATGACTTTACGACAGCAACCGGTAGTGACGATTCATCAAACATTGACGCAAGTGTTGACGAAAATTTTGACAATAGGCCTTCCACCACAAAAATTTCAAAGTCTCAATCAGAGCCCATGTTAATGCATGACGTCACGTCTAATGACGCGGCGGGGGCAGAGACCCTGCAAACGGCAAACATTGCCGACATGTTACAAATGCTAATGAAACAAAACGCAGAAAATATGGCAACCTTACAGACGCAAAATGAACAGTTAAAGACACAAAATGACGGAATCAAATCTGATCTCATAGCACTCAAGACAGGTAATGACACTTTACGTAAGCGTGTGTAACTTATAGACGCCACACTGACCAAACAGATGACTGAACTCAGTGCTAAATTTTCCCAGCTTAATACGAGACAAGAAAAGACTACAACTGACGTAGCACTTTTACAGACACAAGTAAAAAACCTTAATGTCACGTGTGAAGTTCTTACTGAACAAATTCAAACATATCCTTCAGTACATGACAACCTTGAAAAACGAATTACTGACGTACAGAATAAATTTGACAATGTTGAACAACACCTGACTGACATCTTACAATCTGATGCCACAGCTCATTTTCAAAATATTAATAAAGAATTTCATGATTGGGTAGTCAACAAAGACAAACATTTTGATAGATGCTTACGTGAAAATTTACCAACAATGGTGCACGACTCCGTAGCGCAATACATTACTAATAACAAACAGCTGATCAGTGACGCAATACAATCCGTCACTGCACCCATGGGACAATTCACCGATCGACCACAGTCTGAATGTAACGAAAATATCAGTCAAAATGCACAGTTCAGGAACCAATATACATTCGAGTATGACACACACATACCGCACACGACAAACACACAAGAACAAAACACACCACGACTACAACACATACCACGATGTGCAAACACAAACACAAGCTATTATCATGGTAAACCACAGCAACATTATCGTAATTACTCGCCAGCTGGACATAGCAGTAATTACTGTGGGACAAATCCATATCATAATGCAAAGGAAGACGAAAGCTTAATGAAACACAGGCAATTTCAGATTTTTATCCCAGAAAAACGAACCATTCATCCGGTGATTTTTCTTAAATCTTTTAGTAACGCATTTCCGCGCACTTGGAGTGACCGGAAAAAGATTTCATATATTGTCGGTTACATCCAAGGCGATGCAGCTGTCTGGGCATACAGTCAAGCTGACGTATGTACCACGTACAGTGAGTTTGAGCGTGCTTTTCTGAACAAATTCTGGTCGCAATCCGTTCAGGAGCGACTCAGAAGACAAATTTTAGAACCTGAAACTTTTAACAGTAAAAATGGTAACTTACGCAGATATTTTGAAAAATACTTGAACATGGGACACTTTTTAGACGAACCAGTCGCAACGCGAGATATACTCCGTGCGTTGAAGGCCAAATTGCCTTTCAACATTAAAGAAAAACTCCTACATATCCCGGATGACGATTCAGATTATTTTTTAACAGCTTTAGATTCGGTTGACATGTTACTTGAAGATCAGCGCTTCGCGCGGCAAAACAGCAGCCACACTAGTGGTATGCAAAACATGCAGGCTTGCCAACATAATTCTGGCGCGCCCACAGTTGGATACGCGGTACAACAAAAACAGCAAACTCACATGCCGTCTCAGTACGGAAATCAAAATCAACACGCGTATTCCAATACAAACAATAGTTACAACAGTAATAACATTTCATGCGGCAATCCATACAAAAGGCACCGCGGTAATAACTACAACGGTAACAACGGATACAAAGGTAATAACAAAAACACAAACAGAAATAGAAATAATAATAACTACGAGCCAAGACAGCATCAAGGTTGGACTCGTAACGATCAGTACTTTCATTCAAACTCTGCTTTACCACAACAGCCACCAGGTCAAAATTGGAGCATACCTTACGACCGACAGGTAAGTTATAATGCGCAACAGCAACAACAACCGCAAAAGTTTGGAGATCATAATAGGCAATATCCGAATGTGAATATAATAGAAATGACACCTGATGCACAACCTCAATCTGTGTCGGTACCTAGTACAAATGCTAATCCAACAAACTAGAAACAGTCACTACTTTGCCCCAGGTCGTGGCTGAAGAATTCTTGGGGGGCGACTTCAATGTTAATCAGTTATTTGACACCACACTTGAACAACAGAATAATGATATGCCGAGTAATTCTAAACAAAAACTACCTGTTTTATTTATAAGATACAACCACAATAACAATATATCAGATGAACTTTTACAAGACAGTACACAATGTCGTTTAAACACAAATGACATTGTTTTAGCATCTACTACTGGTGTAGTAGGTGGGATTCCAACTACTATTATCCTAGATACAGGTGCAGCTGTGAGCGTTTTGTCTTTTAATTTCTATAAAAAGATGTGTGAATTGGAACCTGTGCCTGAGTTTCCTGCCCAAAACTGTAAAATAACTACTGCACTAGGTAATAAGTCATGTAGGGTTACGAAGCAAGTTTTTGTAAACGTTAAAATAGGTAATGGAACCGTACAATGGCCATTCCTGGTTGTACAAAACCTTGTGACAAATTGCATATTAGGAATAGATATTATGAGCGAGAAGGACTGCATTATAGACTTCTCCAAAGGTAAATGTATTTTAAATGATAAAGGCAGTGTAATTATTATTGATTTGGACAGGAGAACTCTAAAGCATGACAAACACTGTACAGGGTACAAGGTTCAGTTAGTACTTGACAAAGACATTCAAGACATGCAAACACACTCATCTGACACAGAGCTCATGGACTTGAAAACATTGCTTGATCATAAGATAAGTGAAGCTACAGCTCTCAGTGTACATGAACGTATAAAACTACAGGAAGTGTTATCCAAATATTTACAAGTTTTTACCAAACGATTAGGTGTTATCAACACGTATGTGTACAAGATTGAAGTTAAGCCTCACAAGATCTTCTACCATAAGACATATAACGTACCGTTATCTCAACGACCTGCTGTGTGGCAAGAATTAAAACAAATGTTAGACTGGAAGGTCATTGAACCATCCACCTCACCTTACTGTAGTCCTCTACTTGTTGTCAAAAAATCAAATGGAAGCATTAGGTTAGTGTTAGACGCACGAGCTATTAATGAAATAATTTTACCGGTTCACACAAAACCTGAAAATTTAGAAGAGCAATTACAGAAATTTCTAGATGCAAAATATTTTTCCACAATAGATCTCGCTAATTCGTTTTGGCAGGTGGGTATCACTCCTGATTCTCGGAAATATACTGCATTTATGTTCGGGGGGCGAACCTATCAGTTTTGTGTTCTACCCTTCGGACTGAATGTCAGCTCTGGGGTATTCATTACAGCCCTGGATACCGTGCTTGGCGACGATTTAGTTGAGACAGTCACACACTATGTAGATGATATACTGATAGCTACACAATCCTGGAATGAACACGTTGACACACTTCAAAGAATTTTAGAAAAATTTGCACAAGCTGGAGTCACAGCCAATCTTAGAAAATGAAAATTTGGTTGCAGTGAGGTAAAGTATTTAGGACATATCATTAATTCACAGGGCATACGTCCGGATCCCAGTAAATTAGATGCTATCAGAAACTTTCCTAGCCCTCTAACTAAAAAGCAGTTAAAATCATTCCTTGGGCTATGTTCATTTTTCAGACGTTTTTTGCCACAACCACTTTTGAACAGTAAACATCTGCTAAATCTACTCAGAAAGAATCAAGTTTGGATCTGGTCGGAACAGTGCCAGAATGACTTTAATACAATTAAACATGCTTTAGTGAATGCTAACATATTGAGCCATCCAGATTTCAATTTAGATTTTTGTATGACTTGTGACGCTTCACGTACTGGCTTGGGCTGTTGCTTATTTCAAGTTGTAAAGAATAAAGAGGAGGAACAGATAAGAATTATTGGGTTTGCGAGTCGCACTCTAACTGAATGTGAGCGTACATACTCCACTACTGAGTTAGAAACACTTTCCATAGTATGGGCATTCAAGAAATTCAATTATTATTTATTTGGAAAACATACAGTAATTTACACCGATCACCAGGCCCTGACATTTTTGTTAACTTGTAAACTTGTACATCCTAGACTATCACGATGGGCAGTTACACTTCAGAACTACTCTTTTGAAATTAAGTACATAAGAGGTAAGGACAACACCATTGCAGACACTTTGTCTAGACTTCCACAAGGTATGAATGATACCAACAGTGACTTAGAAAATATAAATGACTACAGGATTCTCTTAATGCAAGACAAGCAGTATCACCAATATTATATTGATATGTGCAGAGACATGGCTAAATTACAAAAATCTGACCCTCACTGGTATAAGATAATAACATTACTGGTAGAAAAACACAATCATCCTTCGACTAAGTATTACAAGTTACACAATGATGTGCTATTTTACCGCCGACATCCAAATGCTACTAACTGGTGTGTATGCATTCCCAAAGAGTCTGAACGTAATTTAATTTGGCACACACACTTAGTTTGGGGTCATTATGGGACAAAAAAGTGTTTAGAGAAGCTCAGTACATACTGTTATTTTAGCAATATGAGAAGAAAAATTTACAGGGAACTAAAAACATATGTCATATGTCAAAAATCAAAACCTCAGAATTTATCCACAAAAACAGATTTACATTCTATTTTACCCAGTAAACCCCTGGAAATTCTGTGTACTGACATCAGTGGACCGCATCCAGCAAGCTCTGGAGGCGTCAAATATATCTTAGCTTTTTACGATATATTTTCTAAACATGTTAAACTTTATGCTTTAAAATCCGCCACTGCAAGTGCTATAATACGAAGATTCTCAAGTGATTACCTGACGCACGTGGGAAAACCTAAAGCAATTCTATCAGATAATGCAGCATACAACTCTGGGTACAAATGGAGAAATTTCTTGAAGGAAAATAACATTAAAAGTATATTTATTTCGAGGTTTAGTCCACAATGTAACGCGACCGAGAGACTTTTCCGAGAATTAAACCGTTTCATGAGGACCTATATTTCATCAAAACATACTAATTGGGTGTCCTACCTAAGTCTTTTCGAAGACGTACACAATAACTTAAATATTTACGATACAAATTACACACCTAACGAGATCATATTCAATTGCAAACAGAACGATCAGTGGATAGAACCATTACCTAAGTTGTCAGACAAGGAAATCACACCTGAACAGAAAATAAAAGAAGTATTGACTACGCTGACACATCACGCACAGATACGAAACAAACATCACAGAAACATAATAAAAAGAAAACAAAAATTCGAGGTAGGAATGCTTGTACTACTTCGTACTCATCATAAATCTGTTGCACTAAAACGACGCAACGCTAAGTGGCGTCTGCTATATGAGGGACCTTATATAATTGTTAACATACCGCACCCTGGTGCGTATCTGTTACAACATCGTAGAACTAACAAAATTATTGGGCTATACGCACACCGAGATCTTAGAGCATTTCATGCTGAATAATGTCAAAGACATACCCATCAAAATATTGCTAAGCAACTCGAAAAACTCTGTTGCTACAACACAGATAATAAGTAGTATAGAAATTTTCAGCGTTCCAGAGTCGCAGTTGAAGACAGAAGAACTTTTCTTTCAACGCCGCGGCTCCACCGAGGAGACTGAATATTAAAGTAAAATTTATGATTACGTAGCAGTGAATGATATATTAATTTTTCACGGAACATTTGTTATTGTAGGTACCACTGACTTGGTATGACACCTGACGAACCGACAGACGTCATCTGTGAAGCGATCTTTTACTTTGAGAAATAGATTAGACGCACATCTCTCAACACGAAAAGCATCTATCAGTAGTCAAGGCCACACAGACACTCTACACACACGCACAAAACGCGAGGAATCGAACATTTTCTCTCTCTTACTATTTTGAATATTTATTGAGTAGTGAAAACGCCTGGTCTTGCCTACTGATGTAATGAATGTTGTGTCTAACCTATCTTAATTTCAGATGACATCACAAAAAACATCGATAATATCCCAGCAAAACCGCTAAAGAGGATGTAAATATCTGCAATTCATGTAATAAAATGTGACACAATGTAATAACCTATAGCGATGTAATGATGATGTAAACATGTTTATGTGCAACTATATTATGTTTATGCTAAGAAAATATGTGACGTGTGTATGTATAATTACTTATTTTTTTGACTGATGTATAGTGTAACTGTTGCTATGTAAAAATTTGAACAAAACGAGTGCCAAAAAGACATTGCATAGTGAACCACTGTTCACGGACATTAATGAACATTACTGACTCTGCAACTACACGGAAACCCATGTGAAAGAAACTGTTAATGCCATTCATTATGCAGCGTATCTATGTGAACGCGATGAACGATTTCCTTGATTAATAACTACGAACATTTAGGTGAGCTATATTCAGCAAAAAACTGAAAATGTGAAGTGCATAATTCGTGCATCGTTTAGTGATATTACTACAGTACCCAACTTCAAGATGTTAACTGGATTAAATGGACACAAAGTGCCTGTCCAGAAAACAACACGACTGGTGGAAGAATTTTGGTTGGAACTTCAGGGAATGAAATGTTCTCGAAATGTGACGGACACTCTTACCTGGATTGTCCAAGGATCGACGCCAGCTATGTGCTGTCCGAGGTTCTGCAACCAAGCTTCCACGGAATGTAAAAAACGAACTGCACGTGGACCAATTACTCGACGGGTCACGTCTGATCTGTAATAAGCAATGCTTTTAGTCACAACGAACTGCATCACTACGATTATAATGGAAATGAGAAATGGACACGCTTATGTATTAATCACGTTGTTATACAACGATGTTACTGTGATCAAAAAACTTTACCACGACGATACTAACCTGTAAAAAAAAATTATTGTGCAGCAGATGAATATGAACTGTAATAACGACACGATGTGTATAGGTCAACGCACCTGAAAAATACGGACATTTTTCTTTGAAGTATTTCAAAACAATACTATGTAACAAAGAACATTCAACAATCTAAGTTGTATTGTGTTATAACAAATATTGTAAATTTAAAACTAAGTTACCTGTCATAGAATGTAGTCTTCATATGTAATCTTGGTTGAATATTTTCTTTGTGCAACGACTCAAAAACGCGCGCACACGAACAATATGATCTGCAATACTGTGCCGCGTGATCTAACTGTACGATATAACGGCAGTCCCGAAGTTACACAGACGCTTCTGCGCATGCGCGCACTCTATCTGCCAACATAAGAACTTTTACGGCGCACCCGCGTCATTCAAATTTTGTATATAATGTGTATAATGTGTAATGTAAGTCATGTAAATAGTTGTAGATAACTTAGATTTTCTTGTGCCTTTAGGTGAATTGCTCGCCTGCAGGTGTGTCCTCTCGCCTCGCAATTCAGGGGGCAATATAAAGGCACATTTGCATGCCGAGCGTGAGTTTCCTCGGAAACGCGAAATATTAATTAAATAAATAATCAGTGACAAATAAATAAAGCCTATGGCACACAACTGCAGCGCTGTGTCGCTGATAAAACAAAAGCACAATTACGTTACTCTTATGTTTGATTAAGAAAGGGAGAGCTCTGGTTGAAGTGGTGCGAGAAGCACGTATTTTAGTTTATTGTCTGGCACACCGCCATATTTCATGTTATAGAAAATTACTGCGAGTTGCAACCATACTAGGCACTCGATTCTGAAAAGAATTTATATTTATAAAAGTAAGTAGGATTATGAACTGTAGGCTTATTCATTGAATATATCTGATTTAACTAACTGTGTAATTTTTTTGTTTAGTAGACAATCACCTCTGTACGACGTTTTGGCATGGCTGGCAAATTATTGTAATATTGAGATTTAGATTATGAGTCCGCACCTACCGCAGCAGTCTTTGGAAACGATTTAATTACGAAGTCCGATTATTTCAGTTTTATTTCACGGTCAACTACGAGTAACATTGCCTTTACGAAAAAGCCATTGTCAAGCGTCTGATACCGAATAATTAAAACCTGACGACTCATAGGAGAGACAATCATACAGATAAAATAATTAATATTTTATTTTATTTTATTTTATTTATTTTATTAATTTTATACACGTTCAATCACATCCTAGATTTGTTCGATCGAGTTCAGATCTGGTGAGTTGGGTGGTTAGCACATCAAGTGGAACTCCCCAATGTGTTCGTCGAACCACACCATCGCACTCCTGGCCCTGTGACAAGGCGCACTATCTTATCGGATAAATGCCAGTGCCATAGGGAAACATTATCGTCATAAGGGGGGTACGTGGTCTTCAACCAGTGTACGATACTCTTTACCGTTCATAATGCTTTGTACGAGCTCCACTGGAACCACGGGTGCCCAAGTTAATGTTCCGCACAGCATAATGTAGTTGTCGCGAGTTTGTCTCCATCCCGCATTACAGGCGTCAAGGAGCTGTTCTCCTGGAAGACGACGGATTCGCACCCTTATATCGCCATGACGAAGAAGGTATCTGTTTTTATCAGACCTGCCACTGCGCCAACGTCTAGTGCCCATGGTCACGTGTCCATTTCAGTTGTAGTTACCGATGACGTGGTGTTCACATTGGCACATCACATGCATGCTTCGTCGGTTGTGGAGGCCCATCGTCAGGAATGTTCGGTGCACTGTGTGTCCAGACATACTTGTGCTCTGCCCAGCATTAAAGTCTGATGTTAGTTCCGCCATTGTTCGCCGACTGTCCTGTTTTACCAGTATGCCCAACCTAAGACGTCCGACATTTGTGATGAGGGGTGTCCGCCCAATCGAACGACGTCTGGACGTGGTTTTACCTTGATTTCGCCACGTGTTGAAGACACGCACCACAGCAGTCCTCGAACAAACACCCAACAAGTCGTGCAGTTTCCGAAATCCTCGCGCCGAGCCTCCGGGCCACCACAATTTGACCTCGGTCAGACTCTCATAGATAACCCGTCTTCGCCATTCTACACATGGTCACCATACTCACTGATACTACATGTGCTGTGTGTGTGTCTGACTAGCAGACAAGTTTATATCGATAGTAGGTGGGTGGTCGTAATGTTCTGGCTCTTTATTGTGTTCGAGTGTTTGATAGCAGAGACAATGAAATCGACGTTATCAAATACATTATGACAGCATGTTACAGTTAGGGCAGGCTGTTGAGTGTGATAGACAGTTAACAGCTCCAGAAGTTAAGCTTTTTTACATAATACCTCATTTAACAGCTGCAAATGAATACGGCTTAATAAACTGAAAATAACTCCAGTATATAAACTTGAGCTCAGTCAAGTTATTTTGTTTACTCACGTGAGATACCTGGACAGGAAATGCTGGTGACGTACAGTCTGTCTATAGATTGAAAAGCGAGCAGCACTCTTGATTGGGAAGTTGCCTTTCCCAGGAGAACAGCACAGATGCCGTGTAGGATGACTAAGAATCAATTTCCCTTCAGCATTGTGGAACACTATGCAGATATTTGAGTAACTTCTGTTCATACGCGTTTTTTGCTCTATTATTATCACCAGTTCATAAGAGGCTACCATTTTAACGAATTTTGTGGAATATAAAGACACCCCCCCTCCCTCCAGCTTATCTGCCACTGCTTCGCCAGTGATTCAGAAGGCGAGTTACTAAAATGTCAATTACGACTTTGTGAAACACCCTGTAATTGCATTTTGTGACGTAGTGCGGCAGAGAAAACGAGGAATTGCCTGTCAGATCTTCATTCTACAGACCTATGAACGAGGGAAGTGCATGACTACAATCCAGGGACTTTAATATCTCACTTGAATCTAATCTCCACCCCTCCCCTTCCCCCCTGTTACATCCCCAGAACACAATTTATCCTTTAATACGGTTCTACCGCACTTAGATGTGGTACAAAGATGCAAAATTTGTCCTCTACCTACGTAATTTAACAACATACATCAGTTTTATACGATTAAAACTATTAATAATAATCTGTCATTTTTCCTTCCCCTGCAACGCGGAAACTATTAGTCACAGAGAAAAAATGAATAAGACCGTTTTTAAGGAAATTTATAATGTACTTTAGTTCTCTACTTCAAAACATTTTTCTAGATAGCCTACAGAAACAAAAAAAATGACCTTTAAACACCCCACCCCACCCTCAAACCCCACCGGTCAGGATTTTTAGTATGTTATTCGTTACACTCCTCTCTACCATTGCACAAAAATGTGCGATTACAAGAATTTTCACCTAATTTTCTTTCGTTGATTGGACTATAATGACTCTACTATATTGTAACAACTTTATGAAGAAATTCGGTACAGCCCAAATTCTTCACCCTAAAAACATGTGTATGTCTTACTTTTATGAGCTATGTTACACTTAACTTCGCATTTAGTAATTTCCTCATTTAAACAATTCAGATGGCTGTAATTTCTGAGATGTAGGGATGAGATTCGCAAATTTTAACGGAGAATGAAGGTGTGGTAAAATTAAAGTATTCTGCGAAAAAGGATACTTAATCTGCACGGTTTGAGACAAAATTCAGAAAAATCTAAAATTTCAATAATTGTCCATATACTGTAAACTGAATTTAAACTGATGTTTTCTTGTGATTAGAACTTGACTGTTCTACATTTGTTCTCAAGCCGATATAAAATTTCAATAAAATATCGTGTTTATGTGAAACTATCACCCTCAAACAACCAGATGTCAACAGTGATATTATGCTATATTATATTCCTAGATAAACACTCAAGCATGGTTACTGCCTATCTAGCGTGAAAAAAATCTATCTATGCGAACACTGTACAAACGCATTGCTCCAGTCGGGGGTTTGTCTTATGGAAACAGCTCCACGTCTCTCCACCATCAAGATGCTACGATAGATCCCGAGCTCAACTGCTTCCTCACACAGTGGATATAAACTTTTAATTAAATATACACTCCTGGAAATGGAAAAAAGAACACATTGACACCGGTGTGTCAGACCCACCATACTTGCTCCGGACACTGCGAGAGGGCTGTACAAGCAATGATCACACGCACGGCACAGCGGACACACCAGGAACCGCGGTGTTGGCCGTCGAATGGCGCTAGCTGCGCAGCATTTGTGCACCGCCGCCGTCAGTGTCAGCCAGTTTGCCGTGGCATACGGAGCTCCATCGCAGTCTTTAACACTGGTAGCATGCCGCGACAGCGTGGACGTGAACCGTATGTGCAGTTGACGGACTTTGAGCGAGGGCGTATAGTGGGCATGCGGGAGGCCGGGTGGACGTACCGCCGAATTGCTCAACACGTGGGGCGTCAGGTCTCCACAGTACATCGATGTTGTCGCCAGTGGTCGGCGGAAGGTGCACGTGCCCGTCGACCTGGGACCGGACCGCAGCGACGCACGGATGCACGCCAAGACCGTAGGATCCTACGCAGTGCCGTAGGGGACCGCACCGCCACTTCCCAGCAAATTAGGGACACTGTTGCTCCTGGGGTATCGGCGAGGACCATTCGCAACCGTCTCCATGAAGCTGGGCTACGGTCCCGCACACCGTTAGGCCGTCTTCCGCTCACGCCCCAACATCGTGCAGCCCGCCTCCAGTGGTGTCGCGACAGGCGTGAATGGAGGGACGAATGGAGACGTGTCGTCTTCAGCGATGAGAGTCGCTTCTGCCTTGGTGCCAATGATGGTCGTATGCGTGTTTGGCGCCGTGCAGGTGAGCGCCACAATCAGGACTGCATACGACCGAGGCACACAGGGCCAACACCCGGCATCATGGTGTGGGGAGCGATCTCCTACACTGGCCGTACACCACTGGTGATCGTCGAGGGGACACTGAATAGTGCACGGTACATCCAAACCGTCATCGAACACATCGTTCTACCATTCCTAGACCGGCAGTGGAACTTGCTGTTCCAACAGGACAATGCACTTCCGCATGTATCCCGTGCCACCCAACGTGCTCTAGAAGGTGTAAGTCAACTACCCTGGCCAGCAAGATCTCCGGATCTGTCCCCCATTGAGCATGTTTGGGACTGGATGAAGCGTCGTCTCACGCGGTCTGCACGTCCAGCACGAAGGCTGGTCCAACTGAGGCGCCAGGTGGAAATGGCATGGCAAGCCGTTCCACAGGACTACATCCTGCATCTCTACGATCGTCTCCTTGGGAGAATAGCAGCCTGCATTGCTGCGAAAGGTAGATATACACTGTACTAGTGCCGACATTGTGCATGCTCTGTTGCCTGTGTCTATGTGCCTGTGGTTCTGTCAGTGTGATCATGTGATGTATCTGACCCCAGGAATGTGTCAATAAAGTTTCCCCTTCCTGGGACAATGAATTCGCGGTGTTCTTATTTCAATTTCCAGGAGTGTATTTCTAAGTACATTCTTTGCTAGCCGTGACAGCGTTTACCCAGTGAAAAGAGTGAAACATGGCGTTTTTAGTATTTCAAAGAACCTCTAGATAACAAAAGTCGTCAAAGTATTATGTAATGGGAACTATACAAAGTGGTTAGTATAAGCTCAGGTAACCAACAGCTTTCGCTTTATAGAAACTACTGTTTCTTAATGGAAGTAATTAATGAAAATTAAAAATCTTGCCTATTACGCTAGAAATGGTAATTTTAAAAATAAAGCGAAAACAAGGAGAGTACTGTGAAGGGAAAGTAGAAAGTCAAGGAACAAAATTATCCAGTAATTAATGTAATGACCAATTAAGTTATGATACACTTAATTGGAGACAGTGATACAGATATAAATCAACAATTTGATAAATTGAAAATAGTTCAGAAATAGGTATAAAAATATGAATATAAAAAACATACAAGATTCAGTTACGGTCGTTAGGGAAGAGGTCTAGGAGTAGCGTCTTTCACTAATAACCAAAACGTCCTGAGTCCCAGGTTCGAACCTAGCCAGTACTTAAATATTGAGTAAAATTCATCAGCGATGGCGACCGAAGGCTTCCGGCATAAGAATTCGCCTCCATTCAGCCAACGGACGCGATTAAGAGCACGTAGGGTGGATTGAGGTTCAGGGACTTTCTTATCGTTGAGGTGACAAACTGCTAGTAAAAGACGAACAAATCAGCAATGATCAACGACATGACAATGCAGAAGGCAACGAAACCACTGCATTAAAGACACACAAGAAAAATGTATAATGGGAATAGCATTCGTTGTGACTAGGAAAGTAGGACAGAGAGCGAATTGCTGCGAACAGTTCAGTGATACGGTGGTTCCCATCAGAACTGATATCAAAACTAACGCCGACAGCAATAGCTCAGTTATACATGCCGGCATCGCAAGCAGAAGAGAGATAGAGAAAGTATATGAGGATATTGAACGGGTAATTCAGTGCGTAAATCTAATAATCATGGAGGACTGGAATGCGGTTGCAGAGAAAGAAGTAGGTTAAGAGAGAATTGGGCTTGGTAGTAGCAATGGAAGAGTATAAAGAGAGTTAAGCTTGCAACTCATGGATCCAAGTTGCTCACAAGCACATTATACAAAAGAATGGAAAAAAAACTTGAATTGTTAGGTGAAGATGAGTTTGGATTTAAGAAAGGTCAAGGCATTTACAAATTCTGAGAAAGAATGGGAATAAGCTGTAGGGAAAGATGTAATATGCGCTGTGCACAAGAACGAAGAGGAAACATTAAGACTCAAAGACCAAGAACGAATTGCTCGGATTAAAAAGGTTGTAACACAGGGGTGCAATCTTGCGCCCCTTGTGTTCAATCTACACATCGAAGAATCAATGACGGAAATAAAAGAAAGTTTCAAGAGTGGTATTAAAATACAGGGTGAAAAGATACTAGTTACAAGAGACGCTGATTACACTGTTATCGTTAGTGGAGGTGAGGAAGAACTACAAGATGTTTCTACATCTACATCCATACTCCGCAAGCCACCTGCCGGTGTGTGGCGGAGGGTACCTTGAGTACCTCTATCGGTTCTCCCTTCTATTCCGGTCTCGTATTGTTCGTGGAAAGAAGGATTGTCGGCATGCCTCTGTGTGGGCTCTAATCTCTCTGATTTTATCCTCATGGTCTCTTCGCGAGATATACGTAGGAGGGAGCAATATACTGCTTGACTCCTCGGTGAAGGTATGTTCTCGAAACTTCAACAAAAGCCCGTACCTAGCTACTGAGCATCTCTCCTGCATAGTCTTCCACTGGAGTTTATCTACCATCTCCGTAACGCTTTCGTGATTAATAAATGATCCTGTAACGAAGCGCGCTGCTCTCCGTTGGATCTTATCTATCTCTTCTATCAACCCTATCTGGTACGGATCCCACACTGTTGAGCAGTATTCAAGCAGTGGTCGAACAAGCGTACTGTAACCTACTTCCTTTGTTTTCGGATTGCATTTCCTTAGGATTCTTCCAATGAATCTCAGGCTGGCATCTGCTTTACCGACGATCGACTTTATATGATCATTCCCTTTTAAATCACTCCTGATGTGTACTCCCAGATAATTTATGGAATTAACTGCTTCCAGTTGCTGACCTGCTATATTGTAGCTGAATGATAAGGGATCTTTCTTTCTATGTATTCGCAGCACATTACACTTGTCTACATTGAGATTCAATTGCTATTCCCTGCACCATGCGTCAATTCGCTGCAGATCCTCCTGCATTTCAATACAATTTTCCATTGTTACAGCCTCTCGATATACCACAGCATCATCCGCAAAAAGCTTCAGTGAACTTCCGATGTCATCCACAAGGTCATTTATGTATAATTTGAATTGCAACGGACCTACGACACTCCCCTGCGGCACACCTGAAATCACTCCTACTCCGGAAGACTTCTCTCCATTGAGAATGACATGCTGCGTTCTGTTATGTATCAACTCTTCAATCCAATCACACAATTGGTCTAATAGTCCATATACTCTTACTTTGTTCATTAAACGACTGTGGGGAACTGTATCGAACGCCTTGCGGAAGTCAAGAAACACATCTACCTGGGAACCCGTGTCTATGGTCCTCTGAGTCTCGTGGACGAATAGCGCGAGCTGGGTTTCACACGATCGTCTTTTTCGAAACCCATGCTGATTCCTACAGAGCAGATTTCTAGTCTCCAGAAAAGTCATTATACCCGAACATAATACGTGTTGCAAAATTCTACAACTGATACACGTTAGAGATATAGGTCTATAGCTCTGCACATCTGTCCGACGTCCCTTCTTGAAAACGGGGATGACCTGTGCCCCTTTCCAATCCTTTGGAACGCTGCACTCTTCTAGAGACCTACGGTACACTGCTGCAAGAAGGGGGGCAAGTTCCTTCGCGTACTCTGTGTCAAATCGAACTGGTATCCCATCAGGTCCAGCGGCCTTTCCTCTTTTGAGCGATTTTAGTTGTTTCTCTATCCTTCTGTCGTCTATTTCGATATCTACCATTTTGTCATCTGTGCGACAATCTAGAGAAGGAACTACAGTGCAGTCTTCCTCTGTGAAACAGCTTTGAAAAAAGACGTTTAGTATTTGGGCCTTTAGTCTGTCATCCTCTGTTTCAGTACCATTTTGGTCACCGAGTGTCTGGAAATTTTGTTTTGATCCACCTACCGCTTTGACATAAGAGCAAAATTTCTTAGGATTTTCTGCCAAGTCAGTAGATAGAACTTTACTTTCAAATTCTTTGAACGCCTCTCGCATAGCCCTCCTCACACTAAATTTCGCTTCGCATAATTTTTGTTTGTCTGCAAGGCTTTGGCTATGTTTATGTTTGCTATGAAGTTCCCTTTGCTTCCGCAGCAGTTTTCTAACTCGGTTGTTGTGCCACGGTGGCTCTTTTCCATCTCTTACGCTCTTGCTTGGCACATACTCATCTGACACATATTGTATCTGTACAAAATATTTATTGAGAGTAAACCGAAAATACGAAACTAATGAGGAATATCAGAAATGAGACTATAAATAAGTTTATACATGGATGACAGCAGTAACCACAAATAAACGTCCATTAAAACGTCCATTAAATGATGTATACAACCAATGGGTTTTATAAAGTTTATTGTAATACGTCCTATAGCCTCACTACAGTAAACTTTATGCAGTCGAATGGCTACATACTTTATTTATTGAACAGCGATAAACTTAACACCAGAACTGATGACCACGCATTAGACTGAGTTAAGGAAATCTGCAACCTTGGAAGCAAAATGACCCATTGAGGACGGAGTACGGAGAACATAAAAAATAGACTAACACAGACAAAAGTGGTATACTTGACACAGAGATAACTACTAGTATCAAAGATAAGCCTTAATTTGCGGAAGAAATTTTGAGAATGTACATTTGCAGCATAGCAGTGTATGATAGTGAATCATATACTGTAGGAAACACAGAACAGGAGAAAATCGAAGCAACTGAAATACGGTGCTACAGAGGAATGTTGAAAAGTAGGTGAGCTGGTAATGCAAGTAATGAGTAGCTTCTCCACAGAATCATCAAAGAAAGAAACATATGGAAAACACACCAAGAAGGGTCAGGATGATGTGAAATATGATAAGACAACAGAGAATAACTACCAGAGAAACCTGTAGAGGGCAACAGTTCTAGAGGAAGACAGAGATTAGAATACATTCAACAAATAATTGAGAACGTAGGGTGCAAGTGCTACTTTGAGATGAATAGGTTGGCACAGGTGAGAAATTCGTGGCAGGGCGCTTCAAACCAGTCACAAGACTGGTGATTCAAAAGGCTCCTATCACGTTCTTGACAGCCAAAAAGTTGCTTTATGTTACATCATGTAGCAACACAGGCGACAGAACGCAGCGTACTGCAGCGGCCTGAAGCGGAGTTACATCGATGGGAGGCGCATATATCCCTTATTTGGCTGCAAACGTCTAACCAAAAACAAAAACAGTTAACAACTCCTCTCTCTCTCTCTCTCTCTCTCTCTCTCTCTCTCTCTCTGTGTGTGTGTGTGTGTGTGTGTGTGTGTGTGTGTGTGTGTGTAAAGGCATTCACACTCAAATTAGCACTACTGCCCAAGGGAAATGCAGTGACCATCCTTATAATCTTTTGGCTTTTTGTTGTAGATTTCAGCCTCAGATCAAACAAATAGTACCATAAGCAGATTCGACTGATTACCAAGTCGCCATCGGATGATTACATAGCAATTCGTCAACACTTTTTTGACCTGAGGTTGAAGTATATAAATTAAAAAAAGGAAATTCTTTTTTTGCCATGTATGGCAATATTTTACAATTCATTGTACCTTATCCGAGGAATGAAATTTCTCAAATGTTAAGACATGGAGGTGGTTAAACACATAAATACGCATAGTAATTAATAATATTCTGATAATGTACACGTTTACATTAACACCCACATATACATGATCATTTCACAATTTACAGTTAAGTGCTTGGCAGACGGTTCATCGAGTCAACTTCAAGCAATTTCACTACCGTTCGATTCTCGAACGGAGAGTGGGAAAAATAAGCACTTACATATTTTTGTGCACCTTCTGATTTCTATTATTTTATCATGTTGATCATTTATTCCTATGGCCGGCCGCTGTAGCCGAACGGTTCTAGGCGCATCAGTCCGGAACCGCGCTGCTGCTACGGTCGCAGGTTCGAATCCTGCCTCGGGCATGGATGTGTGTGACGTTCTTAGGTTACTTAGGTTTAAGTAGTTCTAAGTCTAGGGGACTGATGACCTCAGATGTTAAGTCCCATAGTGCTTAAAGCTATTTGAATCAATTTATCTCCATGGTGGTGGGTGCCAACCGAATATTTTTGCAATCGGAGGAGAAAGTTGGTGATTAAAATTTCGGCAGATGATCCCGCCGCAACGAAAAACGCATTTGTTTTATTGATTGCCACCCCAATTTACGTATCCTGTTCCTGGCACTCTCTCCCTTCTTTTGAGATAATACAAAACGAGCTGCCCTTTTTTTAACCTTTTCTATATCCTCGGCGAATCTCATCTGATGCGGATCCCACGCCACGCAGGAATATTCCAGAAGAGGGCAGACACGAGTAGCGTAAGCCCACGCTTTAGTAGACCTGCTGCATTTTCTAAGGGTCCCGCCAATAAATCACAGTCTTTGGTTAGATTCCCCCACAACAATAAGTTATCGCAATCGTTATTCGCAAATATTTAGTTGAATTTACAACCTTGAGATATGTGTGGTTTATCGTGTAACCGAAATCTGGCGTATTTATTTTAGTACTCAGGCGGATGACATCACACTTTTCATTATTTAGGGTGAATTGCTACCTTTCTCAACATACAGATATCTTGTCTAAATAATTTTCAATTAGTGTTGACTATCTGATGACTTTACAAGACAGTAATTGACAGCCTCATTTGCAAACAACCGAAGAGAGCTGCTCAGAATGTCTATTGAATCATTTATATAGATAAGGAATGGCAGAGGGCGTGTAACACTACCTTGGGAAAAGCCGTAACTCACTTCTGTTTTACTCGATGACTTTTCGTCAGTTATTATGAGGTGTTCACTTTCTGACAAAAAATCACGAGGTCACTCAATTTGATTAGCAGCAGTCTCTTGTGAGAAACGGCGTCAAAACCTTCTCGGAAAAAAATATGGAGTCAGTTTGACATCCCTTATCTATAGCCCTCATTACTTCGTGAGAATAAAGAGTTAGTTGGGCTTCACAAAAATGATATTTCTGTTTCCGTGATGACTATTTGTCAATAAATCGTTTTCTTCGAGGTATTCAAAATGTTCTGACACGGTATATGCTCCAAAATCCTATTCCAAACTGACGTTTATGATATGGGTCTGTAACTCAGGTGATTAACACCATTTGCTGTCTTGGGTATTGGTGTGACTTGTGCAACTTTCCATTCTTTAGGCACTGATCTTTCGACGAGCCAGCGGTTGTATATGATTGCTATATATGAAACTGTTGTATTAGCATACTTTGAAACAAACCTGACTGGTATACAATCTGGACCGGAGACCTTGCCTCCATTGTTTTAAGCTGCTTCGCTACACCGAGGGTATCTGCTAAGTTACTTATGTTGACAGTTGTTCTTGATTCGAATACTGGAATTCGTCTTCTTTTTGAAGGAATTCGGAAAACTGTGTTTAGTAAATCTGTCTTAGTGGTACTGTCCTCAATAACATCACCGTTGTTATCCCGCTGTGAAGGAATTCATTGCTTCTTGCCGCTAGTGTAACATACGACCAGAATCTCTTTCGGTTTTCTGCCAGATTTCAAGTCAGAGTTCCGTCGAGGAACCTGTTAAAAGCATCTCGCATTGGATTCCATGCTAAGTTTTGAGCTTCTGTAAAACTTCGCGAATCCTGGGCATTTTGCGTTCTTTTAAATTAGCATGCCTTTTTCGTTGCTTCTGAAACAGTGTTATGACTCGCTTTGTGTAGCATAGGGAATCAGTATCATCGTTCATTAATATATTTGGTATATATCTCTTAATTACTGTCGATACTATGCCTTTGACTTCAAACCAATCTAATCTATTCTTATATAGTCACAGAGAAAGGAGAGGAGTCAAGCGAATTTTTATCTGCTCTTTTTTTTAAAATAGATCAACTTTGTGTTTACTTTTGATGATTTATGGATGTTACGGCATTCATTTATTACGAACATAATATGAACTAACGCTGTATACGTTATAGTAAACTTGACCTTGAAGATTACACTGTGCTTCTTTCAACTTCTAAAATGGGAAATTTCCAATTGATCTCTTATCTAACAACATACACTTTAATGAGGAGTAACATCAGATGCGTACATCCAGAAGGTGGCAAGAACAACAGAAGTATAGTAATTTTAGACGAGTTTTTATGTTCTAATTATTACTAATTCTTGTGAAACAGTTATCACTTTAAATTTGTATTAAAGGGAATAATGGTTCCATTCGAAACAAGGAAGCTTTTATCTCAATGAGCAGTCAAGTTACGAAACAAGTTCCTTATTATACTAATCCGTTGAGTCTATTCGTCAAGGTGAGAAATACCACCACTATCTTTAACCCAGTATATATTCCACGTTACAAATTTGAATGGGACTGAATTTACTTACGTTAGCGCTAAAAACGAATAGCGAGCTTGTGATTCATAACGAAGCGTGTAAGACATGGCGCTATGTTAACGGAAACTTGATCAGGGTCAGCAGTTTCAGCCGGGCCGTTAATTAATCTCCGCATAAATGTACACGTTGCACATCTGCGGTATTTCCTGGCGCTGACCATCTTTTTAGAGCTGAGCAATTGTTATTACGTTGCAGAAATTTTCTCCTGAAACACCTTTGGCTCCTGAAGGTTAATTACCTCGAAAAATAACTTTAAAGTTCTTGTTTCCTTTTTTTGCCTTCGAATTTTATTGTCAATGTCTTTTAGTCTTACAGTTAGCAGGCTAAATCCAGGAGTGAAGGGTATGTGACGATTTCTTTGAAAATTTTAACCGGCATAGAAAATAATATAGATTCTCTTAAGTTTTATCTACAATTGTAGGGTCACTACACAATTTTGGTTGGCTTGTGTGATCCTTAGTAACGATGGCTCGCAAATGATGTCCTGTGGTCGGATCACACTACCTAATATCTGTTCTACAAATAACAGCACACAACTTGTAAGAGCATATGGCACAGCGTGAAACGCTCGAATAATCGAATTCGTTCGTAATTTTTATCGCTGCAAACAATTTCTAATCAAATAAATGTCATTACCTATATTTGGTTGCAAGTCTGTAAGCAGTTTGGTCGGATTATATTAAGTTACGGTTACAGAAACGTATTCCAGAACACCCAGTGAGCGTCACTTTTCTAAAACGGTGTAAAGTTTCTGATGTAGTCACAGACCAGAGTGAAATCCCTGGGCTAGCAGGACAGAGCGGATGCGGTCGTATTTGTGAAAAAGGGCCGAAATAAGTTACTGTCAGTTGCACTCATCATATAAATTTTATTTCTTAAAACACACAATCACACAAACAAGAATCAAACTCTCAAGGTTTTAACGAAAGACATCCTTTGATTTAATTTAGATCGTCTGAAGGCCACATCGAAAATCCAAGGCGCAAGGCCTATGCAAGGAATTGAGGTACAGGAGTTCTTCTAGAGGTTTCACTTCTTTAGAAAAAAATTTCTTATCTTCAATACGAGGGCTTTCCAGAAAGTGAGGTCGCGAAATGGAAACGACTATGAAAATCCGATAAAGCTTTGCAAAGATGTGTTGAGCAGTGTCTCTAGTATGACTCTAGGTAGAATTATGTCGCTCTTTTCATTCCTGAGCTCTTAGTGAGCGCGTAAAGATGTTATAGAAAATAGTGTCTCCCGCCAAGTACGAGGGCCTGGTGAGAATTTTTCCCTGAAGCGATGCAACCAACATTACATAACTATCGTGCGGTTTCTTCTTCAAGACAATTCTCAGCCTCATTCTGCAGGGGCAATGAAGATGTTCCTGCATCGTTTCAATTGGAAATGTTTGGTTACCCACAATACAGCCCGTAATTGTCTCCCACTGAGTTTCATCTCTGCTCTAACGAACCGCTGGCTATGAAGACAACATTTTGACACAGACAACGAGCTTAAGGCCAGCGTAGAGAATTGGCGGAAAGCACTGGCGGCTGCCTTCTATGATGAGGGTATTGGAAAGTTGGTACAACGCTACGACGAATGTCTGAGTCAGAACGGCGACTACGTACAGAAGTAGCTGAAATGTGTAGCTAACTGTTACAAATGAAATATTTCTGATTTTCATTTCGCGATCAATCGTAACTTACTTTCTGGACAGCCCTCGTATAAATAGGCTGAAAGCCTTAGCTTAAATTTTTCCCATAGAACTCGGCGGAAGGACTCACATTAATCAAGAACAGTGTTGTGGCTTAAGGTCGAGACAAAGATTTTCAAAGTTTAGTTTAGTTAGGCTGAAAACTCGGTTGAAGGCCGCATATCAACAAAACAATTGAACAGCTTAAGGCCTAGGAGGAACGGCTTTCAATTTGCAAAGACTGAAGTCCTTATCTTAAAATATATCGTGTGAAAGACGGCTGAAGGCCTCATACTAAAGAATAACAATCTTATGACTTAAGGGCAAGACAAGGATTTTGAACTTTTAATTTAAGAGAGCTTAAAACACTGCTGAAGGCCAGACACCATGCAGAAAACAATTTTACGGCTTAAGGCCCAAAGGGAAGAGCTTCTAAATTTCAACTAAAAAAGGCTAAAGGCTTTATCCCAAAATGCTTTACATAGCTCTGGGATGAAGTCCACATACGAATCTCAAACAATCTCATGGCTTAAAGCCCAGACAAAGAAATTTCCAATTTTTAATTTAAGCTGGAAAACTCAGCTGAAGGCTACGTAACGCGCTGATAACTCTGCGGCCACCAGCGAGAAATAGTTACATTTTCAGCAAGTACACCAAGTCCTTTCATCCATACAAGTATTTTCTCATCATTAGAAACTTTCCTACAAGAACGGGTATACAGAGTAAAAGGCATATTACTGTAAACAAAACTAGGTCTACTTTGCGTCTTCGGGTCGATTCCACAGTGCCATGCCTTGTATGCGATGACATCTCGGTCGGCAAAGGATTCTAGTCCAGGTAGAGATGCATTCTCACAGCGGACAATTGCGAGTGTAAACCACCCACTGCCAGCTGCCCCAGTTGCAACATCGAGTGAAAAATTAACTCGACATCCACCGCATGCCATGCTCAAGGATGCAACAGTTTGAAAAAATTAACAAAGCATACTGCCGCACTGCCCGCTGGGCGCCTAGCCGGCAGCTTACGCAACCCGCTTGGCTCGGCGCTAGGCCGGCGCACCAGCCGACGCGTGCTGCTAGAACGTCTACAGCACGCGTCCGGGATAACGCTTTCTCGCTGGTGCCCGCAGAGTCTGTTATCAGCGCGTTGCGTACCGAAGGTCACGCGTTCACTATATAAGCGGGCAGTGCACGCCAGTGGAATCATTCCGCTGTGAGGTCTATCTGCAACAGCATTGAAGCAATATGCCTTGTCGACGTCTCTATCGTCATCGCCGCCACCGCATGCCAGTTTACAAACACATAATAGAAAATATTTCTTCCTGCTTAAGGCCTAGACAAAATTTTTCAACTTTTGATTTGAAAAGGCTGGAAACTCGCCTGAAGCCCACATACCAATTTGAGACCAATTTACGGCCTAAGGCCTAGGCACAAGGAATTTTCAATTTTAATTTTGAAAGGTTCAAACTCGGCTGAAGGCCACACAGAGTACTTAAGACTAAAAAGGAAATCACTATGTAAAACACAAGGAGCGGCGCTCAGAAGGTTACAAGGATCGGCCTGGGAAGGTAACACTAAAGCACGTTTAGGTGAGACAGGCAGCCAGACCGACAACCTCTTAATCGGAAGGCAACCCAACCGAAAACCAGCCGACGGACCAACCAACAAGATTAGTTCTGCTCCACTCGACCAGAAAAACGACAACAAGACGTCAATAGCTCAACGTTCTGGATACTCATGCCCAATCCAGCCAAGTCTGAATAAATGCCCAAAACTACAACACCTCAGCTGTCGAACTGCACGCCGTGCTGGACAGGATCAACACGACGAGGAAATACACTGCCAAAAACTACGTCAGCGACCAGGGCAGGTCACTGGAACGTCAACGGCCACAAGACAGAAGATACCGCTGGTACACTTCATTAATGTGGGAATGAATTAAATTAAGTTAAACACCACACAGGAAGACGGCTGAAATTCTAGGTGACTTCAATGGACACATGTTGTTGCTCACGGGAATCTTTCAGAATTTGACAATCAGGATCAAAAGAAGGGGATGTGACTGCAATTGAGGCTTTATAGTAGGTTCAGTGAGCACCCAACTTTAGTGTCCAGGATCAGTGGGCGACGAACTTCGAACCCTCAGAAGAACTCCAACCACGCGTGCACGCCACCAGCGGCTCCGGCCTGACTATGCACCACGGAGACTACCTCGCTGCTCTGCCCCAACCGACCACCTCCTCTGCTGGTCCGTCCGCGACTGCTGCTCCGTGCCACACTGCACGAGTGGTCCGTCACAACTCACTTCCAGACACACGTTGGCCCGGAAATACTATCGGTCGCTCCAGAGATGGTACGACAGTGCACTATTGATATGCACTGCTGCTGCCACTCACAGGCAGGTAAGGCAGGAAGTTAGCGACGCCAGTAAATGGAATAAGAAAACGAGGCGGCAGTACCGTAATAGAAGATGACAAACAATAAGTGGCATGAACACGAGCCATGCACGGCTCACAGAGCTTAATGCCAAGTGTTGTACAAGTTCACCTGCACCGGTGCACATTGTTCAGTACACCTATTAGCATCTAAGAAGCCATGTTCTACATTATTCTACAGAATTCTACACCGTCCAGTCACATTAATGTTATCACCTGTCAAAAACCAGAAAAACCACCTTTTGTAACGCTGATCACTGCAAGACATACAGGAAGAGTGTCAGTGAGATTCTGGAAGGTACCGCAGGCATGTGGAGCCGTGCTGACTCTGTGTCTTGGTTCAAATGGCTCTGAGCACCGTGGGACTTAACATCTGAGGTCATCGGTCCCCTAGAACTTAGAACTACTTAAACCTAACTAACCTAAGGACATCACACACATCCATGTCCGAGGCAGGATTCGAACCTCCGACCGTAGCGGTCGCACGGTTCCAGACTGTAGCGCATAGAATCGGTCGGCCACCCCGGTCGGCTCAGTGTCGTGGTGCCGACAGCCCAGCCCAGTCGAGGTGATCCCAAACTTTCTCGATTTATTTTGAATTCGGGTAGTCTAGTGGCGGTAGGAGTACAGTAAAGTCGACCAGCGCTTTTTGAAACACGCACTAGAACCGTGTGACACGTTGCACTGTCCTGCTTGTAGATGCCATCGTTCCAAGAAAAACAAGCTGCGTGTAGGGATGGACATGGTCGCCGAGGATAGATGCCCACTTGTGTCGATGTTTTCTGCCTTCCAGACTGACGGGCTCACCCAGGGAAAGCCCTTCGGCCTGGACCATTCCGACGATTGTTGCGTATTGTTTACTTTCAGACGGTACACGTCGTACACGCCATCAGCCATCTGTCCGATAAATTGTATGAATCCTGGTAGTCAAGGGAAGGAAGGATTAGGTTACGATTGTGGACGGGGTTGTAATCAGTTACTATTGGTTGCCTTTTACAGTTACACACAATTTATTGAAGAGTACTGAGGCAGATTACACCCGCAAAGGCGTGGGCTGAAGGAGCGTACACTGAACTACTGGCCATCATACCACCTTTTAGAATACACATGTGTTACAAGAACCAAGGGCCACAGACGGTGCTCCAGGAATCGACGTCTGAGAAGGTCCGGCAACAGATACTTTCACGAGCGATGAGATAGGCAACCAAGAGTTGCATTCACTTCACAAGATGGTAACTCAGACTAGTGGCAGTCTAACGAATGACTGATGATAATCTTGCTGAAGCTAGTAAGGTCCGATAAACCGAATGTAATGATGCAACAATACGCCAAAGCCAGAATCAGCGGTCTGCACTACGTCCCCAGAATACTGCGTTCAAAGCCCCCAGAGTGAGAAAGGAATCACTACCTCCAGAGTAGAAGAATCACCAACCGGCCTACGATCAAGAAAGCTGTCAAAACTACACGCCTTACCGGACAGCAGCGGCAAGGCGAGGAAACGCACACTGCCGTTACATACACTAACTCCTAGGGCAGGTAACTGGGGCGTTATCGGCCACCGGGCAAGAAAAATTACCGCTGGTTGAACTTAACAAATTGTAGTAAGTTGAACTCAGTAAATAGTAACAAGAAGTCGAGGAAACCTAATCAGATCCGCCTTCCCCCAAGCACTCCAGTGGCTGCTCTTCGCCTCAGTGACACTACGAGCAGCAACACGAACCCAAGTCACTGGAGAATGGCGAGATATCCCATGGTGGAGGTTTCTCCACTTCGATTGAAATGCACTCATCTTAAAGCTTGCTGGATCCGGTTTACAACGACGACGTGCACCCTCGTGACCACAGGCCTTCGATCCGGCAGTCCATGCGAGCCACCAGCGGTCCCGGCGTGTTCTGGCACTGTGAGGACCTGGCTCCGCCTGAGTTCCCAACCGAACTGGCCTACTCACCCGACACGGAAAAACAACGACGTCGCCCCAAATATAGGGCAACAGTTACTAGACATCGATAACCGCCGCTACTGCCACTAGCGAACAGGCAACGCTTGCGAAACCGAATGCTGCCAGTCAACACGAGAAGAAGGCAAACAACCGCAACCATGCCAACTAAACGATACCGTCTGGCCTCTAACAGAGGACAGAAACCTAGAAACAGCACCAATACGAGCCGCAGCACGGCTCAGTGTGATTCATCCGAAATGCCACTTGTCGCCACTCAGTGGACGTACAGTTTCGGTATTGGCGTGGAAATTCCAGCCTTCGTCGCCGATGAGCAGCAGCCAGCTTGCGTGCATCAACCAGGCGCCCGCTGTCGAGGCACATACGCAGCAACGTTCGCTGAACGGTTGTTGAGGAGAAGAGAAGCTGTTGGTAGCCGCTTGGTTCGACTGTGCGGTCAATTGCACGGCATTTCCACGTGTGTTCGCCGGTACTCATCTCCGCAAGCCGACGTTCACTCCTGACATCTATGGCCGGTGGTGCACCATTGATGCATCGGCGCCGATTTCGGATTGCACCATTTTCCCATGTACGGCGTATTTTAACCACGGTGACATGCGAACAGTTTACGAATGTAGCTATTTCGGAAATGCTTCCACTCTTGGAACGAAAGGGAATGGCTGTGCCCTCTTGGACGTCAGATAAGTTCTGTGTTTCCGCATTACGACAACGACTGCATTGTTTCCGACGTCCCGCCCCCCCCCCCCCCGCCCCCCGAAATGCTCCATACACCCTCCACCGATAGTACCGCAACTTTCCGTCTGTGAGTGGCCTCTGCAGGCTGACGTCGAACATTGTGAGTGGTCACATTAATATGACTGCACCATTTATTTTCACGTCCTTAGCTGATGAAGTATGTGTTCCTGAAACAAAAGGTTCTCAGCTACAGTTTGTTTAGATTTCACGCGTCATGTTGTTCGCGTCTTGATTTGGGTCGCAGTTCCATCTTCCGGCGATTAAGAAAGGGGCCGCGACTCCTATACTATTAGGAAGAAACAAAAAAAGAAAAAAAATGTTAAATAAAATTCAAACGAACTGTGACTGGGAACTTCCGTTTCCATGGAAGCCACAACTTTTGTTTTCTGCCTGCGAGTGTAAGTCCAAATCCCTGTATGAAAATACAGGTTCCCACACATGTTACAGATTGTTGCCTACATGAAGCCCATCTCTCGCTAAAACTCCACAGTGTAGCAACCTCACACGATGTTACAAGCCTATGCTCAACTACGACACTCTGGAAAAGTACTAAATTGAACCACCCAACAATCAGACCGGAAACAGAGACTGTGTCTGCCTGTGACACACGCTCCAATTTTACCATATCCCGTAGCCGAACACATGCTGCCACTTACAAATATGTCTTCCTCAGTGAGTGAACATGGTCACGCCGTGAGACAAAGAACGGAGCCCACTAAGTATGCCCACTTCCTACCCACTGCTGGCTTGGTTCCATCGACCACTGAAACTTAGCAGAAGACCATTGATTTAAATGTAGAGAATAATTACATTAAGCCTACAACATTACTTCCTTCCCCTCTCCACAACGGTCATTTTGAGGCTTTGCCTTCTATTCTATATCTACTGGTCCTCTTTTGGCCAAAAACTGGAAAATTTTCGATAAATGACGTATATAGTCAATCGCTTGCAAAACGTTTATTGCAATAAGCTTTTATCGGGCTTCAGTACTACTAAGATTACCTTCTTCAGAAGGCCTGGTTAACAGAACTCTTGAAGATACACGTTCACCGTGGATATTTTATCACACACACAGTCCCTCTTACTGTCCAGAGATGTCACTAAACCCTCCCAAGGATGTAAACAACCATACATGCGCAACTATTAGACGGAGGGGTCCGACGGCCGATCAGTTCCAGTCATTCCACCAGGAAGGAGGTACACGGCTGGTGTTGTCCGCAGTACAACCATGCCCAGACGGTCAACACCGCGGTTCGATCGCGTCCGCACTGTTACTTTGTGCCAGGAAGGGCTCTCAACAAGGGAAGTGTCCAGGTGTTTCGGAGTGAACCAAACCGTTGTTGTTCGGACATGGAGGAGATACAGAGAGACAGGAACTGTCGATGACATGCCTCGCTCAGGCCGTCCAAGGGGATAACCGCTACCTACGGATTATACCTCGCAGGAACCCTGACATGGTGATGTTGAATAATGCTTTTCGTGCAGCCACAGGACGTCGTGTTACGACTCAAACTGTGCGCAATAGGCTGCATGATGCGGAACTTCACTCCCGTCGTCCATGCCGAGGTCCATCTCTGCAACCACGACACCATGCAGAGCGGTACAGATGGGCCCAACAACATGCCGAGTGGACTGCTCAGTATTGACATCACGTTCTCTTCACCGATGAGTATCGCATATGCCTTCAACCAGACAATCGTCGGAGACGTGTTTGGAGGCAACAAGGTCAGGCTGAACGCCTTAAACACACTGTACAGTGAATGCAGTAATGTGGAGGTTCCCTGGTGTTTTGGGGTGGCATTATGTGGGGCCGACGAATGCTGCTGGTGGTCATGGATGGCGCCGTAATGGCTGTACGATACGTGAATGCATCCTCTGGTCTATAGTGCAACCATGTCGGCAGCATATTGGCAAGGCATTCGTCTTCATGGACGACAATTCGCGCCCCCATCGTGCACATCTTGTGAATGACTTCCTTCAGGATAACCACATCGCTCGACTAGAGTGGCCAGCATGTTCCCCAGACATTTACCCTATTGAATATGTCTGGGATACATTTAAAAGGGCTGTTTATGGACGACGTGACGCACCAACCACTCTGAGGGATCTACGCCGAATCGCCTTTGAGGAGTGGGACAATCTGGACAACAGTGCCTTGATGAACTTGGGGATAGTATACCACGACGAAAACAGGCATTCATCAATGCATTCATGACGACGTGCTGCTGGGTATTAGAGGAACCGGTGCGTACAGAAATCTGGACCACCACCTCTAAAGGCTTCGCTGCATGGTGATACAATATGCAATGTGTGGTTTTGATGACCAATAAAAAGGGCGGAAATTATGTTGATCCCTATTCCAGTTTTCTGTACAGGTTCCGGAACTCTCCGGGATGGCGCTGCCAAAGAGACGGGCCAAATTCTGCTTCCGCCGATCCGCGCATTAATATGTAACTCAGCCAATGAGATTGCTGCTAACGTAGAACCTTTTCTCCTCACGGATCACACTCGCGCAGTGATACATGAATGCGCCAGGTATTATAACGAGTGTACAGACCTCCGATTAGTCAGTCTGCATTTGTCTGCACGAGTCTGTACCAGTCTGAATTTGTCTGTACCAGTCTGTACGAGTTCTACATATGCCTGTTCCAGTCTATAGTCAAGTTTCAGTCTGCGCCTAATAAGATTACCATATTCCTGCCCTGAAGATAAATGTATAGACACTGTTGTCAAGTATCAGAGATATATGTGAGAATAAGATTAACGTACCAGTACCAAAGAAACTTCAGATTGTCAATTGTAAATAGCATCCAGACCCAAGTTAAGTAATTTTTATGCTAGTTATTATTTTAATAAATGTGTGTGAAAATTAATCAAGTTCTGTTTAAAGTTGGTCACCGTCAATCTGCTACTCTAAGCGTGCAAGTGGCATTTCTATCGTCTGACCTAACGGCAGAAGATAAACACGCCACGATAAGACCACGAGACATATTGCTGACACTCGCCTACTTCGTTAGAGCGACATGTCAAATAATCTGATGGTGTGTGTACTGAAGGTCTTACAGTATGCACACCACAGCAGATTGGTCTCTTAGGAATTAACCCACATTTGAACATTTTGAAACGGAAGAATATTATAGAATACTGAAAGTGGCTGTTTAACAGGTGCTTTCCAACAGTAAGGCGCTAGAAATAAGTAAAGCGAACTCCGGGAATAGGTGTAAATGAGACAATGGATAAATGTGGCCTGTGTCGCTTCAATAAACATGTTATAATGACAGTCCCTTTCCTCCTAAATTTGATTTCCTTCTCTGTGCTGACATATAAATAATTCGTAGGCGAAAGAAAAAAATGGAAATAAAGAAGAATGGCTATGTATGAGGCCAACAGAAATCATAGCACACGGGAGATGAAACTTGGATAAATAACTACTCATATGTCTTTGTGACAAGTCCTTCACTTGTAGCTACAGTGGCGCCAGTACGGTGGTCTACTAATACGTCAAAAGGCCTTCCTCTTCCTGTGTTCTCCGGAAGTGAGGACTGCTTCGAGGCTTCGGGGAGAACGCGAATCACATTAGCGGCAGGCAGGTCGTTGTAAAGGGAACGGCAGGATATTTGGCTTGCTTCGGCGGCTAACGCATCCTACTCTCGCCCCGCTCGTCCATCATGTGTGTCAGAGGCACGTTCCGGGAACGCGAGAGAGCTTTTTGTGCCACGCACGCGGATGCCGCGGCCTTTCACGTATCCATTACAGCCGCCATCCACAAACTGACAGGCGACTTGTAACCCCTGAAACTGTTCAGCTCGCCAGAGGTTCATAATGAATCACCAACACCATTCATGAAGGGGGGGAGGGGGGGTTTGATATACAATTCTCGATTTTTTTTCGGAATTTTGTTCCTTATCTCCTTTCTCCAAGTAAATATATAGGTAGATAATTTTTGTAAACAAATTGGACATAGCAGCGAACACAATGAACAGTATTATAATATTATGCAGGTCTTGATCCTAGAAAAACTTTTATTCATATGAGGTGACCGCTTTCGGTCCGATATGGATCATCTTCGCACTACACTCTAATTCAGAGTACTCGTATAACAGGCTAGAGGGAAACATTAAGTTCAAAATAAATCATACGATGTTGTACCGAGGTGTCCTGACGATGGCACAGAGCAGGAACTGTGGTTACCACACACTGATGTTGACTACTGACTGTGTTTCGGAGTCATGGAGTTAAATAGCAGATAAACCGCCCCTTGCACGTCACCCTACGTCTCTTTAGCCAATAGGATACAACGTATGCCATATACGTCAGACAGCATGAATATAAATCCTAATATCATGCTGCATACTATCGTCACTTATATCTAAATAACAATTTATATCTTATACAGTTTAAATTTTACATAAAAAAGGGTGAAAAATACAATTGACAGCCAATGGCACCAGTCAGTGGCTGCCCTCTTCAGGACTTTGTGTACACTATACAACGCTGCCGGATGCCAGTGGTTATCTAACCACGCTGACTACTTATCACTAGTAATCAGATTCTATACCGCTGCAATACTGCATTCGGTTCGGCCTCGTGTGGTCTTTATACTTGCGTTGGATGCAAGTCGCCGTTCAGTGTCGAGCGTTTGTTAACATTACATGCCGTGTTGTGCTTCGCAGAAGACTTATATAGCCATGTCCAGCATCACTAATATAATAATATAGACACCTAAATAATAAGTACTGAATTCCTTATAGTAAATGTTTTGAATCTAATTACAAATACTGACGATCATGTATTTAATGAAATATTTTTAGACTTTTATGTTAAGCTACTTCCTATATACACTCCTGGAAATTGAAATAAGAACACCGTGAATTCATTGTCCCAGGAAGGGGAAACTTTATTGACACATTCCTGGGGTCAGATACATCACATGATCACACTGACAGAACCACAGGCACATAGACACAGGCAACAGAGCATGCACAATGTCGGCACTAGTACAGTGTATATCCACCTTTCGCAGCAATGCAGGCTGCTATTCTCCCATGGAGACGATCGTAGAGATGCTGGATGTAGTCCTGTGGAACGGCTTGCCATGCCATTTCCACCTGGCGCCTCAGTTGGACCAGCGTTCGTGCTGGACGTGCAGACCGCGTGAGACGACGCTTCATCCAGTCCCAAACATGCTCAATGGGGGACAGATCCGGAGATCTTGCTGGCCAGGGTAGTTGACTTACACCTTCTAGAGCACGTTGGGTGGCACGGGATACATGCGGACGTGCATTGTCCTGTTGGAACAGCAAGCTCCCTTGCCGGTCTAGGAATGGTAGAACGATGGGTTCGATGACGGTTTGGATGTACCGTGCACTATTCAGTGTCCCCTCGACGATCACCAGTGGTGTACGGCCAGTGTAGGAGATCGCTCCCCACACCATGATGCCGGGTGTTGGCCCTGTGTGCCTCGGTCGTATGCAGTCCTGATTGTGGCGCTCGCCTGCACGGCGCCAAACACGCATACGACCATCATTGGCACCAAGGCAGAAGCGACTCTCATCGCTGAAGACGACACGTCTCCATTCGTCCCTCCATTCACGCCTGTCGCGACACCACTGGAGGCGGGCTGCACGATGTTGGGGCGTGAGCGGAAGACGGCCTAACGGTGTGCGGGACCGTAGCCCAGCTTCATGGAGACGGTTGCGAATGGTCCTCGCCGATACCCCAGGAGCAACAGTGTCCCTAATTTGCTGGGAAGTGGCGGTGCGGTCCCCTACGGCACTGCGTAGGATCCTACGGTCTTTGGCGTGCATCCGTGCGTCGCTGCGGTCCGGTCCCAGGTCGACGGGCACGTGCACCTTCCGCCGACCACTGGCGACAACATCGATGTACTGTGGAGACCTGACGCCCCACGTGTTGAGCAATTCGGCGGTACGTCCACCCGGCCTCCCGCATGCCCACTATACGCCCTCGCTCAAAGTCCGTCAACTGCACATAGGGTTCACGTCCACGCTGTCGCGGCATGCTACCAGTGTTAAAGATTGCGATGGAGCTCCGTATGCCACTGCAAATGGCTGACACTGACGGCGGCGGTGCACAAATGCTGCGCAGCTAGCGCCATTCGACGGCCAACACCGCGGTTCCTGGTGTGTCCGCTGTGCCGTGCGTGTGATCATTGCTTGTACAGCCCTCTCGCAGTGTCCGGAGCAAGTATGGTGGGTCTGACACACCGGTGTCAATGTGTTCTTTTTTCCATTTCCAGGAGTGTATTTTAGCCCCAATGCAGAAAATTTTTTCAAACAGCTATTTGTAATTATATTCAAAACAATGACTACACATCATTGTTTATGTATTGTTAACGTGTCTTCATTACTGGTGAGACCGGCCTATGGTTACATAAATTTTCTGCAGCGTATAACATTGCATGCGAAGGACAGCGATGACCTTCAAGTAAGACAAATATAATGGTCATATGAAGCCAAACAGAACGCAGTATAGCAGCGACATAGTGTCTTTGAAGACACACACACACACACACACACACACACACACACGAGCGCGCGCACGGACGGACATACACATGTGTTGTGTCTGTTCTGTGGGACATACTATACACCGCTTAAACAAACTATAAAATTGTCGGTAGTGGACCATTACGAGAACCATGGCCTTGAATCGATTTCAATAACGTACATATGATGGCTAAGGAAACTAACATTTATATAAGAAAGTCCGAGAATCGATTGAAATTACTAAGAACGTTTGTAACTTCAATAGACAAGACGGCTATAGGCTTCCCTCATCGTGGCTCCCCGCCACCGAGGAAGTGATTATGCGGCGCGGCGTGCGAGCAATACAAACACCTTGGAAGCCTCCTCTATGGACAATAATATTTTTGAAAAGCAATCTCCCCTTCATGCTCTGCCCGTTTCTCTTCTGTTCAACGATGTGGATCGACCAATAGCAGCAGGATAAATTTTAACTAATAACTCTTCTCCATCATAAGTCCGGGAGAAACCCCTTTCTGACCAATGACGTCAGGCCACCAATGGTAGCCACAAGAGTTTTAGCCAATAACCCCTTATTCGGCATTAGCACGGAAATACTTCTCTTAGTACCCAATAATGATGGCGTGCCGTTGGTACCCCAAGGCTTTTCTCCCAATAATTAATTTCTTCCACATTGTCAGCCACCAGACAGTAGTCAGAGACTACTGGACGGCTGGGGTATATTACAACGCTCTCTCTTTCGGGAGGGCAATGCTGTCCCTATGACGCAGTCACAACCTGCGTCTCCGGGCCCTGAACCCACTACCGCCGCCTGACCTCCTGGGCACAAGGCATCTATGCAGTCTTGTGCTTCCACGGGTCTATGCGACTGGGATCTAATCGCTTTGCAGGCTTCTAGGCGCAAACTATGAACCACGGATCTTGCCGTTGGTGGGGAGGCTTGCGTGGCTCAGCGATACAGATGGCCGTACCGTAGGTGCAACCACAACGGAGGGGTATCTGTTGAGAGGCCAGACAAACGTGTGGTTCCCGAAGAGGGGCAGCAGCCTTCTCAGTAGTTGCAGGGACAATAGTCTGGATGATTGACTGATCTGGCCTTATAACACTAACCAAAACGGCCTTGCTGTGCTGGTACTGCGAACGGCTGAAAGCAAGGGGAAACTACAGCCGTAATTTTTCCCGAGGGCATGCAGCTTTACTGTGTCGTTAAATGATGATGGCGTCCTCTTGGGTAAAATATTCCCATTCGGATCTCCGGGCGGGGACTACACAGGAGGAAGTCGTCATCAAGAGAAAGGAAACTGGCGTTCCACGGATCGGAGCGTGGAATGTCAGATCCCTTAATCGGGCAGGTAGCTTAGAAAATTTAAAAAGGGAAATGGATAGGTTAAAGTTAGATATAGTGGGAATTAGTGAAGTTCGGAGGCAGGAGGAACAAGACTTTTGGTCAGGTGAATACAGGGTTATAAATACAAAATCAAATAGGCGTAATGCAGGAGTAGGTTTAATAATGAATAAAAAATTGGAGTGCGGGTAAGCTACTACAAATAGCATAGTAAACGTATTATTGTGGCCAAGATAGACACGAAGTCCACGCCTACTGCAGTAGCAGAGGATCAAGTAGGTAAAAAGACGAGGGCTGATAGAAATCCTGGGTAACAGAAGAAATATTGAATTTAATTGATGAAAGGAGAAAATATAAAAATGCAGCAAATGAAGCAAGCAAAAAGGAATACAGACGTCTCAAAAATGAGATCAACAGGAAGTGCAAAACTGCTGAACAGGGATGGCTAGAGGACAAATGTAAGGATGTAGAGGCTTATTTCACTAGGGGTAAGATAGATACTGCCTACAGGAAATTTAAAGAGACCTTTGGAGAGAAAAGAGAACCACTTGTATGAATATCAAGAGCTCAGCAAAGAAGGGAAAGCAGAAAGGTCGAAAGAGTATATAGAGGGTCTATACAAGGGCGATGTATTTGAGGACAATATTACGGAAATGGAAGAGGATGTAGATGAAGATGAAATGGGAGATACTATAATGCGTGAAGAGTTTGACAGAGCGCTGAAAGACCTGAGTCGAAACAAGGCCCCAGGAGTAGACAACATTCCATTACAACTACTGACGGCCTTGGGAGAGCCAGTCATGGCAAAACTCTACCATCTGGTGAGCAAGATGTATGAGACAGGCGAAATACCCTCAGACTTCAAGAAGAATATAATAATTCCAATCCCAAAGAAAGCAGGTGTTGACAGATATGAAAATTACAGAACTATCAGTTTAATAAGTCACAGCTGCAAAATACTAACACGAATTCTTTATAGACGAATGGAAAAACTGGTAGAAGTCGACCTCGGGAAAGAACAGTTTGGATTCCGTAGAAATGCTGGAACACGTGAGGCAATACTGACCTTACGCCTTATCTTAGAAGAAAGATTAAGAAAAGGCAAACCTACGTTTCTAGCATTTGTAGACTTAGAGAAAGCTTTTGACAATGTTGACTGCAATACTCTGTTTCAAATTCTGAAGGTGGCAGGGGTAAAATACAGGGAGCGAAAGGCTATTTACATTTTGTACAGAAACCAGATGGCGGTTATAAGAGTCGAGGGGCATGAAAGGGAAGCAGTGGTTGGGAAAGGAGTGAGACAGGGTTGTAGCCTCTCTCCGATGTTATTCAATCTGTATATTGAGCAAGCAGTAAAGGAAACAAAAGAAAAATTCGGAGTAGGTATTAAAATCCATGGAGAAGAAATAAAAACTTTGAGGTTCGCCGATGACACTGTAATTCTGTCAGAGACAGCAAAGGACTTGGAAGAGCTGTTGAACGGAATGGACAGTGTCTTGAAAGGAGGATATAAGATGAACATCAACAAAACCAAAACGAGGATAATGGAATGTAGTCTAATTAAGTCGGGTGTTGCTGAGGGAATTAGATTAGGAAATGAGACCCTTAAAGTAGTAAATGAGTTTTGCTATTTGGGGAACAAAATAAATGATTATGGTCGAAGTAGAGATAATATAAAATGTAGACTGGCAATGGCAAGGGAAGCGTTTCTGAAAAGGAATTTGTTAACATCGAGTATTGATTTAAGTGTCAGGAAGTCGTTTCTGAATGTATTTTTATGGAGTGTAGTCATGTACGGAAGTGAAACATGGACGATAAATAGTTTGGACAGGAAGAGAATAGAAGCTTTCGAAATGTGGTGCTACAGAAGAACGCTGAAGATTAGATGGGTAGATCATGTAACTAATGAGGAGGTATTGAATAGAATAGGGGAGAAGAGGAGTTTGTGGCACAACTTGACAAGAAGAAGGGACCGGTTGGTAGGGCATGTTCTGAGGCATCAAGGGATCACAAATTTAGCATTGGAGGGCAGCGTGGAGGGTAAAAATCGTATCGGGAGACCAAGAGATGAATACACTAAACAGATTCAGAAGGATGTAGGTTGCAGTAAGTACTGGGAGATGAAGAAGTTCGCACAGGATAGAGTAGCAAGGAGAGCTGCATCAAACCAGTCTCAGGACTGAAGACCACAACAACAACAGCAACAACAACAATAACAACAGGCGCAAACTGACGACGCCCCAGATTTATTGACTGCTGTCCCAGTTCTTGCTTTCCCAGGCCATCATGTGACGCTAGCCTTTGGGTTCTGTCATAAGCCAGTGACAGGGAAAGAATACAAAATATCACATGCAACAACACAATAACACAGAAAAGGAATGTTAGCTCTAATTTACGGAGTCACATATTTTCGCTGTTAGTTGTACAGATGTTGTTCCAGGGTAATAACTGATCACACACCGTTTATATGGCAGTGGATTTAATACACACAACAAGTTGTTTAAAAGGATGGGGATTAAGATTAAAAGTTTAATGCGGTATGTCAACCAGGTAAATCATATGTGAATGTGGATGGAGTAAGCCAAAACACATGCCACGGACTGCACTGTTGTAGACATGGAACAATGAATAGAAGCACAAAGCGCTAATGCAGATTGTCAAAGCTTCGCAAAGCAACCACAATTTGTTAATGTAGACAGTGTTCTGCATAGAAGGAGAAGATGTGGTTTGCGCCTAGTGATACTAGCAAAATTACGAAATCAGGTGTTGAAGCAGACTCCTGATTCAATTTTAGTCAGAGTGGCCGCGAAGCCACTGAACACCAGGTGAAGATAGTTAAACATGTTGTGAAACGTTAATTAAGGAACTGTATCCCATGCGCACAGAGAGAGGAACTCAGTCATCAACGAATTGCGTTAGGAGATTACCAGAAACAGACAAATCTCTTCAGATATTTGGCATGTACGTACTCGGACCATTCACTCAAAGATCAGCAGGGAACCATTGTGTACTAACTGTAATAACTGATCATGCCAGGTGGCACAGCAGTTAGCACACTGAACTCGCACTTGGGAGGATGACGGTTCAAATCCATGTCGAGCCTCCCAGATTTATGTTTTCTGTGGTTTCCGTAAGTCCCTCCAGTGATGTGCTAAGATGATTCCTTTGAAAGGGCATGGCCGACTTCGTTCCCCATCCTTGAAACGTTCACATCCTGGGCTTTGTCTCTAATAATCTCAGTGTCGTAGGGATGTTAAATCATAAACTCCCTTCTTCCTTTATGGTTTGGTTTACCTTGGGGAGGAGACCAGACAGCGAGGTCATCGGTCTCATAGGATTAGGGAAGGAAGTCGGCCGTGCCCCGTCAAAGGAACCATCTCGGCATTTGCCTTGAGCGATTTAGGGAAATCACGGAAAACCTAAATCAGGATGGCCGGACGCGGGATTGAACCGTCATCCTCCCGAATGCGAGTCCAGTGTGATAACCACTGCGCCACTTCATTCGGCCTTCCTTTATGATTGATCGTTCTTTGATATAGCATTTCCACGAATAAATAATATAAGTTTTTGACTATTACCACCTTCATTAACCCTTCTTCTTACATGTTCTATAGTAGATAATGCTGCTGGTACAGAGTTTTGTGTCCATTGTCTCCACAACTAACTGGCAGACAGAAACAGCTGCACAGGCAATGGTTAATAACTCGATAAAGTCTGGACTGGATGAGACAGAGATAGATCTAGGCACAAATTTTATACGACGTTTAATAAATCAAATGAGTTAATCACTAAACATTAAAAAGCTAGTGCATCATACCTGCAGTTAATAGTCAGAGTGCACTGGACAACAGGAAAAATTTGGCGTTACTAATCCAATAGTCACCATAACAACAGGGACACCCTACTCTCTTATGTATTACTGGCATATAACGCTAAGGTCCACAAGAGTGTAGACTTGTCCCCATATGAAGTTTTTTGGCCAAAAGATGCCCTCTCCCTTTGAGGTACGCTAACCCCCTCCAGGAAAAGATACATCATAAGATGGAAATTTTTCGAAAAGTTAAAAAGATATCTGACGTCAGCTCAACAAAAGACGAATACTGAGGCCTTGGATCGACAGGAAACTACCCATAATACAAAAGCAACATTAGTGAAGTACTTTGTCAGACAATACGTAGGCCAACTAATCCATATGTGCCACACGGGAACACTGAAAAATCTTTTTGGCGTTACTGAGGACCCTACGAAGTACTAGAAGTGATATTACCTGTTAATGTTAAATTATAACTTTCAATACGAACCATTATAGTGCATAATGACCATATCCGTCCATTTATAGGAATCCCAGAGGCGCTGACTCCAATACCAGCAGCACATTTTGAAGAGGAAAGGATGGTGCGTGGAAGTAAGGGAAAGAACGGTAGTATCAGGCAAGTGAAACAAGATACACAATTATTCCCAGCACCCAATACGCCTCAAGATGACGAGACTGCCTACCAAGATAATTGAGGAAGCAATACATAGATGATTTTTTTAAGGGAGATATATGTGCAGTCATTGATCAGATAAATCATTCTGATCACCTACCTAATGGCCAGTATGTCCATCTCTGGCACGGATAAGGGCGGCGACGCGTCGTGGCATGGAGGCAACGAAGCCATGGTAGGTCGCTAGAGGGAGTTGACACCACATCTGCACACACGTAGGCTTTTATCGCATTTGTATTAATAACATCATTATTAATTATATTATGCCTAATTAATCCCTATCTACTAGGACTTTGTACCTGCCTATCCATTTCCCGTAAATTCCGGGGAGGAGGCCGATGAGCTCTGACGTCACGTTCAATCACACCCCAGACGTGTTCGATTGGGTTTACATCTGGCGAGCTGGGGGACCAACACGTCAATTGGAACTCACCACTGTGTTCCTCGAGCGCCTCCATCTCACTCCTGGGGTTGTGACACAGCGCATTATCTTTTTGAAAAATGCCACTGCCGCCGAGATACATGAACGTAAGGAAGGGATGTACGTGGTCTGCAGCCACTCTATGATACTCCTTGGCCGTTATGGTGCCTTGCATGAACTCCACTGGACCCTTGAATGTCGACGTGGATGTTCCCCAGAGCATAACTGAGCCGTCGCCAGCTTGTCTCTCCACCTCGCAGTACAGATGTTACGGAGCTGTACCACTGGAAGACGACGGACTCGCGCCCTCCCATCGGCATGATGAAGAAGGTATTGAGATTCATCAGACCTTACAACCCTCTGCCGTTGCACCAACGTCCAGTGCCGATGGTCACATGCCCATTTAAGTGGTAGTTGCTTATGTCGTGGTGTATACTTTGGCACGTGCATAGTTCGTTGGCTACGGAGGCCCATCATTAGGAGTGTTCGGTGCACTATGTGTTCAGACACACCTGCACTCTGTCCAGAAATAAACTCTGATGTTAGTTCAGCCACAGTTCGCCGCCTGTCCTGTTTTACCAGTCTACCCAGCCTACAATGTCGTAAGGGTGGCCGCCCAACCCCCACGACGTCTGGACATGATTTCATCTTGGTTTGGTCACGTGTTGAAGAGATTAATCACCGCACTCTTCGAACACCCGACAAGTCGTGCAGTTTCCGAAATGCTCTCACTGAGCCTCCGGGCCATCACAATCTGACCTCGGTCAAACACAATACGCACATCGTTCGCCATCCCTTTTCTACACTAGGACAGCACGCTCACTGGTACTACATGCACCCTGTGTGTGTCTGACTAGCAGTCATTCCTCGCCAACTGACGCTGCTATCGCCTGGACAGGTTTATACCGACAGCAGGTCCGGTGATCATAACGTACTGGCTGATCAGTATATATGTTATAGTAATGACTATTAAGAAGTTGCTTTTGGGAAAGATCCTTTGAGTTAATGTAAAAGAGACTTTTTGTATAAGTACTACGTTGAAGGAAATTCTGGGCGTAATTTTTATTTGCAGTAATGTTGGAAACATAGAACGTTTAGTTTTGTGGGAACATCCTTGTTATGCAGTATGTTAATTATTTTGTAAAAGGTGTTCATTTAGTTGACGTGCAAGCAGTTGTCCATTCTGTGCTGAGTTTTAAGAGTAAGTAGGTTGTCACTGAGTGGAAATGTATATTTGTGTGTGCATTAGTTGTGCTTTAAAATGAAATATTGTTCATAATGAATGTTTGATAATATGACGATTAATATTGGACAGAAAGTCCCACACACTGCTCTCCATGCAGGAATCATTGCACTGCCAAATCTGGCCAGTCACCACTTCGTTCACGCATCTTCTCATCGGTTACGACGTCATTTGTTTTTCGTGGTAAACCCAGTGGTCATCCTTTCTGCTTGTTACTAGCCCAGGCGTTTTAGTGGCGCATGCCGCAAAGAACTACGGGGAGAATGGTTATTGATCATTTGCACACAATGCGACATTTCTGAACCTTGCACTACCCGCCACCTTTACTATAACGACCACATTTAATATCACCTATACCTTAATTTACCCACCCAACTTATCCTCTGAGAGGCTACCAACTGAAATCGTTCTACCTGAACAACAGCTTAGACCCAATCCACCTTGCATCTCTAAATCAGATGTTAGCCACGGAAAACGATTGCATATCAATGGAAAACCCATCAGGGCACGTGGAAAGGTATCATACAGAATATCATCACCAGCTCCTAACACAGAAACCACAACCTTAACCCATCTCACGCTTCTAGTTGTAATATGTATTACTTACTACCAGTTCAAGCGTAGAGTTACCCATTCCATCCCCACCAACCTTCAACCTACAGGTTCTTAACAGTACTTTTGCCACCCAGTAAGAATTTACTGGCCTAATACAGCGCAAGGTACGAGCAAAAAACTCTGTATGTGTGCCCAGTATTAGTGAAACAATGAAGAAAATGTAAAAGTGAAAAGTGAAGGGCATCCGCAGGAGTGTTCACAGAGTTCAAGTAGGAGGACACTAAACGTACAAACTGCAAATATTACAGTGCTTCTGTTGCAGTCCGCTTTTAAAAAAGAAATTCAAGGAATGGACTGAACTAAGGAGGTAAGACTGTATTGAACTAGCCAGAGTTATGGGCATTGCCTTTATTGAAATCAGCACCATCCGTCACGTGCTCTGCTTCCGTAAGGCAACGACCGAGGTCCAGAACACTGACCACCACCTTCGAGAAGGTTCCGTGATAGGAACGGAGTAGCATTCCTTCTGCAGCTTCAACCGTCAGACGGTAGTATTTATACCTCCCAGGGCCAGCTAGTGATCGTTGGACAGCTAGGCAATAGTATGAGACTCACAGACAGACTCTGTTGGGAGGACAATGACCCCCATGATGCAGCCACCACCAACGCAACCAGGCCTCAAACCCCTGACTGTTCACTGACCATCTGAGCGCTTCGCAGCTCTGCCCTGTGGTGCCTGCGTGGGTTTTCGCCGTTGTGATCTCTTCGCCTTTGCAGGTTCCAGGGTACAAACTGAAGACTCTCCAACCCTGTCTTAAAGGCGCCTGACTGTTGGCTGCAGCTGTCCAACCTCTGGTATGGGGTACCTTGAAGTTGTAAGATGGACACAAACTAAAGTAAAAAAATTCAACGTGGTGTAGTCGAATCAGGCGATACTTTTAGGATTAGATATAGAAACGAGGTTTTAAGACTAGTACATGCTTCCTGCTATGTGTGCACCAAAGTGGCTGAAGTACATGGAGTATAAAATTTGCGTGGCAATAGCGATAAATGTGCTTTTGAAAAAGTGAAATATTTTATCATGTAACGTAAATGTAAATGTTTGGTAATTTTTTCTGAGAGAATTAATCTGGAGGGTAGGTTTGTATAGAAGTGAAACATGATATAAATAATACAGACCCAAAGAGCACCTTTTGAAATATTTTGATACAGAGGACTACTGAAGATTGGTTAAGTATATTGGATAAAATGATTGAACAACTTGACTAAAACAAGGGACGTCTTCTGATGATGTAAACAAACAAACACCGTCTGACACAGGCCTTGAAGGCCAAAAGGTACCTACCGGACGCCATATCATCCTCAGCCCTTGGGCGTCACTGGATGCAGATAAGGAGTAGTACATGGTCACAGTACACTGCTCTCCCGGCGGTTGTCAGTTTTCATGAATGGTGTTGCTACTTCTCAGTCAAGTAGCTCCTGAATTGGCCTCATAAGGGCTGAGTGCATCCCGCTTGCCAACAGCTCTCGGCAGACCCAGATGGTCCAAGTGCTAGCCAAACCCGATAGTGTTTAACTTCGGTGATCTGAGGTGAACCGGTTCCACCACTGCGGCAAGGACGTTGACTCTGAAGATGCAAGGAATCGTCAATTTTGTAGCGGAAAGAAGTGTGCGTGGGTGCGCACGCACGCACGCGCGCGCGCGCGCGTGTGTGTGTGTGTGTGTGTGTGTGTGTGTGTGTGTGTGTGTGTGTGTGTGTGTGATGTGTTAAAATATTTTTATTGGCACGTCATGGTCTCTCTTTTAGCCTTCCCTCGTTACGTATTACACTACTGGCCATTAAAATTGCTGCACCAAGAAGAAATGCAGATGATAAACGGGTATTCCTGGGACAAATATATTATACTAGAACTGACATTTGATTACATTTTCACGCAATTTGGGTGCATTGATCCTGAGAAATGAGTACCCAAAACAACCACCTCTGGCCGTAATAACGACCTTAATACGCCTGAGCAATGAGTCAAACAGAGCTTGGATGGCGTGTACAGGTACAGTTGTCCATGCAGCTTCAACATGATACCACAGTTCATCACGAGTAGTGACTGGCGTATTGTGACGAGCCAATTGCTCGGCCTCCATTGACCAGACTTTTTCAATTGGTGAGAGATCTGCAGAATGAGCTGGCCAGGGCAGCAGTCGAACATTTTCTGTATCCAGAAAGGCCCGTACAGGACCTGCAACATGCGGTCGTGCATTATCCTGCTGAAATGTAGGGTTTCGCAGGGATCGAATGATGGGTAGAGCCACAGGTAGTAACACATCTGAAATGTAACGTCCACTGTTCAAAGTGCCGTCAATGCGAACAAGACGTGACCGAGACGTGTAACCAATGGCATCCCATATCATCACGCCGGGTGATACGCCAGTATGGCGATGACGAATACACGCTTCCAATGTGCGTTCACCGCGATGTCGCTAAACACGGATGCGACCACCATGATGCTGTAAACAGAACCTGGAGTCATCCGAAAAAATGACGTTTTGCCATTCGTGCACCCAGGTTCGTCGTTGAGTACACCATCGCAGGCGCTCCTGTCTGTGATGCAGCGTCAAGGGTAACCACAGCCACGGTCTCCGAGCTGATAGTCCATGCTGCTGCAAACGTCGTAGAACTGTTCGTGCAGATGGTTGTTGTCTAGCAAACGTCCCCATCTGCTGACTCAGGGTTCGAGACGTGGCTGCACGATCCGTTACAGCCATGCGGGTAAGATGCCTGTCATCTCGACTGCTAGTGATACGAGGCCCTTGCAATCCAGCACGGCGTTCCGTATTACCCTCCTCAACCCACCGATTCCATATTCTGCTAACAGTCATTGGATCTCGACCAACGCGAGCAGCAATGTCGCGATACGATAAACCGCAATCGCGATAGGCTACAATCCGATCTTTATCAAAGTCGGAAAAGTGATGGTACGCATTTCTCCTCCTTACACAAGGCATCAGAACAACGTTTCACCAGGCAACGCCGGACAACAGCTGTCTGTGTATGAGAAATCGGTTGGAAACTTTCCTCATGTCAGCACGTTGTAGGCTTCGCCACCGGCGCCAACCTTGTGCGAATGCTCTGAAAAGCTAATCATTTACATATCACAGCATCGTCTTCCTGTCGGTTAAATTTCGCGTCTGTAGCTCGTCATCTTAGTCGTGTAGCAATTTTAATGGCCAGTAGTGTACAATTTAGGTTAATTTCTGTACCGTGTGTATTGTATGATTAAATTGTACCAATATCTGTATGCAAATCATTGTTGTATATAATTATAGTGAGTAATGTGAGTGCCCGTCACGGAGTGAAGTTGCCTTCTCCTTGCCAAGTAGCAAGGGCGGCCCTAAAGAGCAGCGAATAAGTATCTGGGCGTTATAGCAGCGACCGGCGGCTTCGATCGAAAATGCACTTATTTTTACAAAGGAAGGAAAGCGCTCTTTTATCCGTTTAATGGTCCGCTAATGGGGTCTACACTGAGTTAACTGAGTGGCTGTCCTTAAATTTCCACCGCTGTATCTGGATTTACTCAACATGGGTAGCATCCTTTATTTACCTAGTTAGCAGAAGACCGATGCTACGCGGAAAACCTTACCTGGATGAGAGCAGGAATAACTGACTATCTTGTGAACGGCGGTTAAAGACGAGCGGATAGTTTCTAGAGTCTAGACCAAGATGACGTTGGGTTAATTTTATTCAGGATCTGATTTGTTAATGTGAAAAATAGATGATTGTGAGTGGTGGAGGCAATATTGAACTATGCGCAAAATGTTATGGTCTCTGAGTACAGACCGATACATAAGCCACTGATACTCACATCCTTTTGTGGTCTCTAGCCCGCTATGTTGGTACCCTTGGTTCTGCGCATGAGCTACTGTGCGGTGTTCCAAGGATAGGTCTGCTTATTCAATCTATGTTCCGCTACTCTTCGTGACCGCTTTCCCTGAGAAGACATACCACGTATGTCCGGTAACCTCGCTTAGCTGTGGGTTTCTTTTCTACGTTTTATGATGTCGGTTCTTGTTCACTGATTCTTGTTTCTGGGATTACGTTGTTCTCGAGTTCCACGGGTAATTTTAGTCGTGACGGTGGCGTACTACGTGACACATATTTTGTGCTGGAAGACAGGGTGCTTGTATTATGTACCCTCACGCAGTTTTCAAGGACGTTATGTATTGAAAGGTCCGTATATTCCGACATGGCAACCATAATTGTACGAATTCTGTTGTTCCTGCTTTTAAATAATTCTAACTGCGGTTTTTGTGCCTTCTTCAGGCTAACACATTGTTATCTAAATATGTGACTACGTTGCCATGGAACAGGTCGTGATTAATAAATCATTTTGACGCAGCTTCTTATCAGTCGATCTGTAACAGCGAAACGCACGTCATGCACAACGCCCCTCTTGCGGCATCTCTTACTGGAATGGGATGAGCGCTCTTGTGACCTTTCTCTCTTACTTAACACATTCGTGACGTTAAGCGCTGCTCTTCTTTGAACCTTCTCTGTTTCTTATATTTTGTAACGTCCTTCTTGAGCGTACTACAACTTCTGAGAATTTTATCCAATTTCAACCACGACTCTGAGCATTTAACTTTCTTACGATTAGTTTTATGTAGTCATCCTAGATTAAATACATATATATACTCGCAGATATTTATCGGATGCGGTTGTTCCAAATGATTGTTCGACAGAAGTATCATCAAACAATAAAGGTTTTTTACTGGTATTTCTAATTCTTTTAGCACGTGTCGATTATTTGCAGGTCTTCCTACAGTACACTGTAGTGTAACAGCTTTGCGACTTCACTACGTACAACTGCATCATCGGCGAACTGCCTCATGCAGCTTTCGAAGTTATCCGCTAGGTTATTTACATATATTGGCAACAGGGAACTTTCAATAACATTCTGCTGAGGTACTCCTGAAGCTAGTTTTACATCTGAAGATTTCTCTCCGTTAAAAATGACATCCTATGCTCCGTTTGCTGGGAGCTCTTCATTGTAATTACAAAGTTGTTCTATTATCCCTTACCTTCGTATTTTATTCATTAGTCTACAGCTCAGAAATTTGTAGAATACCTTCGGCAAGCAAAGGGACACGGAATCAGCTTGGTAGCTGGTATCTTGTTCGTTCTGAGAATCATAGGCAAACAGATCGGGTTCAGTTTCACACGATCGTGGTATGCAGCCCTTCTTCAAAACGGTAATAACCAGAACATTTACTCCAGTTGTTTTTAATTCTTCGTACTTGAGCAATCTGCGGTCAGATGCTGCTAGGAGACGAACGGTTTCTTTTGCACACTCATTGTAGTATCCATCAGGTCTAGTCGTCATTCTTCTGTTAAGCACCTTTAGTTGATTTTCTACCCTGTGGCCACTTATCTCGTTGTTTGTCATTCTGGTGTTTCTACATCTACATCCATACTCCGCAAGCCACCTGACGGTGTGTGGCGGAGGGTACCTTGAGTACCTCTATCGGTTCTCCCTTCTATTCCAGTCTCGTATTGTTCGTGGAAAGAAGGATTGTCGGTATGCCTCTGTGTGGGCTCTAATCTCTCTGAATTTATCCTCATGGTCTCTTCGCGAGATATACGTAGTAGGGAGCAATATACTGCTTGACTCCTCGGCGAAGTTATGTTCTCGAAACTTCAACAAAAGTCCGTACCGAGCTACTGAGCGTCTCTCCTGCAGTCTTCCACTGGAGTTTATCTGTCATCTCCGTAACGCTTTCGCGATTACTAAATGATCCTGTAACGAAGCGCGGTGCTCTCCATTGGATCTTCTCTATCTCTTCTATCAAACCTATCTGGTACGGATCCCACACTGCTGAGCAGTATTCAAGCAGTGGGCGAACAAGCGTACTGTAACCTACTTCCTTTGTTTTCGGATTGCATTTCCTTAGGATTCTTCCAATGAATCTCAGTCTGGCATTTGCTTTACCGACGATCGACTTTATATGATCATTCCATTTTAAATCACTCCTATTGCGTACTCCCAGATAATTTATGGAATTAACTGCTTCCAGTTGCTGACCTGCTATATTGTAGCTAAATGATAAGGGATCTTTCTTTCTATGTATTCGCAGCTCATTACACTTGCCTACATTGAGATTCAGTTGCCATTCCCTGCACCGTGCGTCAATTCGCTGCAGATCCTCCTGCATTTCAATACAATTTTCCATTGATACAACCTCTCGATATACCACAGCATCATCCGCAAAATCCTCAGTGAACTTCCAATGTCATTCACAAGGTCATTTATGTATATTGTGAATAGCAACGGTCCTACGACACTCCCCTGAGGCACACCTGAAATCACTCTTACTTCGGAAGACTACTCTCCATTGAGAATGACATGCTGCGTTCTATTATCTAGGAACTCTTCAATCCAATCACACAATTGGTCTGATAGTCCATATGCTCTTACTTTGTGCATTAAACGACAATGGGGAACTGTATCGAACGCCTTACGGAAGTCAAGAAACACGGCATCTACCTGTGAACCCGTGTCTATGGCCCTCGGAGTCTCGTGGACGAATAGCGCGAGCTGGGTTTCACACGATCGTCTTTTTCGAAACCCATGCTGATTCCTACAGAGTAGATTTCTAGTCTCCAGAAAATTCATTATACTAGAACATAATATGTGTTCCAAAATTCTACAACTGATCGACGTTAGAGATATAGGTCTATAGTTCTGCACATCTGTTCGACGTCCCTTCTTGAAAACGGGGATGATCCGTGCCCTTTTCCAATCCTCTGGAACGCTACGCTCTTCTAGAGACCTACGGTACACCGCTGCAAGAAGGGGGGCAAGTTCCTTCGCGTACTCTGTGTCAAATCGAACTGGTATCCCATCAGGTCCAGCGGCCTTTCCTCTTTTGAGCGATTTTAATTGTTTCTCTATCCCTCTGTCGTCTATTTCGATATCTACCATTTTTGTCATCTGTGCGACAATCTAGAGAAGGAACTACAGTGCAGTCTTCCTCTGTGAAACAGCTTTGAAAAAAGACGTTTAGTATTTGGGCCTTTAGTCTGTCATCCTCTGTTTCAGTACCATTTTGGTCACCGAGTGTCTGGAAATTTTGTTTTGATCCACCTACCGCTTTGACATAAGAGCAAAATTTCTTAGGATTTTCTGCCAAGTCAGTAGATAGAACTTTACTTTCAAATTCTTTGAACGCCTCTCGCATAGCCCTCCTCACACTACATTTCGCTTCGTGTAATTTTTGTTTGTCTGCAAGGCTTTGGCTATGTTTATGTTTGCTGTGAAGTGCCCTTTGCTTCCGCAGCAGTTATCTAACTCGGTTGTTGTGCCACGGTGGCTCTTTTCCATCTCTTACGATCTTGCTTGGCATATACTCATCTAACACATATTGTACGATGGTTTTGAACTTTGTCCACTGATCCTCAGCACTATCTGTACTTGAGACATAACTTTTGTGTTGAGCCATCAGTTACTCTGAAATCTGCTTTTTGTCACTTTTGCTAAACAGAAAAATCTTCCTACCTTTTTTAATATTTCTCTTTACGGCTGAAATCATTGATGCAGTAGCCGCTTTATGATCGCTGATTCTCTGTTCTGCGTTAACTGTTTCAAATAGTTCGGGTCTGTTTGTCACCAGAAGGTCTAATATGTTATCGCCACGAGTCGGTTCTCTGTTTAACTCCTCAAGGTAGTTTTCAGATAAAGCACTTAAAAAAATTTCACTGGATTCTTTGTCCCTGCCACCCGTTATGAACGTTTGAGTCCCCCAGTCTATATCCGGCAAATTAAAATCTCCACCCAGAACGATAACATGGTGGGAAAATCTACTCGAAATATTTTCCAAATTATTCTTCAGGTGCTCAGACACAACAGCTGCTGAGCCAGAGGGCCTATAGAGACATCCTATTACCATGTCTGAGCCTGCTTTAACTATGACCTTCACCGAAATTATTTCACATTTCGGATCTCTGTCAATTTACTTCGATACTATTGCACTTTTTATCGCTATAAACACGCCTCCCCCTTCACTGCCCAGCCTGTCTCTGCGGTATACATTCCAATCTGAGGTGCAATTTTTTGAAAGAAGGGATCACAGTACCACCTTTCTCAGTGTTAAACTTACTAAAATTTAGTATTTCGGTCTTCTCGCCCCTTCTTCATGGGAGGTTTCCTGCCCGTTTCGAGTTATAGATCGTTTGGATAAAGGAAAGTCCATCATATAGTCTCCCTTCCAGACTTCATCAGAGTTGTTATATTTTAGGCTAATTGCATTGTGAATATGCACAACCTGGGTGGTCAAACACATGAAATGACAAAAATACGTTTCCCTTCTTCCATTGGCTGTCCGGAGAACCCCCTTACGCGGTGAGTTTTCTGGCATTTCATTGGCTCTCATCTGAGAACAGAGACTCCTTAAAGGCCTGAAGCCAAGAGGTAGCTAGACAATCTGGAGGTGAACGTGCATGGAGATAGATGTATGTAGTGTAGGCAAGTGCAGTAAGTAGTACTGATCTTCAATATCTTTTATTTCAGTTGTGTAAGGGTCAGTCAAACGTAAATGGGACACAGGCAAAAAGTAAGTGAACTGTTATTTCAAAATAAATCGCCGTACTTTTATCCCCCAGTGGGACAAGACGGCCTCTCTCTTCATGGCTAAATGTTTGTGGTTGCCCACGGTGCCGTAAGTGTTCCCAGACTTGCGCCTCTTCGTCCGAAGCAAATCGACGGCTGCAAAAGTCTCTCCTCAGGGCTCCAAAAGTGTGGAAATCGCAAGAAGGGAGATCGGGAATGTACCGCGGATGTGTATTTCTCAGCCGGCCGGGGTGGCCGAGCGGTTATAGGCGCTTCAGTCCGGAACCGCGCGACTGCTACGGTCGCAGGTTCGAACCCTGCCTCGGGCATGGATGTGTGTGATGTCCTTAGGTTAGTTAGGTTTAAGTACTTCTAGGGGACTGATGACCTCAGACGTTAAGTCCCATAGTGCTCAGAGCCATTTGAACCATTTTGTATTTCCCAGATAAACTTCTGCAGCCTTCTCGAAACAACTGGTACATCAACTCCGGGAAAGTCTGGATGACCATTTTCTTTTAATGCAAGGACCCTCTGCTCATTGACTTTCTGTAACACGGCACCATAATTAACGCACACTTCGCAAGACTTGAAACGCGCCATGAAGTCAAAACGCGCGGGAATGTTGACAGACGACATTTTTCTATTGTGTGCCCGCACACGTTTTGCAAAATTTTTGCATGAAGATATCGTCCACCTTGCCTCACAGTGGGATGTGTGTATTAACAGTTATGGCAATTACATTAGAAACAATGGACAGTTTACTTACTTTTTTCCACCTGTCTCGTTTTGATTTGACTGCCCTTATATGCAATTATTATTCAAAGTGATTATCAGTACACTACACATCCCACGAGGGAAGTTCTAGCGAAAATATTAAGTGTACTGCTGTCCCAAAAATGATTCACTACTCATTGCCAATAGCCAGGCAGTCTGTTAATAATTTGTAGCGGTGCTTGTTGCACCTCAAGGCGAGTGCCACAACAGACGTACGACCGTGCGATATCTTCTGCACAAGGGACACATCAATAAAAGCTGCAGGGTTAGTGGTAAGAAAATTCATGAAGTGTACATAAAATGTACATATTGATCCGCAACGTCCAACTGAAATATATGGTTGATATAAGCAGCCCAGTCATCACGTTTTTGGCAGTATTGACTGGTACAGGTATTGCGAAGTGACCACCAAAGAACCGTTTTCGAATGGCCATGTCCCTAGTTAAGGGTGGTAAATGTGTGTATTTTGTGTAATGATCTTCAAAAACTTACTTTTATGTGAATAGAAGATACTGTGACGATGTTCAGGGGTTTGAAATCAAAAATTCTAGCTGAACGAATTGTAAAGGTGGCTGAAAACCTGTACATTCCGCACTAATGCGTTTCATAGATGTTGCACCCACTCTGACCTGGATGAATAAGGTGATTAAGTAAGGAAGGGTGTCATAAAGTCGCTGTATGTTATATCCTCTACTGGGGAAAGCTGGCCCACAACTTCTGTAACACATCTTTGACATCCTCGACGTGGCACTAGGATGGAGTTGTCCGAATTAGTGCCGCACTTGTCCTACCGGGAGCAGATCTGAGGCTCTCTCTGGTGACGTAAGTACCTCAACATCACGCAGACAGTTCACAAAGAAACGTATCAAGTGTGGGCGAGCATTGCCGTGTTAAAAAACGACACCACGATTCTGTCTGATGAGAGGTAACACATAAAATAGTTTTTAGAAACTGATTGAATTTGTGAGACAGTTTGTATGCAGTGCTGTTCATCCTGTTTGCCAATAGTCTATCTGGGAATCCTTCCTTCTATACATACGTATTTTCTCACCCATGTTTTACTTCTGTACAAGACTACACTTCAGACACATACCTTCAGAAAAACTTCCTGATATTTAAATTTATATTCGATGTTAGCAAATTTCTAGTATTCAGAAATGCGTTTCTCGCTGTTGCAGGGCTGAATTTCATGTCCTCTCTACTTCAGCCTTCATTTTTTTCTGTTCAAATGAAACTCATCCACTAAGTTTGTGTCTTATTTCCTTGCATAGGATTTTACGTGGTTTGGAGTGGAAGCTGGGGTAATTAAGTGACGAGACTGTGCTGAATACCATTTATTAAGGAAAACATTCCTTAGATAAAGCCAGCACTCCTGGCCGGCTACAGGGCTGCCGGCCTTTCGGTTGCAGACCATCAGCTCAGTGGGGCACGCAGGGCACCATGGTTTCTCCAGTCTTAAGCACCGATCTCAACCTGCAGCTAAGGCAGGTATAAGGCAACGACCCACTTACAATGTTACCAGAGCCTTTAACGGCAATGAACAGTAGTTAATGCAACAGTAAAGAAGACTAACTACGAAACTACTGCAGATAGTTAAAATTAAATTCAAATAACGAAAGCAATTTCATTTCCTTTAAGAGCTCTCAATGACTCATATAAACAAAAATTTTAAACCGTCTATCCTGACTGACTGATTTATACTACGATCTACGAGGTGTAACCATCCATTACAAAAGCTTTATTCGACAAAACATTAATTAATGAAACTGGTCAGAAATAAAATCTGAGTTTAATTACTTGGGCCCTGTGAACAAGAATCACTCACAATGCACATAAACCAAATACAACGAATATACACACACACTGGACATCAAGCACTACAAACCACTCACGCATAACACAATTACTTATGCCCACTTCACCGGCTTATCACGCAGCATTGCGCTTTAACTCGTTACTGTCCAAACACCACAACCCTAATAAACCGCGCAGAGTTATTTGATGGTCGAGTGCAGCTTAAGATAAAGTTATACTAAAGAATTCTTGGTCGGTTTGGTTGGTTGGTTTGGGATGTAAAGGGTCCAAACTACAGGGTCATCAGTCCTATCAGTATTCTTGCTTAACAGCTTTACTTCTGATTTTAATTATCTTAAAACGAAAAACAGGTAAACAGAGTAGCTAAAATTACTGTCTTGCACCACTTCTATGATTAAAGAGGTGGCCGTTTGAGGCACCACCAGCGATTGTAAAATCTTTTTTTTTATTCGAATACACACCGACCAGTAGTGAAACCGCACGCTGGCATGCCAACCCTTAACGGCACTGTTTTACGTACTCGTACAAGCGAAACTCCCCATCGCATGCCCCTCAGAGTTAGTGGTAAGGTGGCCATTGGATATCCCGTCAAAAACTGAACACATATCAAGCGTGAAAAGCCGAAGAAGGCATATTAAACTGTGAAAAGAAGGCAAAATAGAAACAGTGAACGGTCGAAGCTTAAAAAGTACAATATTGAGAGCACATGAGCCGCCGCTGCGTGGTGGATAAGTGGTCACGTGGTCACGGTGTTGGACTGTACAGCCGACGATCCATGTTCTAAACTGCCTCGTGCTTTTTTTTTTTTTTTTTTTTTCACAGCATTATGAACTGTCCGTCCCGTCATTGAAATGTTTGATCCCTTTCTATAGTCTTGGGAGTTTTCATACTATATATTGATTATAGAATATGAGTCATGTGGTAAGAACACATTACCATCGCAAGTAATGTGATGCCTAGTGAGAGTAGGCGAGACACCACATAGAGGTCTCACAAAAATGTAGGCCGCGCGGGATTAGCCGAGCGGTCTTGGGCGCTGCAGTCAGGGACTGTGCGGCTGGTCCCGGTGGAGGTTCGAGTCCTCCCTCGGGCATGGGTGTGTGTGTTTGTCCTTAGGATAATTTAGGTTAGCAGTTAAGTCCCATAAGATTTCACACACATTTGAACATTTGAACAGAAAGGTAAAAAACAAATAAACTGGTGTAAACTGTCCTACGGCAAAGGAATTCAAGAGTCAGAACTTCGAGAACGGAATGCAACGTCACAGACATTGAAACATATGTTTTGACAGAGCACACAGAAACTTTTATGTTCATTTGTTGCACTATTATCAGGGCTCTCCGACATTGGAATAGCACCCCAGCATTGGACATAATGGAGAAGTGCTATACTAGATATGATCGTATAGATCCTAAATTAAATTATCCCTGAGACATTTAAGTCTCTAATTTATCTACGATAAGGCTGGAAGCTGAAGAAGAGAATCAAAATTTGTGCCGCGGCCGGGCAGATATACTGACCATTACACCACCACAGCATTATGATCAACATAGCTGCACAGTTGGGGAGGGCATTTGACTTGGACAGTTCGTTTTGTTGACCATAATGATGTGGTGGCGTGATGATCAGCATATCTGCCTCGTAATGCCGGCACGGTAGCGCAGCGAATGCGGTCAGAGGGTTAGCGACCCGCTGTGATAAAAAAAGTGCATGAACGGATCAACGAACGACCTGAGTGTGTGTAATCGGACGTCCGATCCGAACAAATTCAACGAACTTTATAGAACAAAACGAGATAAAAAAGAAAAAAAGGCAAGCAACGAGACCTGGGTTCGCGTCCCGACGGCGGCACAAATTTTAATTCACTTCTTCAGCTTCCAACGTTATCGTAGATAAATTAGAGACTTAAATGTCTCAGGTAAAAATGCAATTTAAGATTATTTGTTGCATCTTATGAGAGGAACTATTATGTTTTCGTCATTTCCTTAAAAGTAATCACATTCACATTCATATGAACAACTAAATCGGGCAAGGAGGCGTATGTCACTCACCAGGCGTACAAATTAGGTGCGTCGATAAGAGATTCCTATCATATAACACACGTTTTGTCGTGTTATTCGGTGGAGGATTCGGTTGACTTGTCGCCTTGTTATCAAACATTTGCGGTTTCCATTCGAAAGCTACTTCTTTTCCGCTGCAAACGAACGTTACATAACGATACAGACACAAATTTGAATATAGCGTGGAAAAAAATACTTGCACGAGGAAGGTTTGAACACCTTGACTCCTTAACCAGGACGCTGACGCTTTTTCGCCCTGCTCTGTATTGCACTTCTTGTTCTTGGAACGACCACTGCTTTTACTTTGCTTTTTTTCATAGTTCATTACACCATCCTCCTATCTTCCTGTTTTCCTGTTTTAATGCTTGATCTGCGGTCAGTTTTTGACTGGCTGTCTACAGGGCCTCTTACCACTAAAACTGGGGGGGAGGGAGGGGGGGGGGAGGGAGAGGGTGCGATGGGGAGTTCTCCTGGTCAGAGTCATGCGGGACACCATTATCACATCTTTAATGTTCGATCCCTACAATTCTTACGTAAAGCAACACTGCCAGCCCTTACCGCAGTGAACGAAGTAGAGGAAAGTGAACAAAACACAACTTCCCATAACCTCGGCAAACCAGACCAGTAGCACCAAGTGTGACACGACAACGACGGAACAGCTGAAAGGGCCACACTTCGTGATGGCACTTCTCATCAGACTCAGACAACACTAACCTCTTTCCGCGCCTATCGGTGCTGCACAAAACCCGTAATGCCCAGCAGTGTTTTTGTTCTGTAGTGTCGACTGTCCATCAGTTTAAGCAATTCTCAGCGTTGGCTGTCGGTAATACCTGTACATTGCTGATCCCGATTCTACATCAAAAGTGTACACTTGGCGAAACTGTAAGAGTATTAAGGCTTCAGTAACGGATGACAATGTACTTGAGGTGTGTTACTGCTCAAGTTACGTGCTAAAGAAACGAGAATTGCAATTTAATCACAGCTACTCAAAGGAGATAGGAAGCTAGGGATCTTTGTTGATGGACAACTTGTGGTTGGTACACAATTTTAATTTCAACTAAAGAACAAATTTCATTTTTACAGAATTACAGAATCAGAATAAAAATTTAATTCGGATCTTTGTCCTCTTAAAAAAATATACAACTGACTTTAACCGTCTTTCCCTTTTATTTTTATTTTTTTAAAAAAAGATACAGATGGAATTACCAAAGATCAAGTCTTTAAATTTCTGACGCTTGTCCTTCACCAAACTTAGAAAAACTATGTGATTAGATCATAAATTAATATAACAAACAGTATTTTAAAGATAATAATTAGATCTGATTGCAAAATGATCACAGACAGTCACCACCATAAGCGCACTATTAAGTTCATTGCTTACGTAACCAAAATTTGCACAACACTAATGATTCCTCTTGAGTTACTTATGAAAAGATCTTGTCTGTCCCTCCAGACAGGCCGGAAATTTAAGTAAAGGATGGAAGCGCGGCTTATACACGGTAGTACTCGGAATAAACGAGTAGAAAGCAACCGCCAAGCAACTTCGAAGATGATCAGGCTGCAAGCCAGGGCAGAAAACACGCCGAACATACACACGATCTCAGCCTGCTCGCCAAGGCGATAGACCCCATCTGCTCCACATACCAGACCATTTCTGCAACAGCAAATAATTCACGCGGCAGACAAATTCAATTCGTGATTCACCTTTTTCAAGACCGTGTAAGGCTTACTAACTATGTGACTATCCCTAACATAACTGAAAACCAAACAGACATTTACCGAATAAAAGAATAATTGAAATTACACTGACTTATCAAAAGCTCTGCCATTCATATTAAAAGAAAGTGTAAAACCAAAACTGGGCGAAGAGCACACTAATTAACATACTACATCGAATTAAGACTGCAAGGATCCTTTAAAATAAGCAGTAAAACTCTATTCCCTTTTGCATTTGCCGAAATACTTAGACTCCGCTCCGCGGAAGCAACGTTTCGAAGCCTTAGACTTCCTAAGTCTCATATACCACTCTCTTATTCAGAACAATCCTTCACTGATTTTCGGTAGATACAACATGCCACCATAAGTTATACAAATCTTCACAGATTAACAGCAGAATATGAATCATACGTAACTTCATGCTTCCAGTTACGCGACGAGAAGATGTCCAGCATGAGATGACGGACCCGCCACCGTTTCGCACGCAAACGCGCTGACTGATCAGCACCGTACACCCGGCGCGCGGCAAAACGGCAACGACGGCGAGGCCCAGGCACAGCGGATAGAGACGAGGGCCTGCCTTCAAAACATGCTGCCTCGTTGAACGCCGGCCGGAGAGAGCCCTCGGCCACACGCCACAACCAAAGGCGGAACACTCAGAGATACAAGACCAAACGGGTGTCGATATCAGCGAAGCAAGGGGAGCATAACGGCTCAGTAGAAAATTCTTCTGTATGCATCACCCGATGTCGCCTTAGAAGGATTGCATCGACACATCCGACGGACTGCTACAACGACGTTAAGAACTTTCACCGACAAACAGCATAAATAACTTGTCAACTACAACAGCCGGCCGCTGTGGCCGTGCGGTTCTAGGCGCTTCAGTCTGGAACCGCGTGACCGCTACGGTCGCAGGTTCGAATCTTGCCTCGGGCATGGATGTGTGTGATGTCCTTAGGTTAGTTAGGTTTAAGTAGTTCTAAGTCTAGGGGACTGATGACCACAGATGTTAAGTCCCATAGTGCTCAGAGCCATTTGCACCATTTTTGAACCAACTACAACGTTAAAAAAAAGTCTACTATTACATTATCAGCACTACAGACGTAATAAAACAATTCCTTTAGATGGATAGTTGAAAGAACGAGGTGGAATTTGCAGTTCATTAATGCCGGCCAACGCTGTGTTCCCAAAGGAAAAAAACATTTAACACTCCATACTCCAACGCCGTACTACCGTACACCACGTTGGCGGTTCACAAACAGGAGATGTTACGATAAAAAAAAGTCCCAGAGCCAACTGACGCTATTCGCTTGCCCCAAGCACTCCAGGCTTCTCATAAACGGCGTTCTATGGACAACGTAGAGGCGAGATTGTCACCAAGTTCGCCGTCGGGAGGACGGGAGCGCGAGTTCATCCTAATATAATCCTCTCAGTATAAGCTGAAATAGTTCGACTACTTTCTATTACCCTTCTTTTATTTTTATTGACCTTTATCTTATAATCACTTTCCGAGACACAATCCATTCCGTTCAACTGCACTTCCAAATCCCTTAGCGTCTGTGACAGAATTAAAAAGTCATCGGCATATCGTAAAGCCTGTATTTCTTCTTCCTGAAATTTTCTCAGTGTAAAAATCGAATAACACCGGGTATATGCCATAATGTTGGTACTGTCTCGCTTCCTCCTCAGTCACTGCTCCCCTTCCATGTCTTTCGACTCGTAACTACAATATGGTTTCTATCAAGTTGTAATAATCTATTGCATCTCTCTGTCTCTCTCTCCCTCCCTCCCTCCATCCCTCTCTCTTTCAGACACACACACACACACACACACACACACACACACACACACAGTCACTGACTCACTTTCCATTGGTTTCAAGACTTTGACGATACCTCTGCTGTACTAACGAATTCTTCTTGTTGCCCCCTTAGCGCGTCTGAAAAAGTGATGTTGAACACAAGATAATGAAAAGAGACTATACGAGTAATTATCCCTTACAGATTCTGGGCACAGGACTTTGCAGTAACACTTGTAGAAATATAACAGTTTACTGTAGGAGACAGCTGTTTGTCGTTAAATAAGACTAATTTTTTACCATTCCCTCCTCTGTGTTATCTAAATATTCCTAATATGAATTACTTTAGAGGTATGTTTTCACTGATTTATATAAATCTGGATTTTAGTTTTCTCTTCAATGTACGATGGGTAGGTTGTACTAAGCCCGTGGCATGGCCTTTTCCTTCAGAGGATCATAACAAAAGGGAAGTTTTCTTGTAGAGACGTAGCAACGAATTATGTAGCTCCAGAGAGCAATAAAGGTGAGGAACATGGTCGGGTACTGATGACTGTCACAGATTTCATGGTGTGCTTAGAGAGTTAGTGCTATTATCTGCGAATGTGATACCGTCAGTTTACGTAAATTATGCTTCTCTGTTTGGTTCTGGAATCCCAAATAGGTTGTTTAAATTATTAATTATCTCATATACTGTATAGTTCATCCCCTGAAACAGATATGTAGGTAATACTGATTTAAGAAATATGGTCCATAAATACTTTCAGCTGCAAATAAACTATTAGGCATACACGGTAAGTAAAAGTTCTTGGTAATTACGGGATAGCAATAGATTGATGAAATTAAGATGAGCAGTTCAGTAAATGAAACGTACCATATGATTCAAAGAATGTCAGGGTAAGAAGGTGATACTTAATTTTTTGTAATAACGCCGGGATAATGTTAGTTTGCAACAAAGGTAATCGAGAATATGTTGGGAACATCAAGTCGATTAGTTTTAGTAGTATAAATATTCTAGCAGTATAAATATTTTTCAGGCATATTTTTTTCCAAAATTCTTGCAAGTTTGCTAGAGAAGACAATATATTATAAGCAACGAAAACAAAAATAATGCATTTTAGAAATAAAAATAAGAAAAGAGCCAACTGCATGGCCTAAACGACGTTATAGAGACCTCAAGAAGTAACAGACAGGTTTGCTTCTTAGTTCGATAACACTAATGTTGACAGATTTTGAATATCAATAAATTTTTGTTGTTGTAGTTGTTATGATCATAACTTTTGTGCAATTTTTTTCTTCATCTCTGCCTTAGTACTGTAACCTAACCCATGTCATGTAGACTACTGCAAGTCTGTATATACACTCTTTCCTTCATTTTTGTATTTTTTTAGTTTTAGATGTACCACTTGAAAATCATCCAAAGACCGAAACCGCAGTTGTGAAATAAATAATTTCTGCAGTTAACGCCGAATATGATAACACGTAACTGTTCTAGCATTACCTACAGAGTCATTCTGTAGAATAAAGCTGACTGATGTTCTTCCTGTGTATACTTCCTTAAGCGCCAGTTCTATTGCCAAGGACATAAGAGTCTTTTATATACAGAAAACTGCCGAGAAAGACTTCGTGAATGAATTTAAATTTTAAACAACTTTTTGCCAAAAATAAGGTTTCGTCTGGGTTTCTTGTTTTATTTATTTACTGAACGGGGATACATGTTTGTAGCAAGAAAAATGGCATACTGAAAAGTGTCTTTTTTTGTCTGGTTGACTATCGAAGTTCGTTAGATTTGATTCGTCATTTCACTGACATTGATGCGATATATTCCAATGCTATCAACGGCCACATGGAGAGGCAGTTTTACCTCCCTATGTTAAGGCAAGCAAACAGAATTTTACTCTGTAACAAGAATCCTTTGTTTCTCGCTCCGACAACTAAAGATATAATATTATACTTACGGACACACAATTATAGCGAGGCTGTTGGCAAGATTGCAGGCTCTGGAAATCCATGTCTATTTGAGATTATAGGCGAAATAATACTTCCGTTGTTGCGTTTTCAAATATTATCCGAAATGTGTTCAGATTTTCTAGAGGATATTAGAATTTTAAGCAGCGTTACACGTTTTAGTGGAAATAATGCGTTTATATTTCTTCGTACCAGATTAAATGTTTCATGAATAATAAGTAAATCTCTAGTACATATTAATTCCGGAAGTTTAAATTAACTGTCATAAATATATTCTCATGCATAATTCATAGGGAAGGTAAGCCCCTATCGTATCTTGCTTTTAGAAAAATGAAGAATACTTCGCCGGATATATTCTTTGTTTATTGACTTGGTAAAAGAGCCCCATTAATGGAAATTTATTCTGGAGTATACACAGGCGTCAACAGAGCCGATAAAGTTCTGTCAGTAGAGAAGCCGGGACTACGAGAGTACTTCCGAGTTATGGTGATCGCCTTGTGTTCGTGTAATGGAATAATAAAAACGCGTCTTACTGCTACTGCTGATCGTCTTGTGTTCGGGTAATGGCGTTCTAAAGAGGTGGCTTATTGCAAGGATTGTTAAGAAACTTCATGTAAAGATAACTGTTAAGAAGTACACTTGATAATCACAAACTGAAATTAGAATTTCCGAAAGCACGTAAAGCACTGTGACATTTGAAGACGATACTTCTTCAGCTTTAACTGTCTCCTGCATATGTCATTTGGGACTCAAAAAAGGGAATCTCATTTAGTCCAAAAATTTACGCATATTTACAACTAACCTAACTCTCTAATTTCTCTTGCAAATTAAATAGTTCCCTTAATTCTATTATACAATTTTATTTATTTAATAAATTGTAAGTTCAATTTGTAGTTCATAATATTCGCATCAACATTACAGCGCGCTTTTTAATGCAGTGTCAGAAGCAACATTTAACGACTGAGGTCTGTTATAACCTAAAGATACAGTACTATCGTTTACAAGTAGACAAGTACTACAGCCATATGAGTGAATTCTGTGTAACAGAATAAATTAAACAATGTGTTCAGCGGATTATTTAATCCTTAGTCTGGTCTCGGCTACTTTCTGAGCAATAAATACATACGTTTAGCCAGTCTGTCCCCTCCTCCACCCCGTCACCTGTAACGGCATTTTCCACCAGATTAATTGTCCACATGACATTATAATTTACATCTACATTTATACTCCGCAAGCCACCCAACGGTGTGTGGCGGAGGGCACTTTACGTCCCACTGTCATTACCTCCATTTCCAGTTGCAGTCGCGTAGGATTCGCGGGAAGAACGACTGCCGGAAAGCCACCGTGCGCGCTCGAATCTCTCTAATTTTACATTCGTGATCTCCTCGGGAGGTATAAGTAGGGGGAAGCAATATATTCGATACCTCATTCAGAAACGCACCCTCTCGAAACCTGGACAGCAAGCTACACCGCGATGCAGAGCGCCTCTCTTGCAGAGTCTGCCACTTGAGTTTATTAAACATCTCCGTAACGCTATCACGGTTACCAAATAACCCGGTAACGAAACGCGCCGCTCTTCTTTGGATCTTCTCTATCTCTTCCGTCAACCCGACCTGGTACGGATCCCACACTGATGAGCAATACTCAAGTATAGGTCGAACGAGTGATTTGTAAGCCACCTCCTTTATTGATGGACTACATTTTCTAAGGACTCTCCCAATGAATCTCAACCTGGCACCCGCCTCACCAAATATTAATTTTATATGATCATTCCACTTCAAATCGTTCCGTACGCATACTCCCAGATATTTTACAGAAGTAACTGCTACCAGTGTTTGTTCCGCTGTCATATAATCATACAATAAAGGATCCTTCTTTATATGTATTCGCAGTAAATTACATTTGTCTATGTTACGGGTCAGTTGCCACTCCCTGCACCAAGTGCCTATCCGCTGCAGATCTTCCTGCATTTCGCTGCAATTTTCTAATGCTGCAACTTCTCTGTATACTACAGCATCATCTGCCAAAAGCCGCATGGAACTTCCGACACTATCTACTAGGTCATTTATACACATTGTGAAAAGCAATGGTCCCATAACACCCCCCTGTGGCACACCAGAGGTTACTTTAATGTCTGTAGACGTCTCTCCATTGAGAACAACATGCTGTGTTCTGTTTGCTAAAAACTCTTCAATCCAGCCACACAGCTGGTCTGATATTCCGTAGGCTCTTACTTTGTTTATCAGGCGACAGTGCGGAACTGTATCGAACGCCTTCCGGAAGGCAAGGAAAATGGCCTCTACCTGGGAGCCTGTGTCTAATATTTTCTGGGTCTCATAAACAAATAAAGCGAGTTGAGTCTCACACAATCGCTGTTTCCGGAATCCATGTTGATTCCTACAGAGAAGATTCTGGGTTTCCAGAAATTGCATGATACGCGAGCAAAAATCATGTTCTAAAATTCTACAACAGATCGCTGTCAGAGATATAGGCGTATAGTTTTGCGCATCTGCTCGGCGACTCTTGTTGAAAACTGGGACTACCCGTGCTCTTTTCCAATCATTTGGAACCCTCCGTTCCTCTAGAGACTTGCGGTGCACGGCTGTTAGAAGGGGGCAAGTTGTTTCGCGCACTCTGTGTAGAATCGAATTGGTATCCCGTCAGGTCCAGTGGACTTTCCTCTGATGAGTGATTTCAATTGCTTTTCTATTCCTAGGACAGTTATTTCGATGTTAGCCATTTTTTCGTTCGTGCGAGGATTTAGAGAAGGAACTGCTGTGCGGTCTTCCTCTGTGAAACAGCTTTGGAAAAAGGTGTTAGATATTTCAGCTTTATAATCCGTTAAATGTAACTCTTATGGAACAAATCTACGACCTTTTATGAGGGACTAAGGCTTTAGTAACTGCCACTTCCTACAACTGCATCAAAGTCATTAAAATACTTCTCGATATACTATCATATCATCATGTAAGATGAGTAAAATATTGAAGTAAACGACGTTGCGGCTGAAGTGCGCGGTCATCTTCGGGATGTGGGTGGAGTGAAAGCCTGCAATATAAACAAAACATGCTGTTTTTCGTAATTTTAGGATTTAATATTATGTCGTCGCAGTATATTAAGAACGATTTTGAAGAAATTGTCCGCTCATACTTTACAGAAATGTCGTTCATTGTTCATGAACATTCAGTACTAACCATCATCGATCTCGTACGAATGAGGAACAGTCTTGGGAAAGAAGAACTGCAATTGTTTACGGAACTAACGATGAGTCAACACACAACTACTTGAACAATGCTAGGAAGTAAGAACTGCAGTTGTTTACGGAAACAACTAGGCATCAATACACTACTTCACATATGGCAATAACATTGTGAGTGATCAGCACCTTGTGAGATAGGTAGGCGCTACAAGCGAGGTAGTTCCAGATGTATCATTGTTCTGTCTCCAAACCAACAACAGTTATCTAGATTTCTCTGCAACGCTGTGATGGTTCCTCTAATTTTTTCCGTCGGAGCTAGACCCTGTCCACAATTACTTTAAGACTGTGAGAATTACGTGGGGGACCGTAACAGTAATGTCAAGTAAAACCCAGATCACATTCTTAATCCTAACTTTTATTCCTCTCACTCAGTTACGGTGTTCTGTGTACAGAGATATAACTGACATCAGTGTTATATGGAAGAGCTGTACTGTGTTTTCATTTCATATACTAAGTTTTCATTCCTGTAGTATTTTTTTGCTTAACTATATTTCCTGATGACGTGACCGAAATTAGGACACAGGCGGAATTGCTAAATTAAAATTATGTCATTACATTACGAGAACGAAATATTAAGAATAAAAGATTTTTTTCATCTCCTTCAACTGGAATCCTGTACACCTGTTTAACGTGGGATATGGAAGTTTGAAATACTGGTAATCTGGTAAAATCACTGACAACGGAATTGTTATAATATTTTTTACTGGAGTTCACTGTCGTAATTATTTTTGCAATGATGAGTGGTTTCGTTCTTTTTACATCAGTTTCAGGTTGTAGTCGGAGGTTAATCAATAGGTTTAACGTGAGTAACACATGCCCATAAGTGATTTAAGGACGCTGTGTAAGTACATGTGATTGATCTGCAACTATGTTTGATCTACAGCTGTTCCGATAGGAAATAGTCCTTGCATCACTGTGAAAAACACGTGCTATAAAAGAAATTTACCGCGAGTTAATTACGTGAAATATGTCACGAAATGTAAAACCTACACGAACAAAATCTAAGTTGGTACTCGCTCTGTTTTATTTAGAGCAACAGATTTTCGATTTGCAGTTAACATACTCATATTGTTGCGTACTTTTATCAGACTAGATGCTGTAGATAAAATAAATATTGACACTGATAATTCTCTCATTTCTTGAAACTTCCTGGCACAGTAAAACTGTGCGCCGGATCGAGACTGCAACCCGAGGCCTTTGCCTTTCACGGGCAGGAGCTCCACCGACTTCTTTTTGTTTTTCCTTCATTTTGATCGTCATTGTTCTCACATTTTGTCTGAACGAACGTGATGTACCATCTGTTAAAGTTGATTGTTGAATACTTCACTCACTTTCTTTATTTTACAGAACACGCTGAGCTACCGTGTAAGGTGTCAGGCAAATCCAACACCTTCCATGAAAACCCTGACATGATAAGCAAATCCAGTAGAATGTCACATAGCTCCGAATAAATCGTGACATTAAATTAACCAAAGTAATACGAGTAACGAGTGAGCAAATGGAATACCACAGACTGACACAAGAATGCCTAAATGCATGTCATACCTTCCCACCGTGAGACAGACGCAGTTCCGAGGGGAGAAACGAGAACAGAAGCCGAGAGCAGAACCGTGTTAAGCTGGAAGGCCCTACGATAAGGGACGGACGGACACCCATGTCGCCACGTCGCCAGCTAGGACCACACCACCCGCAAGTTTTTAGCGTGAGACTTTTTTGCGTCTCTGTTACGTTAGAACCACCCACGAGCCCATGTTAAAAGCTAGAGCCCTCCAGAAGAACAGTATAGATCTTACGATAACACAAAAAGGACCACACCACCCGCAAGTTTTAGCATAAGACTTTTTCGCTTCTCTGTTACGTTGCAAACTTTAAAAACATTGCCCCACCACGAAAAGTATAATGTTTCTCATTGGATAGACAGAATTTTTGTAGGCGCAGCTTAAGGTTAACATTCAGACCCTGACTGGTCAGATGAAAACACAGCCAGATAGTTTTTTTTAAACCAACTTCGGTAAATTGTAGTAAGGAGAAGTTAGAGAAGAGTTCCTTCCGAGAGGGCGAGCTGGACGGAGCTGCGCCGGCCGCCGTCCCCTGACGAACACCGTCAAGATAATGAACGCACGCGATGCCGCATTTTTGAGCGCATAAGGCTTCACTCAGAACTGCAGAAGTCTCATCTGTTACATCCCCTTTTTGCGTAATACTAATGTCGATCGTCAATTATAGCTCATGGTGTTCACATTTGCCACTTGAATTAAAAATCTGAAACGCGATGATTTTTCTGTTATATAGTTATCGAGAAGCCACATCAGCCACTGTAATTTACGACAAGTTAGATAAGTAATTAATATAATTGAGGGTCACTGTAGACTATTTTGATAGTTTTCTCTCTTGTGAAACTTAATTTAAACCTAGATTATAGATGTGATATGGCATAGGTCATCCTTCGATCCATTGTAGAACTTGGAAACCCAGTCAGGGAATATTAGTTCACATTTTTGTTGAACGCAGTTGGTTTTTACCATCCTGTATTAAAACATTTCCTTTTATCAATAGTGCAATTTATAAACGATATTTTGTGAGTAGAATAAAATTTCCAATGATAAAATTAACTGCTTTTTTGACGTTATTTTACCAGCTAACTGAAAATAGGAAAGCCTTGAACCCCTTCCACTAAATTTAGTTAGTATTAAGATTCTTTTACAGGGAGTGCAGTGGAGCTGACGCTGAAATCATTAAGTATTTGGTTAGATCATCGCTAGTCTCACTGAACTCTTCTGAATTCTGCATGTCATGTGTGGTCTGGCGTCTCCTTACCAGCAACAGGTCCCAGGTTCAAACTAGTCAATTCCCTAAAAAAACACGCTCAGAGCGTCGTTGCGCTAAAGTGGTAGGGAGACTCGATATAGAACAAACAGACACCACGCAGAATGTTTAGAACCGTGCCGGTAAAATGAAATTATCGTATTGGGTAAGCGAGCGCAGGGTGGAAGCCTTTTAATTTGAAACCTTTTTCGGTAACTTGCATAGCTGCGATGACGGCAGGATGATGAGGGCAACACAACACCCAGACCCCAAGCTAACCCGCTCGGCACCTGCCACCTGGCCGAGAATCTATCCCAGGCGTCCTGCATGGTAGTCAGCCGCACTGACCACTCGGCTACCGAGGCGGATCGTCTGATATCCAAGCACGATCCACTCACGACCCGTCCTCACAGCCTTGCTTCCGCCAGTACCACGTTTCCAACGTTCCAAAGTTCACAGAAGCTCTTTTGCGAAACTTGCAGGACTGGCACTCCTGGAAGTAAGGGTACTGCGGAGACATACCTTAGGCGGAGCCTGGGAGATGTTTCCAGAATGAATTTTCACTTGCGGAGCATTTGGGTAGCTCAACCGCTAGGGAACTTGTCCGCGAAAGTCAAAGGTCCCGAGTTCCAGTCTCGGTCCGGCACACACTTTTGATCCGCCAGGAGGTTTTGTGGTGTCACCGCCAGACACTACACTTGCTAGGTGGTAGCCTTTAAATCGGCAGCGGTCCGGTAATATACGTCGGACCCGCGTGTCGCCACTATCAGTGATTGCAGACCGAGCGCCGCCACACGGCAGGTCTAGAGAGACGTCCTAGCACTCGCCCCAGTTGTACAGCCGACTTTGCTAGCGATGGTTCACTGACAAATTACGCTCTCATTTGCCGAGACGATAGTTAGCATAGCTTTCAGCTACGTCATTTGCTACGACCTAGCAAGGCGCCATTATCAATTGCTATTTATCTTGTGATGCATAAACCTCCGACCGATGTTCACCAATTATGGATTAAAGTTAAGTATTCAAGGAGCTACGTGCGTTACTTGCTAGTCTCAATTACTTTACCTGTTCCAGACCTCACGCCAGCCTGCGTGAGTTTAAACGCGTGCCTTTCGGCTACCCGTCATTGTGGATTGGCTGTCTTGCCAGTCCACAACAGGTTTCATGTTAGTGCGCCCTTTGCTGCAGAGTGGAAATTTCATTCTGGCTCTTGTTTCTTCTATACTGTCGCCGAGCGTTACAATACTTTTTGTTTGTACGCAAATCTCAAGCAGTAATTTGAAAATTTTATTAAGACCACTTTGATAGTAAAGGTATTATAAGAAAATCGGTATGTCATACCGCAGCTGCCACACAACTACATTTGATACACAATAAAAGACATTATATCGAAAGTAAAGGTTATGAAATATAACTTGGTGCATCACACATTATCAAAATGAAGTTGTGTGGCAGCTGCGTTGCGAAATACCGATTTACGTGTAACATCTTTAAAACCCAACTACGTAATAACAGCTTTCAAGCACGATTTAAATTGGTTTTATGCTTTTAACTATTATCGTGTATTATACATTACGTTCAATCATCGCACGTGAAACACAAAATTTATCTTTTTTTTTTAATGCGTATTGTAGCAACGGTCTGACAACCGTGGTAACACTGGTTCCCGTCAGATCACCGAAGTTAATCTAGCACTTGAATGGATCACCGTCTGGGTCAGCCAAGTGTTGTTGGCAAGCAGGGTACACTCAACCCGTGTAGGGCCAATTAAGGAGCCACTTGATTCAGAAGTTGTGGCACCGGCCACGAAAACTGACAACGACCGGAAGAGCGGTGTGCAGACCACGTGTCCCTCCGTACAAGCATCCGGTGACGCCTAAGGCCTGAGGATGACACGGCTCCGGTCGGTACCGTTGGGCCTTCGAGACCTATACAGACGGTGTTTGTTTTATACAGGGTGGTCCATTGATAGTGACCGGGCCAAATACCTCACGAAATAAACATCAAACGAAAAAACTACAAAGAACGAAACTTGTCTAGCTTGAAGGGGGAAACTAGATGGCCCGCTAGACGCCACTGCCATTGGTCAAATTGATATCAACTGCGTTTTTTAAAATAGGAACCTCCATTTTTATTACATATTCGTGTAGTACGTAAAGAAATATGAATGTTTTAGTTGGACCACTTTTTACGCTTTGTAACAGATGGCGCTGTAATAGTCACAAACGTGTAAGTACGTGGTATCACGTAACATTCCGCCAGTGCGGACGGTATTTGCTTCGTGATACATTAAACGCGTTAAAATGGACCGTTTACCAACTGCAGAAAAGCTCAATATCGTGTTGAAGTATGGCTATTGTGATCAAAATATCCAACGGGCGTGTGCTATGTATGCTGCTCGGTATCCTGGACGACATCATACAAGTGTCGGTACCGTTCGCCGGATAGTTACGTTATTTAAGGAAACAGGAAGTGTTCAGCCACATGTGAAACGTCAACCACGACCTGCAACAAATAATGATGCCCAAGTAGGTGTTTTAGCTGCTGTCGCGGCTAATCCGCACATCAGTAGTAGACTAATAGGGCGAGAATCGGGAATCTCAAAAACTTCGGTGTTGACAATGCTACATCAGAATCGATTGCACTCGTACCATATTTCTATGCACAAGGAATTGCATGGCGACGACTTTGACCGTCGTGTACAGTTCTGTCACTGGGCACAAGAGAAATAGCTGGACGATGGCAGATTTTTTGCACGCATTCTATTTAGCGACGAAGCGTCATTCACCAACAGCGGTAACGTAAACCGCCATAATATGCACTATTGGGCAACGGAAAATCCACGATAGCTGCGACAAGTGGAACATCGGCGACCTTGGCGAGTTACTGTATGGTGCGGCATTATGAGAGGAAAGATAATTGGCCCTCATTTTATCGATGACAATCTAAATGGTGCAATGTGTGCTGATTTCCTACGTAATGTTCTACCGATGTTACTACAAGATGTTCACTCCATGACAGAATGGCGATGTACTTCCAACATGATGGATGTCCGGCACGTAGCTCGTGTGCGGTTGAAGCGGTGTTGAATAGCATATTTCATGACAGATGGATTGGTCGTCGGAGCTCCATACCATGGCCCGCACGTTCACCGGATCTGACGTCCCCGGATTTCTTTCTGTGGGGAAAGTTGAAGGATATTTACTACCGTGATCCACCGACAACGCCTGACAACATGCGTCAGCGCATTGTCAATGCATGTGCGAACATTACGGAAGGCGAACTACTCGCTGTTGAGAGGAATGTCGTTACATGTATTGCCAAATGCAATGAGGTTGACGGACATCATTTTGAGCATTTATTGCATTAATGTGATATTTACAGGTAATCAAGCTGTAACAGCATGCCTTCTCAGAAATGATAAGTTCACAAAGGTACATGTATCACATTGGAACAACCGAAATAAAATGTTCAAACGTACCTACGTTCTGTATTTTAATTTAAAAAACTTACCTGTTACCAACTGTTCGTCTAAAATTGTGAGCCATATGTTTGTGACTATTACAGCGCCATCTATCACAAAGCGAAAAAAGTGGTCCACCTAAAACATTCATATTTCGTTACGTACTACACGAATATGTAATAAAAAATGGAGGTTCCTATTTAAAAAAACGCAGATGATATCAGTTTGACCTATGGCAGCGCCATCTAGCGGGCCAACCATAGCGTCATCCGATTTCCCCCTTCAAGCTAGACAAGTTTCGTTCTTTGTAGTTTTTTCCTTTGACGCTTTCGTGAGATATTTGGCCCGGTCACGATCAATGGACCAGCCTAAGCTAACAGGTTGTGGGGCTTGTGATGTTACTTCAGTGGTTACAAAATCGGTCAAAATTTACAAATAACTTGGCAATATGAGACCTCCTCTCAGTATGACATTTCACTCGCTCTGGCTTGGATGCACGCACTGACTCGGTTGTTGATATCCTGGGTATGGGCACTTCGATGGCGTTGCATCCGAACTGATCCCAAACGTTCTTTTAGGACAGATCTAAGGTTCGTTCAGGCCATGGTAACTCTTCAACATCAAGCAGACAGTTCGTAGAGAGATGTGCCATTTGTGGACAAGCATTGTCCTGTTAAAAAATGGCACTACAATACTTACATGAGACGTAACAAGTTAGGAGGCAGGACGTGCAAGACGTTCTGCTGTGCCATCAGAGTTGGCTCAGTCTTTACCTTCCGTGACCTGAAGTCATGCTCGTTGGCTTCCCACACCGTGACACCAGCAGTAACATCGCTGTGGCTCCCCAAAACACTGGGTAACCATCATCAGATATAATGCAGAAACGCAATTTATTGGTGAGCACAATGCGATCCCATTTATCAGCTGTCCTTGCTTCCCAGTTACAGCACCACTCCAAACGCAAACCGTTTGTGTTGTGGTGCTAAGGGCAGCCTATGCATGGGGCGGTATTTCCTTAGACTGCTGCTGGTCTCCTCCCAATGATGCGGGATGTCATAGAATATTGCAGGGACGCTGCTACTTGTTCCCGTATGGCAGGTGGAAATATGAATTGGTTACGATGCATTTGGTGCACAATATGGCGATTCAGTCTTGTGTTGGTCATACGTCGTTGACCAGAACCTTGACGAGGAGTATGTCGGCTCTCTCGTTTCCCATGCAACTCATCATCGCTGCACTGTCAGATCTAAATGCTCCATAAATCTGGTTGTTTCATCTTTGAATCATCTCGTCGCATAGATGCCTACAATGAGGCCTCATTCAAACTCTGCCATCTGTTGACAGCACTGGCTCCCAAGAATACGTGGTAACTCTGTGCCCTTCAGAGTGATCACTCAACACCTAACACTGTTCACGCCGCTTGTATACTCTACAACATTAAATATGAGAACACTAATGCCGTTCTACCTATCACAGAGAGCTCCAGCTCCAGTCTGTAGCATACCAGCTGATATTATATACGTGTATGGAGTTACATAAACACAGACCCATGCATTCTGGCTGATTCGTTTGTCAGGCATTATACACTGAAGAGCTGAAATATATCGTATAGGTCCCCCGCAAGCAAGCAGAAATCTCTCTTCAGTGCCTCATGAAGTAAAGACATGTGAAACTTGATGGCGATGCATCCGATGGATTGGGATGTAAAGCTTAGCAGTCCCACTGGTCCTGTTTAAGAGGAGTAGCGTAAGTGTTTCACCTCTCCATTTTTCACCATCATCATGCGACACAAGCATAAATACTGCGCTATACATTCGTCCATTACTCACCTACACTCCACAACTACACAAACGACACAACTCTCACATATCTGCACAGAAGAAAAAACCGTTTCCGGCAAGAGCTGAACCCACCCAGTGGGTTACCACAGGCAACAATGTCATAATACATTTCCTTTTTTGCTGCAAGCTTTAACTTGAGAAGTTGTAATTAGACTTTCTTGGGGTAGTTTTCGTTTATTTTCCACTATCTGTCAAGTGCAGTTTTCTTCAACATCTTCCAGGGGTGAAATAGACCTGTGACCATTCGTGCTGCCCCTTTTCTTATTATTTTTTTTTTTTTACACGTCCAATATCCAATTCTACCATTTGTGGTATGGATCCCATACAATTGAGTAATATTCTAGGATGGACGAGTTTTTTGTAAGTGATCTCCTTCGTAGACTTGTTACATATCCATTGCATTCTACCAATGAACTGCAGTCTGCCAACTGCTTCGACTGAACCTGTGTGATGGCTACAATTCGTATCCCTACAAACTGTCAAGCATAGGTATTAATAGAAGAGATAGAGAATATCCAACAAAGAGCGGCGTGTTTTGTCATAGGGTCCTTTAGCAGCCAGGATAGCGTTAAGGGGATGCTCCGTTAACTCCAGCGGCAGACGCTTCAAGAGATGCGTTGTGCATCACGGACATGTTTACTGCTGAAATTTCAAGAGCTTGTGTGCCATGAAAAGCCGGGAAACATTTTAGTTCCTCCAACGTTTGTCCCACGAAATGATCACGATAAGAATTTTAGAGAAATTACGTATCATATGGTGCCTTACTGACTAATATTATTACAACAGGTGTAATACGTATACACTAGATTCCTTGTTCATTTCTCCATATTTAGTTGATTAGACTTCGGGAACTTATGAACTAATAACCAGCATAGGCAGAGCGAGAGCAGATGATATAATTTTCAGTGAAATCGCACTGGTCACTTAGCGAATAGGTGACGTGAAACTGTGTGTTTTAATTTCTCATTGCCTGAGAGGAACCATGCGATTTAAGAAAACGAAACGAATCCTAGCACTAGATTGATCGAGAACATTTTGGTGTTGGGAAGCTCCAAGAATTGAATAGCAAGGTGGGGGCGGTCGAATGGCCGTGTCGGACTCAAATGGACGCAATTAAAACGCGGTTGTCATACAGATTAGAATAATTACCCACCGACGACGAGTATATATTAACGATTATAAGATTGCAACTGTTTAACCCAAGTGATGGGTTACTGCGTCCTGTGAGACGAACGTTTTCAGTGGCGTACACTTGGATTAGTTTCCAGCAATAAACATGTGGCATCCCAATAGTTATTTGGTGGCGTTATTCAACCAAGAATATTTAGTTCCTTGCCAGGTTCCTATTGGTACGAATTCTTACAACTTGTAGCACTGTCGGCGCGATGAGCCAGCAGCCTGCGCTATCTATGGAGGGACGAGAATCTGCAAAATATTGTAGGTAGGAGCTTAAATAGAGGCACTGAGTGCTTGTAACAGATTTGCTCACTTACAAACAGTAGTCTCGCTATACTGTCAGTGTGGCGCAAATAGACACAGTAGCTCGTTTCACAAACGTAAGGTGAGGGCTGCACGCGCCATTCGTGAATGGAACAGGAAAGCCTGCTCAGATAGTGGGACCAGAAGTACCGTCCACCACACACTGTCAGGTCGTTTGCGAACTATGGATGCAGAAATAGATTTGTACGAGATGACCGATTGCTCAATAATGTTCAATTCGGGGAAGTTTGGTGACTAGCGGAAGCGTTTAAACTCATAGGAGTGTTCCTGGAGCCAGTCTGTAGCAATTCCGGACGTTTCGGGTGTCGCATTGTCCTGCTGAAATTTCCCAAGTCCTTCGGAACGAACAATGGACATGAATGGATGCAGATTATCGGACAGGATGCTTACGTACGTGTCACATGTCAAAGTCGTATGTAGGCGTATCAAGGGTACCATATCACTCGAACTGCACATGCCCCACACTATTACAGAGCCTCCACCAGCTTGAACAGTCCCCTGCTGTCATGCAGGGTCCATGGATTCAGTCCATGGATTCATGAGGTTGTCTCCATACCCGTACACCTCCGACCGCACGATAGAATTTCAAACGAGACTCGTCCGACCAGGCAACATGTTTCCAGTCGTCAATAGTCCAATATCGGTGTTGACGGGCCCAATAGAGTCGTAAATCTTTATGCCGTGCACTCATCAAGGGTACACGAGTGGACGTACGGCTCCAAAAGCTCATGTCGATGATGTTTCGTTGAATGGTTCGCACGCTGACACATGTTGATGGCCCAGCTTTGAAATCTGCAGCATTTTGCAGAAGTGTTGCACTTCTATCACGCCGAACGATTCTCTTCAGTCGTCGTTGGCCCCGTTCTTGCAGGAGTTTTTCCCGGCGCAGCGATGTCAGAGTTTTGATGTTTTACCGGATTCCTGATATTCACGGTACACTCGTGATATGCTCGTAAGGGGAAAATCCCCACTTCATCACTACTTCGGAGATGCTGTGTCCCATCGCTCGTGCGCCGACTATACCACCATGTTCAAAATCATTTACATCTTGATAACCTGCCATTGTAGCAGCAGTAACCGATCTAAAAACCGTTGCAGATGCTTGTTTTATACAGGCGTGGCTGACCGCAGCGCCGTATTCTGTCTGTTTACATATTTCTGGATTTGAATACGCATACCTATACCAGTTTTTTGGGCGCTTGAGTGTAGAGTAATACGTTTTTTTCGTTTTGGAAAGTGTATAACTTTATTATTATATAGATTTAAACAAGTAGCCAGTCTTTGCACCAATTTGACATCTTAACAATATGCGACCATATCTGTGCCACTTTCTTCAGACAGTGCTTCTTTATAGATAACTGCATCATCTGCAAACGTCTGTTACTATTAATATCGTCTGCGTGCTCATTAGAATTCAACATGAACAGAAAGTGACACAACACACTTTCTTGGATACACTTGAAGTTTTGGTCGTTCGGTAAGGGAGTATGTGTATAAATGATCTGGCGGATTGTGTCGCAAATTCTGTGATGGCGTCCGCAGATGTTGTGGAATGAGGAGAAGGCACTTAACGTCATATACTATCAGCTAGTCGATTTGTAGACGGTAATTTACTTGCTGTCTGAGAATGCGTTGTAATACCACAGAGAAATGTGCACGGGTATGTTACCTCCTTGTATGGACTGTACGTCCAGGTCCTAAAATCAAAATATTCAGGCTAAAAGCAGGAAACCCAGCAGAGGACTGGCTCTTGGTAGAGGGACTGTCAGTCGATCCGCAACAACACTGCGCTTTCCACAAAGGGAGAAAGCCTATTAGCTTTTGATTAGATGGTTGGTGAGAATGGAAATTTGTGGTAAGATCTTATGAGAGCAAACTGCTGAGGTCATCGGTCCCTAAGCTTACGCATTACTTAATCTGACTTAAACTAACTTACGCTAAGGGCAACACACACTACCATGCCCGAGGGAGGACTCGAACCTCCGACGGACCGAACCGTGAAAAGGCGCCCCAGACCGCGCGGCTACCCCGCGCGGCAGATGATTGGTAACCAATCGTTGGAAATACCAACTAGCGTGAGATATTCGGGGGTATGCATCCACAGGCACCCAGAGTGGAATGATCGTGTAAAACTAGATTGAGTGTTGGTGGGTATTAAACTGACATTCATTGGAAGAACCCTTAGAAAACTTAACGGACTCCAAAAGAGACAGGATATAAAACGACTACTCGGCCAATTTTTGAATACTGATTACGTGCTTGGGGTTGGCAGTAAGGATAAAGACGACAGTGATCCTTAAATGAGCAGTGAGTGCATTCCAGCATCGATTTGTTGACAAGTGCTAAAGGGAAGTTATTCCACTGGCAGAAGCTACAAGAAAGTGCAACCTAGGTAAGTCTGGTGGTAAAATTGTCAGAACCTGTATTGCAAGAAGAGACACGTAACATAATTCCATCCAAATACTTCTCAACAAATGATGTTTATGAACGTGAAATTAGAGAATTTCGATCTCACCAGAAGGTACTGACATTTGGCATTACATTGGAAAGGTGTGGCACATGAAGTTACAAATTGCACCACACACCACGAGGTGAGTTTGAGAGTGTATTGTCCCATGATTGTCTTGGAGTATATCTGTTCTTACTTCTTGACTCTAGCCTGGTACTTTATTGTCAGATATCCTTTCCAGCCCCCCCCATGAACCATGGACCTTGCCGTTGGTGGGGAGGCTTGCGTGCCTCAGCGATACAGATAGCCGTACCGTAGGTGCAACCACAACGGAGGGGTATCTGTTGAGAGGCCAGACAAACGTGTGGTTCCTGAAGAGGGGCAGCAGCCTTTTCAGTAGTTGCAAGGGCAACAGTCTGGATGATTGACTGATCTGGCCTTGTAACAATAACCAAAACGGCCTTGCTGTGCTGGTACCGCGAACGGCTGAAAGCAAGGGGAAACTACAGCCGTAATTTTTCCCGAGGGCATGCAGCTTTACTGTATGATTACATGATGATGGCGTCCTCTTGGGTAAAATATTCCGGAGGTAAAATAGTCCCCCATTCGGATCTCCGGGCGGGGACTACTCAAGAGGATGTCGTTATCAGGAGAAAGAAAACTGGCGTTCTACGGATCGGAGCGTGGAATGTCAGATCCCTTAATCGGGCAGGTAGGTTAGAAAATTTAAAAAGGGAAATGGATAGGTTGAAGTTAGATATAGTGGGAACTAGTGAAGTTCGGTGGCAGGAGGAACAAGACTTCTGGTCAGGTGACTACAGGGTTATAAACACAAAATCAAATAGGGGTAATGCAGGAGTAGGTTTAATAATGAATAGGAAAATAGGAATGTGGGTAAACTACTACAAACAGCATAGTGAACGCATTATTGTGGCCAAGATAGATACGAAGCCTACACCTACTACAGTAGTACAAGTTTATATGCCGACTAGCTCTGCAGATGACGAAGAAATTGAAGAAATGTATGATGAAATAAAAGAAATTATTCAGATTGTGAAGGGAGACGAAAATTTAATAGTCATGGGTGACTGGAATTCAAGTGTAGGAAAAGGGAGAGAAGGAAACATAGTAGGTGAATATGGATTGGCGGACAGAAATGAAAGAGGAAGCCGCCTGGTAGAATTTTGCACAGAGCACAACATAATCATAACTAACACTTGGTTTAAGAATCATGAAAGAAGGTTGTATACATGGAAGAACCCTGGAGATACTAAAAGGTATCAGATAGATTATATAATGGTAAGACAGAGATTTAGGAACCAGGTTTTAAATTGTAAGACATTTCCAGGGGCAGATGTGGACTCTGACCACAATCTATTGGTTATGACCTGTAGATTAAAACTGAAGAAACTGCAAAAAGGTGGGAATTTAAGGAGATGGGACCTGGATAAACTAAAAGAACCAGAGGTTGTACAGAGATTCAGGGAGAGCATAAAGGAGCAATTGACAGGAATGGGGGAAAGAAATACAGTAGAAGAAGAATGGGTAGCTTTGAGGCATGAAATAGTGAAGGCAGCAGAGGATCAAGTAGGTAAAAAGACGAGGGCTAGTAGAAATCCTTGGGTAACAGAAGAAATATTGAATTTAATGGATGAAAGGAGAAAATATAAAAATGCAATTAATGAAGCGGGCAAAAAGGAATACAAACGTCTCAAAAATGAGATCGACAGGAAGTGCAAAATGGCTAAGCAGGGATGGCTAGAGGACAAATGTAAGGATGTAGAGGCCTATCTCACTAGGGGTAAGATAGATACCGCCTACAGGAAAATTAAAGAGACCTTTGGAGATAAGAGAACGACATGTATGAATATCAAGAGCTCAGATGGAAACCCAGTTCTAAGCAAAGAAGGGAAAGCAGAAAGGTGGAAGGAGTATATAGAGGGTCTATACAAGGGCGATGTACTTGAGGACAATACTATGGAAATGGAAGAGGATGTAGATGAAGATGAAATGGGAGATACGATACTGCGTGAAGAGTTTGACAGAGCACTGAAAGACCTGAGTCGAAACAAGGCCCCCGGAGTAGACAATATTCCATTGGAACTACTGACGGCCGTGGGAGAGCCAGTCCTGACAAAACTCTACCATCTGGTAAGCAAGATGTATGAAACAGGCGAAATACCCTCAGACTTCAAGAAGAATGTAATAATTCCAATCCCAAAGAAAGCAGGTGTTGACAGATGTGAAAATTACCGAACTATCAGCTTAATAAGTCACAGCTGCAAAATACTAACACGAATTCTTTACAGACGAATGGAAAAACTAGTAGAAGCCAACCTCGGGGAAGATCAGTTTGGATTCCGTAGAAACACTGGAACACGTGAGGCAATACTGACCTTACGACTTATCTTAGAAGAAAGATTAAGGAAAGGCAAACCTACGTTTCTAGCATTTGTAGACTTAGAGAAAGCTTTTGACAATGTTGACTGGAATACTCTCTTTCAAATTCTAAAGGTGGCAGGGGTAAAATACAGGGAGCGAAAGGCTATTTACAATTTGTACAGAAACCAGATGGCAGTTATAAGAGTCGAGGGACATGAAAGGGAAGCAGTGGTTGGGAAGGGAGTAAGACAGGGTTGTAGCCTCTCCCCGATGTTGTTCAATCTGTATATTGAGCAAGCAGTAAAGGAAACAAAAGAAAAATTTGGAGTAGGTATTAAAATTCATGGAGAAGAAATAAAAACTTTGAGGTTCGCCGATGACATTGTAATTCTGTCAGAGACAGCAAAGGACTTGGAAGAGCAGTTGAATGGAATGGACAGTGTCTTGAAAGGAGGATATAAGATGAACATCAACAAAAGCAAAACAAGGATAATGGAATGTAGTCTAATTAAGTCGGGTGATGCTGAGGGAATGAGATTAGGAAATGAGGCACTTAAAGTAGTAAAGGAGTTTTGCTATTTGGGGAGCAAAATAACTGATGATGGTCGAAGTAGAGAGGATATAAAATGTAGGCTGGCAATGGCAAGGAAAGCGTTTCTGAAGAAGAGAAATTTGTTAACATCCAGTATTGATATAAGTGTCAGGAAGTCATTTCTGAAAGTATTCGTATGGAGTGTAGCCATGTATGGAAGTGAAACATGGACGATAAATAGTTTGGACAAGAAGAGAATAGAAGCTTTCGAAATGTGGTGCTACAGAAGAATGCTGAAGATTAGATGGGTAGATCACATAACTAATGAGGAAGTATTGAATAGGATTGGGGAGAAGAGAAGTTTGTGGCACAACTTGACCAGAAGAAGGGATCGGTTGGTAGGACATGTTCTGAGGCATCAAGGGATCACCAATCTAGTATTGGAGGGCAGCGTGGAGGGTAAAAATCGTAGAGGGAGACCAAGAGATGAATACACTACGCAGATTCAGAAGGATGTAGGTTGCAGTAGGTACTGGGAGATGAAAAAGCTTGCACAGGATAGAGTAGCATGGAGAGCTGCATCAAACCAGTCTCAGGACTGAAGACCACAACAACAACATCCTTTCCAGAAACAGAAAACACAACTTGTAAATGATCATACAAAACTTAAACTCATAGATAAACTATAACTCATTTATACACTGCCTCAGATGATTCACAAGTGTAGAAGCTTCTATTGTTGCCATGTGACACAAGAACCAGAAAGCCAGTATTAGCCAAGAGCATTTAGTAATGCCACTAGTGGCTCCAGTAACTCAAGGGTCATTTTATCAAATCTACGTTTTTAGCTCAGGACAACTAGTGGCGCCACTAACAGCTCTGACTCAAAGATCATTGTATCAACTGGAGGCTACTAGCCGAGGGCAACTAGCAGCGTCACTGGGGGCTCCAGTGACCTGAGGGTGGACTGTTTACGTGAAAAAGCGACTCTTAGTCTATGGCAGGTAGCAATGTATTAGCCTGTTAAGGAGGTGCACACGCATCTGATGCCGAAATCCCCAAAGACTCGAATCAATATGAATTTCAGGCAGTGCGGTGTTATAATCTCTAGATAACCAACAGTGACCATCTTGTGTTGGGCCGTCTATGTCATGTGCTTCTCATCAACACACACAGTTGGTTTTTTTTCCGACTGTCATCAGGCAGCCCCGCTCCAAGTTCATCAGCGAAAACTGGAAGCCGGCCGGAGTGGCCGAGCGGTTAAAGGCGCTACAGTCTGGAACCGCACGACCGCTACGGTCGCAGGATCGAATCCTGCCTCGGGCATGGATGTGTGTGATGTCCTTAGGTTAGTTAGGTTTAAGTAGTTCTAAGTTCTAGGGGACTTATGACCACAGCAGTTGAGTCCCATAGTGCTCAGAGCCATTTTTGAAAACTGGAATCTGACGTACCATCGACAATTAGGTCCTTAGAGATGGAGTATAATCTCAGATTGGGGAAAGAAATTGGCCATGTCCTTGCTCGGTAGCATCTCGGCATTCACGAAAAACCATGAAAATGTATGGCTTTGCAGTTCACCAAAATATCTCACCTATAAAAAACTTGAAGAACATTAAGAGCATACACACTCCTAAGCATACTACCGCTTCTTGAATTTATGAAATATAGAGGGAGCAGCTGTTTTTGTACAAAGGAATGAAGGGTAAGTGGAATTATTAGACACGAAGGTCAGCATATGATAACACAAGTAAAAGGAAGGTTTTGTTGAAAGATACGACGTTGAAGACACTACCACTTGTCGAATTTACTAAATGTGGAGGATGCCGCTGTTTGTAGGACAAAGGAATAGAGGATGAATGAAATTAGAGACGAAGCCCAAAACATGATTAGACTTGGATGGGGAGACATGCGTGTGTAGATTTAAGGAAACATACGAGAATTAACTTCTGCAGGATGTTTCCAGACAAATCGTGAATATTTTAGGAGGCTGTAGTATAGACTAATTCGAATGAAACATTCTGTATCAAATGTACCCCTTTCACATTGATTCCAAGGATGTAACTGGTTACAGAGATAAGTTTCCTTTTGTATGTTAGTACTCCATTTGCTACTTTTGTTTTTCAGGTCTGAAGTTGTGCTTGTTTTAACAGAATTTAATTTTTCAACTGTACAGTTTTTTGCCAAATTTTGCTGTATGATTTAAGCGTTTTGCCTAGTCCAGACTTCATTTACAGGCAGGTTCCAACGATACTGGGAAAGGTTCTTTTGACTACAGGAATGATTATGTTCTTCCAGGATGACAGAGCTACAGCACATTCTAGTCATGAGGTGACATATCATTCAAACCTTGCATTGTACGGGATATGGATCTCTAGAAATGGCGACGTTTCTTGGTCACCAAGATCCATTTAGATTTATGCCCACGGAGATTGTTGAAAGGTCGTCTACAACGAAACGGTAAACACTAGTTACGAATATTGACAGTTCATATTATAAATGGGCCTACAATCACAAAATAACAGCCAGACGACTTGTAGAAGCAAACTAATTCGAAAGCGCGTTGAAGTCGGATATGGAATTTGTGAAATATCATTTGACTTTGCTTCACTGTGAGTGTTTGTTTGGGTTACATCTCTGTAATTAATGTTTTACAGAAATTAGAATATACTACCGCCTCATTAAAAATGTACTTGTCTTTCTGAAACACTCTGCACGATGCAAAGATAGGATGGTGGGGTTGGTGAAATGTATTCCTTTCGGGAGGACGAGTCGGATGCGTTAATCACGAAGCTACTTAAATTGGTAGTCACAAACGGACTACCAAATTTCAAACGTCTCTTCAAAGGCCAGTGCGGACTCGTGCATTTGCCTAAGATCGTCTCTTCTGGCATGTGCAGCAGAATCTACACTCTCTGCTCTACACATGAAAAACAATTTGCTCTTTTCACGTGCGATATCCTGAAAATAACAGACCGAGGTGAACAAGTAGGTTTCCTCTTTCCATCTTTAACATCTTCTTAGTGTAAATTGTGGGCAGGTTTCTGCGTAGTTGTGTGTGCATTATGCCGTTGCTAACTGAATTCGAACATGGTCAAATTTTGGAGGTCCTATGGTGATTGCTTCCGTAAACAAGAGAACCGAAATGTTTGATGTTTCAAGACGCACTGTATCGATGATCTATACCGCATAGAGGGGAAGCAGAAAATTGTAATTTGCTAAGTCACATCGCTGAGGAAAGTGTTGTTCAGTGATCGTGACGGACGATCATTCAAGAGGTTTGTGACGGAATATAAGACGACAGCTGCCAGAGTTACGACAGTATTAAATGTCACACTGTCAGCAGCAAAATACGAATGAAGCTCCATAAGCAGAGAACTGCATGGGCAGCTGGAATTCTAAAACCACTGGTGAGAGATGCAAATACTCGTAACAGGAAAAAGTGGTGCCGAAGTCATGAAACCTACACTGTGGAGCTTTGGAAGGATGTCAGTTGGTCGGATGGGTCTTGTTTCACACTGTTTCCAACTTCGGACCTAGTTTACATTCCAAGAGTGGAAAATGATGAGTGTTCGGTGATAATCTGGCTTGCCATATCATGGCGTTCCATGGGCCCCTTGGTTACTGTGCAAGGCATCATTACTGCCAAGGATTACGCAACCATTTTCACTGATCACTTCCATCCCATGGTACAGTATTTGTTCCCCAAAGGCGATGCTGTGTTCCTAAACGCCACGGCCATTGTTCATATGGCTCGCATCGTACAGGACTGGTTTTGTGAACACGAGGATCTCCCCTGGTCATCACAGCTACCAGATCTCTGTATTATTGTTCCATAAATTCTACTTCTTCTTCTAATATTTCGGCTGCATACTGTCTAGCCATCTTCAGAGTGAGCCGAGGAGACTGACGCTCCAGCACTTGCTCCGTCCTTTTAAATACGCGGACCGCACCACTGCGCATGCGGTCACAGATGCACTAGGTGCCAGAGACGTTGATCAGCGGCAGAGAGGTATGACATATGCATGTAATTAGATCTACGGCTGCGCGGTCGATCCATATGGTGATATCGATGTATTACTGCGAGCTACACCGTCACGACGTCTTTGTGAGTTTATTACAGAAATTGCCGGATTCAATGATATGTCCAAGCTGAGACCACTATCTCTATTATTTAAATTCGTCACCAACTGAGTTCCAATTGCTTCTTTCACTACTGAGTCCCAGAAAGATGAGTTGGAGGCCAAAATTTCGACGCTATCGTACACTATAGAGTGCCCAGTTTCAATACAGTGCTCTGCCATCACAGATTTATTAGGTTGTAATACCCGGGTGTACCTGCGGTGCTCTGTGCATCTCTCCTGGACAGTACGTATCGCCTGTCCCGTGTATGACCGACCACACTCATACTCTTGAAAACCCCAGGCTTTCGAAGCACCAAATTATCGTTAACGGAACCCAGGAGTGCTGCTGTCTCTAGTGTAGGGTGAAAAATCACTTTCACTTTGTGTTTACTGAGGATCCGTCCTATTTTTGACGGTAGGCTTCCTATGTATGGCAAAAAACCATGGATTTATGCTTGCAGTATATCGAAAACCGACCCATACGGATTTATATTTACGTGCAAACAGCTGCCACCATCCTTCTCAGACGATGAGTACACTCAGAACTCTAGTACACAGAGCACACGTCATTGCTGACGGAACAGTCTGGAGGACGAGCTTCTACACCTGAGGAGAGTTTTGAAGCCAAGGGGTTCTCTCCACAGTAGATACGTAAGGCGCTACAGATGAAACCAACTGTGGGTATAAGAAACGCAGAAGAAGACACGGAAAGTTTTAAATCATGGGCAGGAGAGCGAATCTACACGTCATGCTACTGGAGGAGCTATACATTATACAACGTGTACATTTTGCAAGAAACTGCTTGGAAGTACGGATTAAACACACTGAATGTATAAGTACTGTATTCATTACTTTGAAAAGTATCACATAGCACGTATCAAGCGACTAAAACGTTTTCACAAATATGATAAAGTCCAAAAGTCAAAGAGTAAATAACTTTTCAAGGAGTCCATATTTTTCCCTGATTTTCGTAGTATCCTTCAAATCAATAAGCACACCGTACTAGACACTTTCTAAAGTAGCCTATGCTCTTCCTCGGTGTTAAAACTACGTCCGTACCAAATGTCATCCAAATTGGTTCAGCGGGTTAACCGTGAAAGCGTGATAAACGGTGTTACATCGTATTTATAATATTACTTTGAAAAAACTTTCAGTTGCCATATCTTTTTCTTTGTTATCCGATTTTGATTAAATATAGCCTATACGGTGCCCGAAGCTATGCTCAAACCGTCTGTGAAAACCCCATAAAAGTGATTAGCGTGTTGAAAGAAACATACACCTATGAAAATTTTAAATAATGGTATCCTTTTTTCCGTGAAATAAAGCCTATCCGTGTCCCAAGCTATGCTCAAGCTACCTGGGAAAACCCCCACGAAAATTCGTCTAGTAGCTTTGGAGGAGCGTATTCAAACAGACACAACAGTTCTACAGATTTGTTATTAATACAGGTAAAATGAATTTCACCACGGTATACAGAATGGCAGTTCCACTAATTGTGGGTGAATGCTGGATTATGTCCACAAATAAGAGATTCCGAAGCCAGTCGCGTCGCTTAAATATCTAAGCGTAATAGTACGAAACAATATGAAATGTAACGAACAGATGAAAGCACTAGAAGCTTGGGCGAACGGAAGACTTGTTGTCAGTGTTCAGTGGCAATGCAAAGCATCTGTACAACAACAAAAGTTCATACAATGCCTTTATATTACCTTTTGTAGGGTAACACTTTCGCGCTTCCTGTCCTGAAAACAGAGTCGAAATAATTAAAATCTGCGCTGCTATGACAGTAATAGTTTAGTGCACCTGATCCGGAGATTAAATTGCTAATGGAACTTAAATGTGATTCTCTGGGAAAAAAGCGGTGGTGTAACAGCGAAACAGAGAAGAGATCCGGTATAGGAGTTATATACTACGATGCACTTTCGGTCTCCATTAATCACCTCCCGTAGAGATCATGAGAAGAGGAATTAAGGCGCCGACGGAAGCGCTTTCTCCATTCGCAATAGCAATTTGTAAGGGAGTGGCTAAAGTTGCCTCCCCTGTGGAGCTGCTACAGGAGTGCATATACAGATGAGGCAGTGCGCTGCGGCTCACCTAACTGCTGCTGCTGCTGCTGCTGCTGCTGCGACGTCGGCGTCAGAACGGCGTAACTTCGCGAGCGCTACTGACGCCACGCGATGCGAGAGGACGGCGTCGCGACGCGTAGCGATAGTGGAGCGGGGCAGGGTGGAGGGGGAGAGGGTGCGCAGCGAGCGCAACAACGCGAGGTTGGGGGAGGAGAAGGGGTAAGGGGTGAGGGAGGGGGTGCTAACGTTTCTTCGCTTCCCAAGCATCATCCTTTGTAAAACTCAAACTGCTACTCTGCATCCGATGTTAATACTGAATTCGATCTTCCGAAACTGTTTCACTGCGGAAGACCGTAACGCGGTTGCTCCTTCCAGTCGTCGCACGAACGCGGAAAAGGCAAAATAAATAAATAAAACAAAAAAGCCGAAATGGGCCGATACCAAGAAAACCGATAGTGCAAGAGAAAAACTACTGCCATCGCATAGTAGTGGAAATGTATCAGGACAAAATAGGATACTTGCACGCTTTTTTACATTTGAAGTTACACACTAGACGTTGTAGAAGTGACTTAGTAGACCAAGTTTCACACAGGGACCCATGTCCGGAATCATCATCCAACGACGCTACATAGAGTAAAACTTGTAGGCGCCGACGCCTCTAAATGTATGTATACACGATGTTACAATCTTTCTGGGATGACAAATAAAGTAAATGTGTTATTCTGAGGTAAGGGTCCCTGTACCGGAAACGAAAGAGTCGAAAGTTATAAGCGAAAACCTTTCTGATACCTGTGACAATGGAATACATGTACTGGTCCTGTTGTTGCTATGTTTGTAGAGTAAGCAACTTTCAGAGATGGCAGTGTGGACCAAAACATCCTAGAATTGGTATGGACCAAATTATCCTAGAAAGTTAGTTACATCATCAAGGAATCACCCTGTATATATGTACATTACAGGCGCCGGCACCCATAATTTTGACGCTCCTAGCGTTATTTGATGATATTTTTGGACATAACTTCTAGAAGTGTGTAACAGGAATTGTGAAACTCGCTGTGAAAGATTCTTCAAAAATTATACGAAAGAACTTGTTCCTCATCTAACAGAAGTTTATCGTAAATCGCTGGGCAACTAGGCGTCCGTGGACTGGAAAAATGCGTAGTCATTTCCGTTTCCGCCTACTTGTTGACATACTCGGCGTTTCCTGGGTATTCATTTTGCCAGTTTTCCATTAGAAACGAAAAACCAAAAATTAAATGCGTGTGCAGCGAAGTGGGCAAAGGCCTTGCCGCAGTGGATACATCGGTTCCCGTGAGATCACCGAAGTTAAGCGCCGTCGGGTGTGGTTGGCACTTGGATGGGTGACCATCCAGGCCGCCATGGGCTGTTGCCATTTTTCGGGGAGCACTCAGCATCGTGATGCCAATTGAAGAGCTACTCGACCGAATAGTAGCGGCTTCGGTCAAGAATACCGTCATAACGACCGGGAGAGCGGTGTGCTTACACCACGCCCCTCCTACCCGCATCCTCCACTGAGGATGACACGGCGGTCGGATGGTCCAGGTAGGCCACTCGTGGCCTGCAGACGGAGTGAGGGTGCAGTGAAGTAGCAAAAAAATTCATTTTCATGTATTCTCGAAAACAACTTTGAAATTATGAAAAAGTCATACAAAAAATGTACCTAATGTACAAACATATAAGTACAGTATCCAAATTAAAAAACATAATGCCAGACAGTTTCTGTACACTGGGTGAAGTTGCATCGCTTGACTACGACGCCATTTTGTAAACGTCTCTATGGCAACGCTTCTTCATAGCTCTATACGAGGTGCGACAATAAAGTAATGAGACTGATTTTCTTTGCAAGATGTGACAACCCTGAAGGCTTGCATAGGCACAATGTCTTTGACCTTGGTCTATAACGTGCTTCCAGTCCAAGTGGCACATCGATGCAACTGCTCAGTTGTGCTGTAATAGGTTAACACATGTTTGTATCTCTCGTCACGGAAATGCGAACCGGTATGGCATTTCTTTTTCGTTAAATTGGGTGAAAAGGCGACGACAATTTAATGTAAGCTTCAGAAGGCTTTCGGAGAGGAGCTTATGTCAAGATCTCAAGGTTTTCCTTGGCATAAAATGTTTAGTGAAGGCAGAACGAATGTTGAAGATGAAGACCGCAGTGAACGACCATCAACCTCACCGACGGATGTCGACTTGGCCAGGGTGCGTGAACCCGTACGATCTGATCGAAGATTATCTGTGAAAATTATTCCAGAAGAACTGAACATCAATCGAGAAACGGTTTTTTCTAATAATAACTGAAGATCTTGGTATGAGAAAGATTTGTGCAGAAATGATCCCCAAAAATCTCTCACCACAACAGCGAGAAACAAGGAAAAATGTGGCAACCGATCTGTTGGAGCAAATGGAAATGAATCCAGAAGTGTTGAGCCGTGTTATCACTGGTGAAGAATGTTGGTTTTTTCAGTACGATCCACAGACAAAACGCCAAAGTTCGCAATGGTGCTCAAAGGGATCACCAAGACCAAAAAAAGCTCACATGTCGAAGTCAAAAGTGAAATGCATGCTTCTGTGCTTCTTTGATTCCAAGGAAATTGTTCATAAAGAGTGGGTGCCTCCTGGACAAACAGTTAATAGATATTACTACAAAGAAATTTTAGAAAGACTTCGTAAAAGAGTTCTTCATGTCCGTGCCAACATTGCTGATAATTAGATTCTGCATCACGATAATGCGCCATACTACACTGCTCTTTCAGTACAGCAATTTGTAACCTCAAAACAACTTTCAGTACTACCACAGCCACCTTATTCACCAGATATCGCTCCGTTCGACTTTTTTCTACTTCCAAGAGTCAAAACGGCGGTCAAGGGACACCATTTTCAAACAACACAAGATGTCCAAAAGCCCTGTGAGAAGATGAGTTCCAGAAATGTTACCATCAATGGCAGAAGCGCTGGAATAAGTGTGTGCAATCAGAAGGGAATTACTTTGAAGGAGACAACACTAAACTTGACTAAAACGGTAAGCAACGTTTTTTGTTTTTTTTCACATCAGTCACATTACTTTATTGTCGCACCTCGTAGACTATTGTTTTCACCTACAGCCGTTTGCGCTTGGCAGTTGAAAGCCGTCAAAAGAGCTGCCAGGGGTGAGGAATTTCCTTAACTCGATTGCAAGAGTGTCTTAGCAGTACAGAATAAATGCGTTACAGGTTTATGAATGACGCGGGATTCTTACACGCATCTCATTGTTTGTGACTTCGCGTCTGCTTTGCTTTGTGTCCTACAGTGATTCAATTTCGTTGACACATTCAACAGCATAAGGATACAATTTGCGAAAAATTTTGTGAATGGAGATTGTAGAACAGAAGTAATAAATTTAAATATCAAACACAATTGGGCAAATTTTCACGCATCTCATTGTTTATGACATTATATTTCCTTAATTACGATAGTTATGTGGTTCATACAGCCACGAAGATTGCTGCCCGACAGTAAGGGATATGTGGACCAAGATTGGTTGAAATCAGTCCAGTGGCTTAGCAAGAGATGTTGAATATACGCTACTGGCCATTAAAATTGCTACACCAGGAAGAAATGCAGATAATAAACGGGTATTTATCGGACAAGTATATTATACTAGAACTGACATATGATTACATTTTCACGCAATTTGGGTGCATAGATCCGGAGAAATCAGTACCCAGAACAACCACCTCTGGCCGTATTAACGGCCTTGATACGCCTGGGCATTGAGTCAAACAGAGCTTGGATGCCGCGTACAGGTACAGCTGCCCATGCAGCTTCAACACGACACCACAGTTCATCAAGAGTAGTGACTGGCGTATTGTGAAGAGCCAGTTGGTCGGCTACCACTGACCAGACGTTTTCAATTGGTGAGAGATCTGGAGAATATCGAACATTTTCTGTATCCAGAAAGGCCCGGTACGGACCTACAACATGCGGTCGTGCATTATCCTGCTGAAATGTAGGGTTTCGCAGGGATCGAATGAAGGGTGGAGCCACGGGTCGTAAATCATCTGAAATGTAACGTCCACTGTTCAAAGTGCCGTCAATGCGAACAAGAGGTAACCAATGGCACCCCATACCATCACGCCGGGTCATACGCTTCCAATGTGCGTTCACAGCGATGTCGCCAAACATGGATGCGACCATCACGATGCTGTAAACAGAACCTGGATTCATCCGAAAAGAAATGACGATTTGCCATTCGTCCATCCAGGTTCGTCGTCGAGTACACCATCGCAGGCGCTCCTGTCTGTGATGCAGCGTCACGGGTAACCGCAGCCATTGTCTCCGAGCTGATAGTCCATTCTGCTGCAAACGTCGTCGAACTCTTCGTGCAAATGGCTGTTGTCTTGCAAACGTCCCCATCTGTTAACTCAGGGATCAAGACGTGGTTGCGCGATCCGTTGCTGCCATGCGGATAAGATGCCTGTCATCTCGCCTGCTAGTGATACGAGGCCGTTGGCATCTAGCACGACGTTCCGTATTACCCTCCTGAACCCACCAATTCCATATTTTGCTAAAAGTCATTGGATCTCGACCAACGCTAGCAGAAATGTCGCGATACGATAAACCGCAATCGACCTTTATCAAAGTCGGAAACATGATGGTACGCATTTCTCCTCCTTACACGAGGCATTACAACAACGTTTCGCCAGGCAACGCCGGTCAACTGCTTTTGTGTATGAGAAATCGGTTGGAAACTTTCCTCATGTCAGCACGTTGTAGGTGTCGCCACCGGCACCAACATTGTGTGAATGTTCTTAAAAGCTAATCGTTTGCCTATCAGAGCATCTTCTTCCTGTCGGTTAAATTTCGCGTCTGTAGCACGTCATCTTCGTGGTCTAGCAATTTTTATGGTCAGTAGTGTACATTCACACGCACTAACACATACGTGCATATATATTTTTATAATAATCCAGAGCAACCTTAAATGAAATCACCAGATAAAGCAAAGAGAAGGAAAAGTAGATGCCAGACTGATATCACAGGAAAAATCTTAAGGAAATATAACTGATGCAAGAAAGACGTGGCGTTTGTTCGACCGTTTCTTGAGTACTGTTCATCAATTTGGGAGCCTTATCAGGTTGGCTGACAAAGGAGATACATAGGAAATATACTTCTGTGTGGCTACACTATTGATGACAAATCTCTGGAAACAGTACCTGCCGTAAAATAGACAGAAGTAACTATCTATAGGGACCGTAAAAGATTGTGGGAAAAGCAGATGCCAGGATCTATAGGAAGAATCTCAAGAAAATTTAACTCATCCATGAAGGAAGTGGTATAGAAGGCGCTTGAGTATTGTTCATCTATCTGGGATCCTTTCAGAGTAGATCCAACGAAGAGCGGTGTGTTTCGTCACGTGATCGTTTAGTTGGCACGAGAGCGTTACAGAGATGCTCAACAAATCCCAATGGCACACGTTACAAGAGATACATTGTGTATTACAGAGAGGTATACTACTGAAATTACGAGAGAGCACCTTCCAAAAAGAGTGGGACAACATATTACATGAAATTCCATAACGAGAAAATTCGAGAAATTAGAGCTAATACAGAGGCTTACCGACAATCATTTTTCCATGCGCCATTCGCGAGTAGAACAGGGAAGAGGAGATCAGTTACTGGTACCCGTAGTACCCACCGCCATGCAACGCTAGGTGGCTTGTGGAGTACGATGTAGATGTAGATAAACCGTCGCGACATTGTATTAACCCATCCATTTGTTGCCGCCTGTGATCGACTAGTCTGAAAATCCAGTAATATGATGATGATGATGATAATGATGTCGATGATTAAGACATGTTCTGCCCATAGGAGGTCATGCAATGTTAAGTTCAGTATTCTCCAATCTTACCGGTTTTCCGTCATCCTTTTCATTGCACAGATCACATAAATACACAAGAAGGACGCAGAAGCAATCCGCTGAATTAGGTCCCTAGTTCGAGTCTCGGTCTGGCACACAGTTTTAATCTGCCAGGAAGTTTCATATCAGCGCACACTCCGCTGCAGAGTGAAAATCTCATTCTGGATACATCACCCAGGCTGTGGCTAAGCCATGTCTCCGCAGTATGCTTTCTTTCAGGAGTGATAGTTTTGCAAGGTTCGCAGGAGAGCTTCTGTAAAGTTTGGAAGATAGGAGACGAGGTACTGGCAGAAGTAAAGTTGTGAGGACGGGGCGTGAGTCGTGCTTGGGTAGCTCAGTTGGTAGAGCACTTGCCCGCGAAAGGCAAAGGTCCCGAGTTCGAGTCTCGGTCTGGCACGCAGTTTTGATCTGCCAGGAAGTTTAATTAAATGCTGTCCTGGCGCGAATAACAAGTTCAAAGAGTCTACAAGTCAAAGATATTTTCACTGAAATAAATATTCTGTGGTTTTCTTTTTTTTTTTTACAATCTCGATAAAATTATGATTTCATGTAATAGCTTATTACATTAACACACATTTTTGCTTTATACCACATCATTCTACTTCAAGGGCAGATTCAAGTGGGGGGGGGGGGGCTACGGAAGGGGGCAATCGCCTCCTCTGAGAGTTGAACCTGAAATCAAATGGTGATTTTTGCAATCTGCACTGATGAAAAGCAAGCGAATTTAAAGGTTTGGGTAGTGGATTTAGTCATTTAATTCAGTATTCCACAAGTCATCTTACTTTGTGTGGCCGCAAGAATGTATTACCTGTACCAGTGACTTGTGCTCCCCCTCCTGTTCGAATTGTTGTTGTTGTGGTCTTCAGTTCTGAGACTGGTTTGATGCAGCTCTCCATGCTACTCTATCCTGTGCAAGCTTCTTCATCTCTCAGTACTTACTGCAACCTACATCCTTCTGAATCTGCTTAGTGTATTCATCTCTTGGTCTTCCTCTACGATTTTTATCCTCCACGCTGCCCTCCAACGCTAGATTTGTGACGTCTCGATGCCTCAGAACATGTCCTACCAACCGGTCCCTTCTTCTTGTCAAGTTGTGCCACAAACTCCTCTTCTTCCCAATTCTATCCAATACCTCCTCATTAGTTATGTGATCTTCCAATTTAATCTTCAGCATTCTTCTGTAGCATCACATTTCGAAAGCTTCTATACTCTTCTTGTACAAACTATTTATCGACCATGTTTCACTTCCATACGTGGCTACACTCCATACAAACACTTTCAGAAACGGCTTCCTGACACTTAAATCTATACTCGATGTCAACAAATTTCTCTTATTCAGAAACACTTTCCTTGCCATTGCCAGTCCACATTTTATATCCTCTCTACTTCGACGACCGTCAGTTATTATGCTCCCCAAATAGCAAAACTCCTTTACTACTTTAAGTGTCTCATTTCCTAATCTTATTCCCTCAGCATCACCCGACTTAATTCGACTACATTCTATTATCCTCGTTTTGCTTTTGTTGATGTTCATCTTATATCCTCCTTTCAAGACACTGTCCATTTCGTTCAGCTGCTCTTCCAAGTCCTATGCTGTCTCTGACAGAATTACAATGTCATCGGCGAACCTCAAGGTATTTATTTCTTCTCCATGGATTTTGATACCTACTCCGAATTTTTCTTTTGTTTGCTTTACTGCTTGCTCAATATACAGATTGAATAACATCGAGGATAGGCTACAACCCTGTCTCACTCCCTTCCCAACCACTGCTTCCCTTTCATGCCCCTCAACTCTTATAACTGCCATCTGGTTTCTGTACAAATTGTAAATATCCTTTCGCTCCCTGTATTTTACTCCTGCCACCTTTAGAATTAGAAAGAGAGTATTCCAGTCAACATTGTCAAATGCTTTCTCTAAGTCTACAAATGCTAGAAACGTAGGTTTGCCTTTTCTTAATCTTTCTTCTAAGATAAGTCGTAAGGTCAGTATTGCCTCACGTGTTCCAACATTTTTACGGAGTCTAAACTGATCTTCCCCGAGGTCAACTTCTACCAATTTTTCCATTCGTCTATATTGAATTCGCGTTAGTATTTTGCAGCTGTGGCTTATTAAACTGATAGTTCGGTAATTTTCACGTCTGTCAACACCTGCTCTCTTTGGTATTGGAATTATTATATTCTTCTTGAAGTCTGAGGGCATTTCGCCTGTCTCATACATCTTACTCACCAGATGGTAGAGTTTTGTCAGGACTGGCTCTCCCAAGTCCGTCAGTAGTTCTAATGGAATGTTGTCTACTCCCAGGGCCTTGTTTCGACTTAGGTCTTTCAGTGATCTGTCAAACTCTTCACGCAATATCGTATCTGCCATTTCATCTTCATCTACATCCTCTTCCATTTCTATAATATTGTCCACAAGTACATCGCCCTTGTACAGACCCTCTGTATACTCCTTCCACCTTTCAGCTTTCCTTTCTTTGCTTAGAACTGGGTTTCCATCTGAGTTCTTGATATTCATACAAGTGGCTCTCTTTTCTCCAAAGGTCTCTTTAATTTTCCTGTGGGCAGTATTTATCTTACCCCTAGTGACATAAGCCTCTACATCCTTACATTTGTCCTCCAGCCATCCCTGCTTAGCCATTTTGCACTTCCTGTCTATCTCATTTTTGAAACGTTCGTATTCCTTTTTGCCTGCTGCATTTTTATATTTTCTCCTTTCATCAGTTAAATTCAATATTTCTTCTGTAACCCAAGGATTTCTACTAGCCCTCGTCTTTCTACCTACTTGATCCTCTGCTGCCTTCACTATTTCATCCCTCAAAGCCACCCATTCTTCTTCTACTGCATTTCTTTCCCCCCTTTCCTGTCAATTGTTACCTTATTCTCTCCCTGAAACTCTGCACAACCTCTGGTTTAGTCAATTTATCCAGGCCCCATCTCCTTAAATTCCCACCTTTTTTGCAGTTTCTTCAGTTTTAATCTACAGTTCATAACCAATAGATTGTGGTCAGAGTGCACATCAGCCCCTGGAAATATCGTACAATTTAAAACCTGGTTCCTAAATCTCTGTCTTACCATTATATAATGTGTCTGATACCTTCTAATATCTCCAGGATTCTTCCATGTGTACAACCTTCTTTTATGATTCATGAACCAAGTGTCAGCAAGTTATGCTCTGTGCGAAATTCTACCAGACGGCTTCCTCTTTAATTTCTTACCCCCAAGGCATATTCACCTACTATGTTTCCTTCTCTCCCTTTTCCTACTCACCAATTCCAGTCACCCATGACTATTAAATTTTCGTCTCCCTTCACTACCTGAATAGTTTCTTTTATCTCCTCATACATTTCATCAATTTCTTCATCATTTGGAGAGCTAGTTGGCATATAAACTTTTACTACTGTAGTGGGCATGCGCTTCGTGTCTATCTTGGCCACAATAATTCGTGCACTATGCTGTTTGTTATAGCTTACCCGCACTCCTATTTTTTTATTCTTTATTAAACCTACTCATGCATGACCCCTATTTTATTTTGTGTTTATAACCCTGTATTCACCTGACCGAGAGTCTTGTTTCTCCTGCCACCGAACTTCACTAATTCCCACTACATCTAACTTTAACCTATCCATTTCCCTTTTTAAATTTTATGACTTACCTGCCCGATTAAGGGATCTGACATTCCACGCTCCGTACCGTAGAACACCACTTTTCTTCCTTCTGATAACGTCGTCCTCTTGAGCAGTTCCCGCCCGGAAATCCGAATGAGGGACTATTTTACCTCCGGAATATTTTACCTAAGAGGACACCATCATCATTTAACCATACAGTAAAGCTGCATGCCCTCGGGAAAAATTACGGCTGTAGTTTGTTAGAATTGTGGGCGGCAAATATCAGGAGCGCTTTCAATCTGCCACAGCAGCACGCTTTGCATTATAATTTTCAAAATATAAGTATATATATTTATGAACTAAATAGCCAAAAAATATCTATCAACAAATTAAGATCTATAGTTTTTAAAACTATTTTATTCTAACTTCAGTTTATTTGCTTTTAATGTGCTTATCAACTCTGTCTTAACAAAAGGCTTATGAGCTTGTTGCTGTGTGTTAACGGTTATGTAAAAGTAGTTACTCAGAAAAAGGTTGGGAATGGGTCACATTTCAAGAAATTTTTGCCTAAAATAAAACTAAATTTTGCAGGTGTTCGACATTTTTTAGTATCAAATAATAGTTTTTCAAGGTCTTTTTTCATTATCTTTCAAGGAGATGACCCCAGGGTCTTCTTTCTCTCATAGGCAAACGTCCCCACCCACAAAACTTTATTAATCAGCCCTTGTTCTGCTCATTTTACTTAAATTGGTAGTGATAGAGATGATGCTGCTTACTTTCTTGTATACATCCTACTTCTTTATGTAAATCATACTAAAATGTTTTCATAATTTATGAAGCAGGTAGTGAAATAACAAACCCAAACGAAAGTAACGAAAAACTAAATTTGAACAAAAACAGAACATTCCGCTAATTCGACCAAAGGTGGTGTCAGAAGACTCATCTACAAAGAATCTAGTATCAAATTACTTAATTTAAAAGAATGAAATAGCCTTGGGTTGTTACAACGTCTTTCTGTAAGTGTTTTCAGTATCTTTCTTTCTACCGTGAAGAACCTCCTCATGCCTTATCTTATCAATCCACCTACTACTCTGCATCCTTCTATAACGCCTTATCTGAAACGCTTCGAGTCTCTTCCCTGGCGTTCCCATAGGTCATTATTCATTACCAAACAACGCTGTGCTTCAAACGTCTTCCTCAAATTAGGGTCTGTTACTGAGACTTACACTTGTTTTGTGGAGGAAAGCCCTCCTTGCCTTTGCAATACTGACTTATATTTCTTCTTTGCTTTGTTCTTTATATGTTATTTTGCTTGAAAGGTAGCAGAATTCCTTCGTTTCATCTACCTCGTTGTCCCCAGTTTTTATGTTCACATTATTACTAACTGATTACTGCTACTCCTCACTACATTCTTCTATCTTCAATATACTTTCAGTCCATGTTCTGTACTCAGCAGACAGTTCTTTCTATTCAGTAGAACCTGTAATTCTCTCTCGCTTTCATTAGCATAGTAGTCACATCAACGAATCTTCTCACTGATATTCGTTCATCCTGAATTTTTATCGCACACCTGAACCTACCTTTCTTCCTATCTTTTTCTTCGATGTGCCGATCAAATGGTAGGGGTGAAAGGCTACATCCTTGCCTCACATTCCTTTTAATCCAAGTACTTCGTTGTTACTGTTCCATTCTTATTGGTCCCTCTTGGTTTTCGCACCTTCTTGTACCATTTTACACAATCGTATATCTTTTCTAGGTCAAAAAATCCAATGAACGTGTCTGAGTCTCATTCTTCTGTACATTATTCTTGTCACCATCTTGATGAATGGCACGTTAAGCTGACTTAGTGATAGTGCCCGCACTTTCGTGAATTACTGTCTTTCTGTCTTTGGTACTGTATAGATAATATTCTTCCGAGAATCAGATGGTATGAAGCTCTTCGACTGCACACGCTAACTTGAAGTCGTTTGGTTACCACTCCCGCCAATGATTCTATAAATTCCAAAGAGATGTTATTTACCTCTTCTGAATTATTTGATTGCAGTAGGAGAGCAAGGGACTCTTTGGATAGAATTTGACCTTTGCCTACATGTAGGAGCAAACACATAACTTGATCATGTCCATTCCTTCTCCTACAGCACCCCCACCCCTCCCCTTATTTTCACACCCCTAATCCTCTCTCCCCATCTCCTAAGCCCGGCCTATTTCATTAAATCTGTCCAAGAGCTTCTAACCCAAATGTGTTAGACACATTTAGCTCACGCTGTTACAACTCGGTATTTTACTGCTGTGTCAACTTATCCAACCACATTTCTCAATCATTTTAAGCCACACCGTTTCCACCATTCACTCTTTTCCGTAATATTTCTTAAAATAAGCCCATAAGAGTGTTTCTTATACCAAGGAAAGACGGAGCATGACTTCACTCTCGGCCAGTGTTGCTGGAAATTACAAAAGTCAGTAAATCACCTGATATATTTGCGCCATGGCAATGTTAGTTCGTCTTCCTTACTCCAGAGTGCTAAAAGAATGAAACATTATACTATGAGCAGTTTCGTTGGGATATTATTGACTAATTTTGTTATATTTCTATTTTTAACATAGGTCTTGTGCCTAAATACACTCCTGGAAATCGAAATAAGAACACCGTGAATTCATTGTCCCAGGAAGGGGAAACTTTATTGACACATTCCTGGGGTCAGATACATCACATGATCACACTGACAGAACCACAGGCACATAGACACAGGCAACAGAGCATGCACAATGTCGGCACTAGTACAGTGTATATCCACCTTTCGCAGCAATGCAGGCTGCTATTCTCCCATGGAGACAATCGTAGAGATGCTGGATGTAGTCCTGTGGAACGGCTTGCCATGCCATTTCCACCTGGCGCCTCAGTTGGACCAGCGTTCGTGCTGGACGTGCAGACCGCGTGAGACGACGCTTCATCCAGTCCCAAACATGCTCAATGGGGGACAGATGCGGAGATCTTGCTGGCCAGGGTAGTTGACTTACACCTTCTAGAGCACGTTGGGTGGCACGGGATACATGCGGACGTGCATTGTCCTGTTGGAACAGCAAGTTCCCTTGCCGGTCTAGGAATGGTAGAACGATGGGTTCGATGACGGTTTGGATGTACCGTGCACTATTCAGTGTCCCCTCGACGATCACCAGTGGTGTACGGCCAGTGTAGGAGATCTCTCCCCACACCATGATGCCGGGTGTTGGCCCTGTGTGCCTCGGTCGTATGCAGTCCTGATTGTGGCGCTCACCTGCACGGCGCCAAACACGCATACGACCATCATTGGCACCAAGGCAGAAGCGACTCTCATCGCTGAAGACGACACGTCTCCATTCGTCCCTCCATTCACGCCTGTCGCGACACCACTGGAGGCGGGCTGCACGATGTTGGGGCGTGAGCGGAAGACGGCCTAACGGTGTGCGCGACCGTAGCCCAGCTTCATGGAGACGGTTGCGAATGGTCCTCGCCGATACCCCAGGAGCAACAGTGTCCCTAATTTGCTGGAAAGTGGCGGTGCTGTCCCCTACGGCACTGCGTAGGATCCTACGGTCTTGGCGTGCATCCGTGCGTCGCTGCGGTCCGGTCCCAGGTCGACGGGCACGTGCACCTTCCGCCGACCACTGGCGACAACATCAATGTACTGTGGAGACCTCACGCCCCACGTGTTGAGCAATTCGGCGGTACGTCCACCCGGCCTCCCGCATGCCCACTATACGCCCTCGCTCAAAGTCCGTCAACTGCACATACGGTTCACGTCCACGCTGTCGCGGCATGCTACCAGTGTTAAAGACTGCGATGGAGCTCCGTATGCCACGGCAAACTGGCTGACACTGACGGCGGCGGTGCACAAATGCTGCGCAGCTAGCGCCATTCGACGGCCAACACCGCGGTTCCTGGTGTGTCCGCAGTGCCGTGCGTGTGATCATTGCTTGTACAGCCCTCTCGCAGTGTCCGGAGCAAGTATGGTGGGTCTGACACACCGGTGTCAATGTGTTCTTTTTTCCATTTCCAGGAGTGTATGTATGCAGTGATCGTGTTGCTCTCGCCAACAAACTGTACAATAATGCTGTAGCTGGTTTTATTTCGTACCTTAACGTTTTGTGAGAAAAATTTTGAAGTTACGATCACTTCCAGAGCTAAATCAGTAACCTATTTTTTGTGTTTGAAGTGCTGATATATTTTAGATATTTTGAGCAAAATGTAGAAAAGTTTGTTTGATTACTGTTAGTTATAGTTTTGCGCTGTTAAGCCACAGTACTAAAGTAAAACGCCCTTAAATTTAATGATAATGTTGTCTAGGAAGTGAGGCAGCATTTGTTATTGCAAATAATGTTTTATGAACCATGGGTACAAAAATCGATCTTTAGTCACTCGACGTTTTTCAAAGCTTTTCAGTAATGGTTCCCTACATAAGCCACCATTTTGGGGGGGGGGGGGAATTATAATACGTCATGTCCTGCACTAGGTAAAATATAATTGATGTTGTTGTCTGGCAAACATAGGTTTTCATTAGTAGCAGTTTTAGTCCCAGTTGATAAAATCGTTATAGTCAAAAAATTAATCATATCTTGTAAAAGGGACATGCTGATCCCAGTTTTTTCTTAAGTAATTACCTAAATGGAAGAAAACTCAGCGTATCATTCTGTTTTGATAATAAACACAGTTAGTAAAAGCAAGAAAAGTAGATTCGAGGCCATGAGAAAGGCTAAGGAATAGCAGACACCGTTCGTTACTCCTGTAATACTGTTTTACCAACTACCTGGGCTCCGTATTCCGTAGACCGATGGGGATAATCGAGTCTTCTCCACACTGTTATCGAGTTTGCCAATAGCTATCACGAGTGCTTGAGCACGCCCTTATCGACGTCGGCATTGTTCACCGCTCCCGTCGGCTACCATTAATGTCAGACGCAGTGGAGCCCAAATTCACTCCGAGAGGGCGTGTCAGTTCGTAACATCGTGACTGCCTCGTAGCGCGCTAGCATTAAGCCGCGCCGGTGGAATAAGCTTTGCGTCATGCTCTCTAGGAATTTTCTAGTAGTTGACAGAATATCAGATACGTACTGCAGATGACTCGGAACCGTAAGCTTAATTAAACAACCGTGCCAGGGTACGTGTTGAGAGGTATATGCTGTATCTATACCGGAGATCAGTCGGTCCAGAGTCTATCCTGGGGAAACTCTGCGTTGTCTGCTCTAGCGATTTCTTGCGCCTCTTGCAATAGGACTACAGGGCGTTTCGTTTATGACGAAACGAACTTTAAAGGTTGATGTAGAAGAAACAGCCATACATAGTTACAATGATGAAGAATATGTATATTTGAGATAAGGACCCCTTGTGCGCCAACGAGGGAAATGAAAATTACGATGCCTAACCTGTTGTGAAGTATCACCGCAAGTGTAATCGACAACTCACGAATTGTTGTTTGTAACATGTTAAAAGCTGGTTCATCATGACGTAGTTGCCAACACTGCCGAAAAGGCAGATACTGAGATAAGCCATCGCGGAATAGAAAATAAACTAAAACAGCTCATCAATGCAAAGCAGAGATTATACGAAAGAACTTGCTCGCCTTCTATAAGCTGTTTATCATAGGCCGCTAAAGCAACGAGAGGTACCTAGCAATTGGGAAAAAGTGCAGGTCTTGCTCATTTTCAGTAAGGGGCGTCTGACAGACGAGCGTAATTGTAAGTTTGCATCTTAGACGTCAATCAGTTATATAATTATGCTCAAGTATTGAGACATTTTGGAGAATGAATGTCTCCTCTACAAAAAACAATATGGATTCTTACGAAGCTCAGCTCACTGCGTTTGTCTCGAGAATCGTAGAAACAGCCGAGCAGGTTGATGCCATGTTCCTTGACGTTTAGTGAACAAACACTAGAGTAGCAAGTGTCAGACCAGATTTGTGACTGGATAGAAGACTTCCTTGTGGACAGAACTAAACGCTTCGTTTCCAGCGGAACAAATTGACCATACCTTTAAGGCATTTTCGGAAGTGTCCCAGAAGGAGCTTTATAGGATCGATACAATTTACAATTATATTAATCAGTACAGTGATTCCCAACCTTGCTTTCCACAGCTCGTGGGCTCTAGGTCGCGTTCTCGCTTCCCGAGCATGGCGTCCCGAGTTTTGATTCCCGGTGCGATCAGGGATTTTCACCTGTCTCGAGATGACTGGGTGTTTGTGTTGTCCTCATCATTTCATCTTCATTCATGAAAGTGCGAGATTGGACTGAGCAAAGGTTTGTAATTTGTACGGGCGCTGATAAACGCGCAGTTGAGCGCCCCACAAACCAAACATCATCATCATCCCAACCTTGCTGAGATTATTACCTCCCCCCCCACCCCCCCCCCCCCCCACCCACCTTCATTTACCGCCCCACTTCCTACCATTAGCCCCTATCTAAACTTAGGAAGGAAATAGAATTTTCTTTTAATGCTTCTATTTTTTAAATGTCGAAATATAATTGCTGTGGCCGCCCACTTCAGACATCGTAGCGCCTACTGTATCGGCATTCCACTTCACGTCCAACCAACGCGCGATGCCTGCATCACAGGGCGTATATTCACCAGGAAAACCTACGTCGACTGCTTTGTCAACACAAATATTTACCGTCGGCCACAACACACCACCAGGTCTCCACCAATGGCCGCCTGGGACCGCTACCTGTTCGCGGAGCCTGCAGAACATCACAGAGGTCGAAGCTAGCACAGGAACTAATTTGATATTCCATGCACGTGATCTCAAATAGTTCCGGCAGATGCATCCACCAAACGGGCTTTATAGGGCGGCGCACTGCCGGCAAAGCGTCGTTCGGCGCACCGTTTGGAAGTATACCGAACTGTCATCCCGACAGCCATGGCCAGGTGCTTATTCTAGCTGGCAGATCTCTTCCAGATGGACTTGATATAGTCGGCGAACATCTGGACATTGTAGAATTGTTTCATTGTGATCTCTCCGCGTGAATATTCGGGTCTTGTCTATTATTATTTGTTATCGTTTATTTGTGACGATCCGCAGTTGCGATCGAGTCCGTTGTTCTTTTGGTGAGTCCAGTAAATTGTTTTCGGACTTGTGTTTTCACAAGTATATTCCGCTAGCGCAGATACTTCGGTAATTGATATACAGCGTTTCCAGGTGTCATACTAAATCTTAAACTAGTGAGTGAATCAGACAATTATTGCTGCTTGCTTCTGTCATCCTCTTTTTATAGAATGATGAAGAAACTCTTAATGTATCGTAATTGCTACCAACAGCTCCTTCTCTCAAAAGAAACCGAACTGTCCACACTGACAAGGGAATGGTCAGACTTGTCATGTCGAAACCTATGTTGGTTTTTTTACCACTGTGAGTTAACATTGCAAGAAGTCTGTATGCAGAATTTTAGCTGCTGACATGACCCGGAAGTCTGTAAACAATTTTATGAAGTAAGGCATTATTGACGCATGGTTTCCGCGCTTATAACTGCCTCTTGTACAACCCTGACTTCTCTCGTTACGTTATACCAACGCCATCTACAGACAAGGTGGCGTTAGCTACGCGCCGCTCTCTTGCCAAAGCAGTGAGAGAGCTGGTTCCCCCAGGGAAAGCGATCGTATGATAATTAAACATTCGTTGACAAATATGGCTGATATGTTATCTACAACATTCTTTCCAAATAGCTATGAAATGGACACAAATAAATATACGGTTTAGAACACGTCCAAATTTTATTTCTTGTAATTACCGCAAAAATGCAAAATATTGATACAACGTTCAAACCATAGGTTTTTTGTGCACCAAGAACATACAAGCAAAGACGACATATGACAGCCCTGCGAATCACAGATGTTGTTAGATGTCCATAGACAAAACTGGGCTGATGTTAGGAATGAATCAGGCCTAGTATCAGTATATTTCGAGGAATGCCACGCATATTTAATCAAATTCTGAAACGTGGGGAGGAAAATTGATAATGTACTACTGATTGCAGCTTGAGAATATTGTAACGTTGATAAACAGGAAATTGCAGTGATCTGCACACAATAATTTTCTCTGTTAGTTTCCTGTAAAATGCGTTCCACTGAAGGAAAAATTCTCTGTCTAAAGGTTGAATTACGTTCGTCGTGCCGGATGGAATCTGAAGTATCTCTACTTCTTTGTCAGGGTGGGCTCGAAATACAGCTTTTAATGAATTGGACTTTTTATGACCTGCCCATGAATCTAGAAGGAGAAGAGATTTGTTCTCGCAGAACGGAAGAAAAGCATGAGGCATGAAAAGTGTAACGTTTTCATTTCTCATTTTTCCATACTTCGATGCGTCTACCACAAGATAGTTTGCGTAGAACATTGTTCTTTTGACACGTGGTCCAAAACGTCCAGTTAGGCAGCAATGAACCATCCAGACTAATTATGGGCATTATAGTGTATGAATGGGTGAGTGCAGTCGTAGACTGCGCAATCCCCTCAATATGTTTTTCCCCTTTGAATGACAGTGTTCTTTTCGCACGCATTTCTTTTTGAAAACCTGACTGATCTGCATTGTACATGTACGATTCACGAAAACTAGCGATCTTATTTTTTGCATTCGTAAGAAAAGCTTCTATCATTTCGATTTGTGTCACTTCATTTTCCGACCTGTTTCTCGATACAAATTTTGTCATTTTTCTTGTCACAATTTTATGTGATCTTTTGAAGCGACTAATCCAACTTTGAGAAGCTCTAAATTCTTTAGCGCCTATCGCGTTGGCAATCCCTAACGCCCAATTACGCAAAGTTGTATCGCTGACGCTGAATGACTGTTGTCTGGCATCGGTAAATAGCTCAAAAAGTCGCGCATTTATCTCCGTCGAAATTTCCAGTCGACTCTTACGTTCCAGTGACTTCCTTTTTCCATCTATACAATTCACGTTCAGAACGGACAAAGCGATACTTATTTTGAACAGTACTGCCACGTAGGCGTTTCTTACCATTTTCGTTCAACCAATACGTCACCGCTTTTTCTTTGTCTGATAAGGTAATTGTAGTTGCTGGTGCTACTTTCGGAGATAATTGATGATGGTACGTGGCACTATCACTCGAAGAGTCTTCATGAGTGCGACTTTCGTCGGTGTCTTCACCGTCTGTAGATTCACAGTCTGCAATATCGAGTGTTTCAGTTGTTTCTAGCCACATGTCTGCGCCTTTTACATGCTCGTCTAGAAGTTTAACAACCATGTCGCACAACACATAGTCTTCACGCGTGTTTTCTGTTGATTGTTTCATTTGGCGTCTGTGGTGTATCTCCATGGCAAGCAGCAAAACATTTACAGAGTTCCCCATCACCTGTAAGGGGAGATTGAATGTTCCCCGTAAAGTGGTTTGCGGAGTACAGGTGTACATTTCACAATTCTAACCAGTTTCAGGACGGTATGTTTCGAAATACGTACCAGAAATTAAAAGGACGTGCATGCCACAGAAACGAATATTCGTTTCCCCTTTCCACCAAAACCGTGCAGCGATATTCCTCTTTAATGAAGGCCGCGATAAGACGGCCGCACTTCCCGACCATGCGCACAACGCTCGCGACTCGCCATTTCCAGGGACGGCCAGCCGTCACTGCAGGCACCAAGCAGGAAACACAGCCATGTTCGTGATTTTTTTTAGGTGACTTCCAGTTCATGTCGGCAGCTACAGTTTTGCACACGGACCTTTTGCACAGTTAAATAAGAGTGCTAAAAAGAGCAATACATGTTTCGGCATGACAAGTGTGACGATTCCTTTGTGAGTGTAGATACTTGTTACAAAACATACTTACTGACATCACCCCTTTCCCTAGCGACATTTGCTTCACCCACACCCTGCACTCCCATTTAAAACAAACCAAATTAAAACGTGTGCTCTATACTTACTGTTTCTGAATCATTTGACTGCAGGACTTCATACATCTGAACTGAAAGAAACTGGAAGACTTCAGACTGTCAGTGCTTTCTGTCTGACCACTGCCACTGTTAATAATAATAATACTGTGTAGGCAGTACCGAAAACTAGTAGCCATTACATAATTACCTTTGTGTGGTGCTCTCAGTTGATTCGTGTATCTGTTGTGAAGTGAATTATGAAGCGATTTCGATTCATTGCAAGAACTAGCTACAACTCAGTGTTTTCAAGAAATATTAAAGCATACGAGTGTGTAAGGTATATGTCTCAGTTTTACTGTCATGGTGGAAAATACGAGGTACAAAGTATGTATGTAACATATAGACTAAGTGAAGAAGATGTTCATACATTCGTTTCAAATCTCTAACCTCCACCACATTGTGCTACATTTAATGCTTGTATTTGAAAAAACAATGTAATTATTGCTAACTGATATTTTATGTAATCAGTATTACAGTCTTATGAAAGACTGGTAACAGTACTGAAATTTTAAAAACAATTTAGTTTCATAACCGAAACACAGTCCGCTTTAGTTTCTACCGCTCTGAAAATTTCATTTTATTCCCCAGGGGGTATTTATTCCCAGGTCGGGAAACATCGCTCTTATATATAAGGTTGGAAACTACGAAACACTATTTGGAGACGTTTCTATTGTCGATAGAAAGCTTGAAACGCCAGAAGACAGTGACGAGATAAACGAAGATCTGCAGGCCATCGAAAATTGGTGTTGGAACTGGCAGATGGTCTGTAAAGTAGATAAAGAAGAGTCGAGCGACGTTTTACTTACAACGACACAGAGTTCGCGAAACGATTGCATGAGAAAATCAGATACATCAGGTGTCATCGCGAGAAGTTTACCGACAATCTTTCTTCACACATTTCATTCGTGGATGGAACAGGAAAGGGTGGAGAGAGAGAGAGAGAAATATGTCACAAGAACCCTCCGCCACACATCGTAAGATGTCTTGTGGAGCATGGATTTAGACGGGTAAACACGACTACCATGCAGATGCACTCATGATGGGCGGGAACAAGAAAGCCCACTGCATACGGTGTGACATGTAGAGTGGTCATCCTGATGTAAAAGTCAGACTGCAGTCTGAGTTTGCAGTTCCAAGCTCTCGATGGTTGGTCGAAAAGTTTTAAAGGTTTGCATGCCTATCAACTGAGTAGATGTCAGCAATCAACAGTTAATGGTATTGGGAAAATGGGACGCATTTGTGGAATGTTGAGTGAGCATTCTGTTTCACTGATAGTCCATCTGTAATTTTTCTGCTAACAGATTAAGTGTATACCATTAATTGGCTACTGAGGGTGACAGTGAATATGTGTGAATGTCGAAATTGCATTTTCAAATTATATCGGATGACAAGACACAGCAAATTTCAATTAATAGCTAGCAAAACCTGGAACCAGAAAACATTTTATACACCATGCTGATAAAGCTTTAATTCTAAATGCAATTATATAATATTAAATAGGAAACACTTTTAATCTGTTATATGTATAAACCAATATGTATAAAGCAGAGTGTATGAGCGTATGGGTGTACATCAAGGATCTCCTCCCTAACCCCTGGATCGATTCCACCCAAATTTGGTACGGAAACAGCAAGCGTCACGAGTAGTAGCACTGTGGAGCTTATAGCCTTCAGTAGGAGCAGATACACAGATAAAAAGGCGTTTTCTTCTAACCCCTATAATTTAGCCTGACCTACAGGAAATGTATGTTGTGTGTGAACAGTATCAACCTGATTTGCTAGGCAGCCTGCATACCAGAGGAGAGAAACGGTTTTCTGGGACCCAACATGTAGAGTGCCCTGCTAGATGGGCATATTGTGTTGTAGTAGTATCAGCCTGCTTTATCGACCTGCTTTGCATGGCAGCCTGTATGTCTGGGGCAAATAATCATTTTCATCCCTTGTTGTGTAGGCTGCCAGGCTGCCATGCATGGCTGGTGTGTTTATTGAACTGCATTTCAAGTGCTACACAGCTGATGAGTATGGCTGGGCACAGATCGAGATGGATGGAGAATGGGGTGGACAGAGCGAGAGGAAGGAGAAAATTGGCAGAGGACAAGAAGATGGGGAAATGCATGACGCAGGTGGAAGGCTTAGAGAAGTAGTGGGTAGATGGAAAATGAAGACAGGGAGGCATAGATGGAAAGAGAGAGGGTGAGGAAGATATGGTCAGATGGAAGAGGAGGAAGACATAGAGATGGGAGCAGGAGATGGAGAGACAGAGAGAGTGGAGATAGCCAGATGGAGGTAGGAGGCTGAGGGGGGTGACAGGGAGGAAGAGATGGACACAGGAAGTGGCTGGAGGAGTTGTGTTCAATACATCTGATGATGTATGCACAGGCGAATCCACAGGGTAAAGGCTAATGTACAAGATACATGAGACAATAATAACAATAGAAGGCCAAGAAGTGCTCCAGTTGGAAATTGTATAAGACATAGATGTATTTCGCCCCTACTGGAATGATGGACTGAATGAAAAGTTCAGGAGTGCCATAAATATTCAGGGTGAAAGGGTACCCTGGTGAAAGCGGGGAAGAACTGCACAACCCGTTGAACTGAATGAACAGCTGAATGTGCACACACCATGTACTGAGACTAAACGAAATAAAGTCATAAGTAATAACAAGTAGCAGAAATCAGATTAGCGACAAACTTAACATCAAAATTGGGACCTGCGATGTAATTGAAGTGAAATAATTCTGCTACCTTGAAAGCAAATTAAAAAATTGCAGATGAAGCAAGGGGGACATAAATAGTAGAAAGGCTAAGAGGGCAGTCCTGACCTAAAGAAGTCTACTAGTATCAATTATAGGCCTTAATTTAAGCCAAAAATGTCTGAGAATTTACGGTTGGATCACAACGTTGTATGAAAGGGGATTGTGGATTGTGGAGAAGCATAGTGTCGAAGCGTTTGCGATGTGATGCTCTCGAAGGTTGTTGAAAACCAACGAACTGATTGTAAGTGAGGTTATCTGCAGACCTGGTGAGGAGGCGGGAAAGGATGACAAAACATGTCTTAAGATTAAGAAATGAATTCCTTGGTACTTTATGAAGACAAAGAGGGTGAAAACTGTAGGGGTAGACAGGGATTGCAATATATGTAACAAATAAATGAGAAGGTTTGGTGCATGTATTACTCTGAGACGAACAGGCTGATACATGAGAGTAGTTCGTGGTGGTCTGCATAAAACTGTGACTGACGACTGAAAAATAGGATAGTGCGGCACCTCTTGGTTTGTGTGTGTTATTGATGCTTTGCTGATCAAATGTCGCCTAGGTCGTATGGGTATGGACGAAATGCATTTTTACTTCTTCTGTACATCGTTTATAAGTCAGTCAGGGAAAGTTTACAAGGATTTTAATATTTTAATATGGGTTTTTCCTCTTTCTCCCATTGTAATTCCGAAGGCGACCAATATGGGCAAAACCAGCAATTACCGTAAAAACGGCATTGCATCCAAACGAAATAAAAAGGTGTAGTGCATAAATTTTACCCATTAGAAAGAATATTGTTACTAAAGGTATTGTAAATCCGCCTCCCCAGAGTGAGTGTTTTGTCACCAAATACTTTTCGTTTTATTGACACAGAACATCATCAGTGACCTGTAATGAAGCGTATTTACAATTTGGCTTGCTTTCTGTATCTAGAAATAATTCTTTACAAAGACAATCAGGTCTGACTTTACCTGTGTTATGTTATGTCCGATTTCCGGTCGAATTTTTGAGGTATTTTCTTTTCTGGTAATATTGCAGCATCACACTTTTTTTTCGTTAAATGCGACACAGTATAACAGCAATAGTGTTTATTTGTATATTTTGAAGTGCAGTAGTCTTCGGTAATTATAGACAAAAAAACATCTCACAGTATAAACACATATCTTTCATTAATCAAATTACCTGTTGTTGATGCGATTTTAAGGGATTTTTAACTAACTGTTCATGTCATTGAAAAAAAAAAACGTGCATGTTATAACAAATTTGAATGTATCACTGTGAAAGCGAAACATGTCGTAGGATATCCATGTAAGGTAAAGTACCCGAATATGGACGTTTACCCAGAAATGGCCACTGTGGCAAACTCATGCGGTATTCGCGACTACTTCTACAGATAGCGCTGGTGAGTCACACACAGTACGTAAAAGAAGCAGCTTTCTCTGTGACAGTCCTGAATATTGTGTTTTCTTTTCAGAGAAAAGGTAAGTTTTTGGTATGTTGTAGTTACAGACTGTGTTTCACTATAAAATGTAAGTACTAGAAAATTCTTATAAACGGAAAGTGTAAATTCTTTGCTTTATCTTGAATTTCTTGCTATATTTTACGTCAACTGTAGGTTTAGAAATCAAGCGCCCTTTACAATGCAGGCCGTTCTAACATGGAAAGGATACCGGATCTAATTATGGCCCCGGTGCCATATTTCGTTAAATATCTTTAAGTAAATGTTCTTCCTGTTTCAGATGGCAAACAGACGAAACGGGGATAAAAATACAATTCTGATTGCTATTAAAACTGTCCAAGAGAAACATACTCCTGTTAAACAAGTAGTACATCAATTTTGAATACCGAGAACAGCACTGAGAACGTATTTGAGGACTCTGAAGTCGGAAAACGCTGAATCTGCAGATGTTTTGAATGTTGCTCTAGGTCGTAAACCCATTTTGCCTCCCAAGATAGAACTCAGCTCGTAGAGTACTGTAAAGCAATGGCGAAAAACTATTACGGTTTACATGGCGATGATGTTAAGCTTATAGCTTTTTAGCTGGCATTAGAAATAACATAAATCATCCTTTTATGTCTCAACAAGGGACTCCCAGTTAAGAAATGGTTGCAACTCTTCATTAGACGCCATCCTCGAACACCCCAGCTTCTGTCTAAAGCTAGAAACCAGGGATTCTCAAAGGAGAACGTGGACAAACTTTTTGTGATTCTAAAAGCGGAAATGGAGAAAATAAAACACAATCCTGCGAAAATCCTTAACCTGCATGAAACCGACTCAACGATACTTCAGCGTAAATGCAGAAAAGTTGTTACTGTCTAAGGCAAACTCCAAGTTCAACGGTTGTCTTCTGCTGAACGTGGTTCTCTTGCGACTCTTGTAACGTGCGTGTCTCCATTCGGCTTATGATGATTTATACCCGCAGGAACCTCAAGGTTGAAGTGATCGATGGAACTCCTCCTAGTAAAATCTCAGGAGCTCATCCTTCTGAGTGGATACTGCAGGATTTGTTGACGAAATCGTTCCAGCACTTCCTCAACATTCTCAAACTATCCAACAACGATCCAGTGCTCCTGACTTTTGATGAGCACAGACACGCAGTCGCAACATCGATGTTATTCAGCTTGGCCGAGATAATAATTGTTTGCCTTCTCACTGTAAGGTTGTTACACACTATCACATAGGAGTTCTGATGGGTTGTGCTTACAAAAGACCTACAAATATGGCAACGGCCATCAATGAGTTTAGATTCATGATAATTTTCCCCTTGGCTGAAAATATCTTCAAAGCACATTTTAAACAACAAGAACCGACTCTTGAGGTTAAAAATCAATGCATATCACCTCAGGAAATTCAATAAATGTCCGTCATTGAACCAAGCACTTCGAAAAGACGAGTTCCAGCTACCATTTTTGAGCCATGGCGGTTTCATTACATCTTTTCTCCCCCCTTGGTTTGATGGCGCTCCGTTAGGTGGCAGGAATTACCCTTAGTTCCTGTGTGTTATCGCTGGCGCCGCGTCTTGAAAACACGCCGGATCGTGTCGAGAGGGGAGGTCAATCCTGCCAAATCCCAGGCGATCGTAGTAGGCAAAACCACTCCTTCCTTCTACCTCCTCGATTTCTACATCACCATCTACGGCCGTCCTATCGCCCTCACCCCCACCCTTAAGTACCTTGGTGTCACCCTTGACCGTCGCCTCTCCTGGACCCCCCATCTCCGGACGATCAAAGCCAAGGCACGCTCCCGCCTCTGTCTCCTCAAACTCCTCTCCAGGCGAACTTGAGGTCTGGACCCCTCTACCATCCTCCATACCTATAAATCCCTCATTCGCCCTATCCTTTGCTACGCCCACACTGCCTGGATCTCCGCTCCCCCTACCTTTTACAAATCCCTTCAGATCCTGGAACGCCATGCTCTTCGCCTCGCCTATCGCATCCGTCTCCTCTCCCCCACGCGGATCCTGTACGACCTAATTCCCTTCCCCCACCTCCTCCTTTTCCTCGAACGGATACGGATCCTCTACACCTCCCGCAAACTCGATCCTCCTCACCCGCTGGTCTCTCCCATTCTCTCCCGACCCCGTCCGCTGCCGCACCTGTACTTCCATGTCCCACCTGCTCTCCATCTCTCCACTCTCCACACCCTCTCCCAAGGTGGTATCCGCCAGCTCCCCCTCCCTGATGATATCCTCCTCCCTTCCATCTACCCCGCCTACCAACTTTGATCCTCCCTCCCTCTTTCTGTGTTTGTTCCTTTGGGCACCCTCCCTCCCTTCTCTCCCCCTTCCTTCCTCCTCCCTTTCTCCCCACTCCTCCCCCGGGCTTCCCCTCCAGCCCTTCCTCCATCAGCCCGCATCTCGTGGTCGTGCGGTAGCGTTCTCGCTTCCCACGCCCGGGTTCCCGGGTTCGATTCCCGGCGGGGTCAGGGATTTTCTCTGCCTCGTGATGGCTGGGTGTTGTGTGCTGTCCTTAGGTTAGTTAGGTTTAAGTAGTTCTAAGGTCTAGGGGACTTATGACCACAGCAGTTGAGTCCCATAGTGCTCAGAGCCATTTGAACCTTCCTCCATCTCCTACTTCCGTCTCCTCTGTCATTGGCATCTTTGCTCACCCCTCTCCCTCCCCCTCCCCCTTCTTCTCCTCTTGGCAGGTCCCCGGACTCGTACACGCTCTGTGGACTTTCGCGCGCCAGATATCATCGCCATCAGTTTCGCGTGTGTGTGCTGTCGTTTTGTGTTTTTAGTGTCCGCCGCCACGCTCATACGTTCACTTGTGTCGTCGGATTCATCAGTGTTATCTGCGCCGTGTCAACGTGTTTTCAGTGTCGTTATCGTCGAGTATGAACGGCTCCGTGTTTTTTTGTATTTCTGTGTCCACTATTTTTTTGCCCATCACTATGTTTATTCTGGATCTCCATTCTGTGTTATATTATTGTCAACTCTATGGCTGAAGAGCGGCGTAGCATGCCACTGACAGCCTACCTGATTGTACAGGTATGAAAATAACAATAAAGGAAAAAAAATAATAAAGTCGAGAGGGGAGTGTCTGGGTACGTGGCAACATGGATAGTGGTCGGCCCGACGGCTCTGTGGGCCATTGGCTCTGTTTGAGCGGAGATCGGTTGACTACGAATATACCATTAGTGACTGCATGGATGTTTCCACCACGCGCTTCAGTGTGCCTCAGCTCAGTTGTATTCCTTTATGTCTGTGCTGTGCGCTTTTGGATGTTGGAGTTTTGAGCTAGACTGAAATTATGGAATGACGACTTCCTGGCATACCAGTGATTGGTATCGCTCGTACTGAGATAAGCCCCCTTCTATGACTCTCGCTTTATGGATCTCAAAAAAATGTTTCACCCGTTGTATTTATTGCTAACCACAACTGGTCTGCTTGAGTCTGATCCATTTAGTGGTTGTTACTTGTTCCGCACATGTAACGGTACGGTGATTGCTTGCCATTATTGCCTCACTGTCACTCGTTTACGCCACAAGCTGGCTCGTACCTTAAGTCTGGTGGCTTTTGTATCGGTATTATTTTCGTGTGAGCCGTGAACCCTAGAGTTTACTGGAATTGGGTATTTAGTGTTGTTAAATTGTCCAGAAGCTGTGTGGTAAATCTGGTTTATTAAGTGGTTGTTTTTAATACCTTGGGATATTCTCTTGAATTTATTGTTTACTCTTTTAATTATTTGAAGGCAATATTTAGAACTTATGTATGCTGCTCAAATCGTGTTTTAAGTCCTTCTGAAATCTAAGAAGAGAGCCTTACTTGTAAATCCTAGCAATTAAGTACGAGGTAAGCTCGTGTTTCTCATAGAAATTTCAGCTAGGAGCAATCACGTCTCTGGCTATGTAGCCTAGGAGATTATTTCACTGTTTTTCTGTTTCAGGTAACTTTCTGAGATTAATGATTTCACCCTCCTTAGTTAAGTGGTTTTGGGGGAGATGTGTATTATGCCATCATTTTACCGGTTTATGTAATTAAGCGGTGTTTGCTCTCTACAATTTTGAGTAACGTTGCTGTTTGATTATTATGTCAGATATGAAGGTCTTATGCCATTAAGTTATTAAGGTGTGGGCGAGTAACATTCTCTTAACTTTACCTGAATGGCATATGTTAACCGCTCTTAGTTTTACGAGTTGTGGGTCCGACATTTGGATCGGCTCTTGGCCGTGGGGACCTGTTGCTGTTACGGACCGGCATGGTGACTTTCGATTGTGTCTGTGGCTGCCCAACATTACCTTTTTGGAGCTGTTCGCACTAGCAGCGAATCGTAAGTTTGTTTACCCTATCCTCTTATTTGCAAGCTCTTATGGTAATGTTTTCCGCCAAATATTTTACGTCTCTCCTGAAATGGATAATATTATCCAGTTTATGATTAACCTTCAGATTTTCTAAATCAGCCTGTTTCAGCCTGTAGTTACTGTGTTAATATTTGGAACGTTGAGCTTACTTTCTCTAGTGGTCAATGTTTGAGATGTTTTCCTAATTATTTTGACATCGTTTTCTGTATTGTATTCATTCCATGCATGAAAAAGAAAATCTTGCTGGATCGTAACTATTGGCACTTAACACAACTTTCAGTGCTTATCTATTCCGAGACTGAATGTTTAGACCTGTGATTTCAATTCAACTGCAGATGTTCCTTTCAAAGGCTATTCTGATTAAGACTGAAATTAACTTATACCTCCCTTTTAACCCTTTTAAGAGCTGCAAGTGGCGATTTGTTCTTAAGGTTTCTAGAAGATAATTCTTTTAATTAGTCTGAAGCCAACCTGCTTTAATTAAGAAATGTCTTACCTTATTATCTTACATTTTGTATTTATTACGGATTTCTTACTTGGGCTTGGGGTCTTTGAACAGTGGTTGAAACTGATTATTTGTAAAAAAAAGAAGAAAAGCTCTGTTGCTCATTCTTTGACAGGTTGATATTGTACTCCGCTTTTAGTGTTATTAGTGTAATGGTGTAATGGGTTCTCTAAATAAATGTGAACTGTCAAAGGAAAAATGATGTTATTATCGTCGACCCGCCCTTCCATGTGTCCTTTCCTTTTTCCACGTCAGGTAAGAGGATTTCACTTCACCTCACAAAAATAACATTGTGTAATTGTATCAGAAGAAGTAAGACAAGGAGGGATCAGTTGCAAGGGAGAAGACAGGTTACGAAAACTGAAGGGGAGGGAGAAAAGTTTCTTCTCCTGAAACTTCTGAAGATTCTGATGCTGAACAAGATTTCGAATCAAATTCTAATGAAAGTGAGGCGTGAAGATGCAAAATGCCCATTGTGCAATAAACTATTCGCAGGAAACAAAGGACAAAAATGGATTCGGTGCATACAGTGATTTTTGTGGAGCCATGCCAAAGGTAGTGGAGGAATTTATTTGCACACTTTGTTTGGAACGTAGATGTTAATAGTCATGCATTTTCTCGTGTTAGTATATTTGTACAAGTTCTTGCGTGTTTAGCGATTTTATTACCAACTCACAATGTTTCGTGTGGATCAACTTTCTCATAAATAAGGGAATGCCACTTTTTTGTATTATTACTTTTGACATTCATCATAAAGGTGACACAAAAGTTGACCTTAGCACATACGAGTATAGTAAACATACCTGGGCGTGTAATGGAGCATGTATTCTACTTTTCTCCAGCACTTTGATGAATTTACACATGATAATGAAAAAAGAGCTATACTTGGGTACTATATCTTACTACCAATTATTTCAATACTATTGATATTTGATTTAAGTTAATATTATTGTCCTATACGAGAATTTATAATAATGGATTTCTGCAAAAGGACTTAAAATATAAATTATATGCTCTTTGAAACCTATGCGATCACCACAGTGGAGTGAACCTGACTACAGCCACGTATTACATATACGTATCCTGCATCACTGTAACATTACTTTGTTGGAGAAATAACGCCTGAGTATGGATAGTGATGGGAAAACATCACGCAAGCTAGTGTTACGGGGCAGAGCTTCAGTCGTGAGCAGAAGGGCAGTCGAGTGGAGATGGCAATGAAATGGTAGCACAGGTTTCTGAATCACTTAGAGCTCTTTGTGTGGCCCAATGGGTAGAAATTATCGCGCCAGCGGATTGGTGGTTTTTCGAAGCATTTTGATGTCAAACATGAGAATTCTGCAGCAGCTTCGCAGGGCCACGAAACTTAAGAATTTTAGAATGGCAGCTACATCTGTATTTACGAGATTTGGTAAATTGACTGCAGATCGTAAAAGGTGTGTGTTTCTTAAATCATTTAAGTGAGTGATTAATGTGCATTTGTTCTGGGAAGTTCGCTGCAAGACTTGTTTTTATTGTGCGAATGTTCGTTTTACGAATATTGATGACTGTAGGTGTCAAATAGACAGTAATTTCTGGAAAATTTTAAACTTATACTTCATTAGATCCCATTCTTCATCGTATTAATTGAATTTTCATCAGAAACTAACATACATTCTGTTCTAATGAAAAAAAACTTTATTATTCTGAGCTTTAAACTCAGTCGTGTTGGCTACCTTGATTCATTAAAGACATAGCGCTCTTAATCTAATATTTATGTATGATTATCCACTTTTTCTGTAACTTAGGGAGAAACGAAATGCAATAATAAAATACCGTGACTTCAATAGTCAGAGTTTTTAAAGTTCCCGACATCTTAGAAAAATGCCAGCTATATCCAATCAAACGGCGCAATTAACGTAAAATTTTTCAAATTTAACTTAGTGTGCATAAACTGGGTGAAGCTCACAGAAAAACGAGATAATGTATTGTAATTTCCAGAACTATGAAAAGAACTACAAGTCCGTTGTACTAGAGATGTAGAAAAAGCATAGGATAGTTTTCTTGGAGAGCCAACAGAACATACGCTTTGGCTAAGAACGGAGTTTATTACGCAATTTATAAACTGCTTGTCATTAAACTTGTCCGCCTCCATATCTGAAAGGTGGACGTGGTCGACAGCCACGTGCAGGACACGGTTTTCGATTCCCAGCTCTGCCAGGCATGTTTCCATGGCGGAAGTGTTGGAGCGGGATCCTGCCCAGTCTCATGCTGCCAACTGAGGTGCTTACAGAATGACAAATGGCGGTTTGAAAAGCTGACAACTGCCGGGAGAAAAGTGTGCTGATCCCATGGCCCTCCATACCGCATCCAAATTATGTCATTGTCTGAAGATGACACGGCGGTCAGTCGGTCCCGACTCATCTGCCTGAGGCCAGAACTACAGAGCTTTTTTGTCGGCCATCAAATTTGCGATACTATTAAGACGCAGTTAAACAAACGCCAAACTAGTATGAAGTGTGTTGCATGCTTGGATATCCAGATTATTACTATTCAGTGCAGCTGCACAAAGTAGGTTGTTTGTAAGAAGATCGTGTTGTGCTTTTAAGGAAGAGAAATACACTGCCGCACGTATCGGACATCGATAATTTAGACTAAGTAAGCTTTATAGTTCCACGATACTGCTGTTCGCGTTGTTTGGGTTCCACGCCTGCCATGCAAATATGGAATAGATGAGCTCAGGAGGGACACATTCAACGTCATACAGGATGTAACTGGCTCCATGCAGCTGTCACCCAAGACGACATGCAAGTTGCTCGATATGCTGTACATGATCATAGAGCCACTGTGCTTTGGCACCGCCCCCCTCCCACCCTCACCCCTTGCGCTCATTTGAAAAATCCCTCCATCTTCAATGAGGGGCGCTGACTGTCGGTCTGACGTTCCCTGGCAGCTGTTTCCGCGACCTCACACGACCAGCGACTTATGAGGGGCGGCCATCTCTCACGTAACGTGCATCAGTGTGGAATTAGCTGGTAATCTTGGCCACCTCATGTGCTCGCGATCATGTTTTCCTCTTGGTGTCACCGAGGCAATAGTGATGTATTTAGGTTTTCATGTGACAGGGGTGATTTCACGACGTTACGGCCAATGTAATGAACTTGTGTACCAGTTAGTATTCTTCTTACCAGCTACGATCAGCCAAGCGTTGGTTCAATTTTGCAGTCCTGCTTCTCACCTTCCGGTGTTAGAAAAGTTCGGTTGGACTTTTATTGTTTATCCTGGTGTCTTAAGAGTTTGTTTAGTCGAGAAAGTCACGCATTCGCGGTACAGTACGCGGCTAAAAGCGGAAGTGAATTTAAATTGTTTTGTCGCTTTCACATAATTTGTAAACCGATTTTGAAATGTGGAAGGACTGTTTGAACTCGGTTAGCCTCAACCCTGATTAGAGTTGTCGCAGGTGGCTGGCTACTCATATGCAATTGTCGCTGTGCTTTTGTAGGGAGAGTAAAATGCAAATGTCGTCCTGGTCTATTTTGTCGTGCATTCGACAATCGGGCGTAGTTCCATGGGGAGTGGTTCCTCTGTGACGTGAAAGCAGGTATTAGTTAGACATGTGTCACGTGTGCGTTGGTAGTCCAAAGGTTAGAATACTTCCAGCACTGAGCACCCACTAGCTGTTGTCACTGACGGTTTGTAGTAAGTGTCAACGGCATGTGTCTTCCTGGATTGTTTGGATCGCGCGTTTCGGGATCGGTCATGGCTCTACTGCGAATGATTCCACTGTGACGTGTGATCGGTAACGAGGTCGTGTGTGTTTGCTACATCGACCACTTATAAGTGGCCTATAATTAGGCTGTCTGTTGTATTAGTTTGTGTTACGAACGTGTAATTACCGCTTGAAACCTGGTGGATTCAGTGTATTATGACATGCCAAGAACAGTGATTACTGACGAAGAAATAGCTTGAAAGTTTCCGAGAGGATTACCGAAAAGTATAACGTGTATACAGGGTGGTCCATTGATCGTGACCAGGCCAAATATCTCACGAAATAAGCGACAAACGAAAAAACTACAAAGAACGAAACTTGTCTAGCTTGAAGGAGGAATCCAGATGGCGCTATGGTTGGCCCGCTAGATGGCGCTGCAATAGGTCAAACGGATATCATCTGCGTTTTTTTAAATAGGAACCTCCATTTTTTATTACATATTCGTGTAGTACGTAAAGAAATATGAATGTTGTAGTTGGACTACTTTTTTCGCTTTGTGATAGATGACACTGTAAAAGTCACAAACATATGGCTCACAATTTTAGACGAACAGTTGGTAACAGATAGGTTTCTTAAATTAAAATACAGAACGTAGGAACGATTGAACTTTTAGTTCGGTTGTTCCAATGGGTTACATGTAGCTTCGTGAACTTATCATTTCTGAGAACGCATGCTGTTACAGCGTGATTACCTGTAAATACCACATTAATGCAGTAAATGCTCAAAATGATGTCCGCCAACCTCAATGCATTTGCCAGTACGTGTAAAGACATTCCTCTCAACAACGAGTGGTTCGCCTTCCGTAATGTTCGCACATTTATTGACAATGCGCTGACGCATGTTGTCAGGCTATGTCGGTGGATCACGATAGCAAACATCCTTCAACTTTTCCCACAGAAAGAAATCCGGGGACGTCAGATCCTGTGAACGTGCGGGCCATGGCATGGCGCTTCGACGACCAATCCACCTGTCATGAAATATGCTATTCAATACTGCTTGAACCGCACGCGAGCTATGTGCCGTACATCCATCTTGTTGGAAGTACATCGCCATTCTGTCATGCAGTGAAACATCTTGTAGTAATATCGGTAGAACATTACGAAGGAAATCAGCATAGACTGTACCATTTAGAATGCCATCGATAAAATGGGGGCCAATTATCCTTCCTCCCATAATGCCGCACCATACATTAACCCGCCAAGGTCGCTGATGTTCCACTTGTCGCAGCCATCGTGGATTTTCCGTTGCCCAATAGTGCATATTATGCCGGTTTACGTTTCCGCTGTTGGTGAATGACGCTTCCTCGCTAAATAGAACGCGTGCAATAAATCTGTCATCGTCCCGTAATTTTTCTTGCGCCCAGTGGCAGAACTATACGCGACGTTCAAAGTCGTCGCCATGCAATTCCTGGTGCACAGAATTATGGTACGGGTGCAATCGATGTTGATGTAGCATTCTCAACACCGGTGTTTTTGAGATTCCCGATTCTTGCGCAATTTGACTGCTACTGATGTGCGGGTTAGCCGCGACAGCAGCTAAAACACCTACTTGGGCATCATCATTTGTTGCAGGTCGTGGTAGACGTTTCACATGTGGCTGAATACTTCCTGTTTCCTTAAATAACGTAAATATACGGCGAACGGTCCGCACACTTGGATGATGTCGTCCAGGATACCGAGCAGCATACACAGCATACGCCCGTTGGGCATTTTGATCACAATAGCCATACATCAACACGATATCGACCTTTTCCCCAATTGGTAAACGGTCCATTTTAACACGGGTAATGTATCACGAAGCAAATACCATCCACACTGGCGGAATGTTACGAGATACCACGTACTTATACGTTTGTGGCTATTACAGCGCCATCTGTCACAAAGCGAAAAAAGTGGTCCAACTAAAACATTCATATTTCTTTACGTACTACACGAATATGTAATAAAAATGGGGGTTCCTATTTAAAAGAAACGCAGTTGATATCCGTTTGACCTATGGCAGCGCCATCTAGCGGGCCAACCATAGCCCCATCTGGTTTCCCTCTTCAAGTTAAACGAGTTTCTTTCTTTGTAATTTTTTCGATTGATGCTTATTTCGTGAGATATTTGACCCGGTCACTATCAATGGACCACCCTGTATACTGCGTTATAACTGTCACTAAATTGAGACTCGAGGTGCCATTTTCCGTTAGATATCCACTTAGTGCTGTGTCCTGTGGATATTACACTTGACTGGTCGTATTTTAGCTATGACCTCGTTTTTCGTGCTCGTGTGTGAATCTGTGTGTTTAATGGTGCCGCCGTCGTGTTTCCTTGTCTTGTTTTCTTGCGTTCCCGTTGTAATTTAGGGACGAGTTTTTTTTATCATTGACGTGTGGTCTAAGAATTGCTACTGCGCATCTAGAAATGCTTTTGAAAATGCGAGGACCTTGTCGCTCGTTGTATGAACATGTTTTACTCTTGTCCAATTTTATTATGTTATGGACATCTCCAAAGTTATTCAGTTGACCTTTAACAGTAGTAAACAAACAATGGATGTGTGTTTCTTTTCGCCGTCGTCCACTTCTAGCAGTTGCGATCCTTACGTTTCTTTTATAAAATACTAAACCAAAAACGTTTTCACTTGTTAGTGATTGAGTAGCCTAAGGCGCAATTCACTATCACACTTAGGTGGAAAAGTCATGGGATACGTCCTAATATCATGTCGGACCTCCTTTTGCCCGGAGTAGAGGAGCCCATCGATGTGCCATGGACTCAACAACTCTTTGCAGAAATACTGAGCCATGCTTCCTGCTGCGGCGGAGCGGGGTTGGTTGGTCTCGTTTTGCGATTTAATTATTGGCCACCTACATCAGTATACTGTCCATTCACCACCCGTTGCTCTGCATTCGTAGGTATTATGTAGACGGTGAGAAAAGCAGCGTTGAAGAAAACCACCGTCCATACTTACAATTACAAAGTCCGCGTAACTCCAGCAACAAGATAAACCTGTAAACTCTATTAATAACGCGCAATGTCGGTGTTGCCTCCCTTCACTGAAAATGTTTGTTTGTAGATACTGATGTTTTATTACGGTCGTTTTCATTTATGGTGTCACCAAGCCCATATTTAGGTTGGTAGTAAATCTACTACTAGTTCGCGCAGCTTATATCACAAATAAGACAGCCAGTAATGTGCTAAGTCCAGCCCGAAATATTAGGAGATTCACAGAGGCAATACACTGTTACAAAACGAGTTCACATTCGGTCCTTGGTTGGTTCTGAGCACTATGGGACATAACATCTGAGGTCATCAGTCCCCTAGAACTTAGAACTACTTAAACCTAACCAACCTAAGGACATCACACACATCCATGCCCGAGGCAGGATTCGAACCTGCGACCGTAGCGGTCGCGCGGTTCCAGACTGAAGCGCCTATCAAAACTTCACCGAAATGTCCGTAACTGCATCTGCTATTACGGCGATATAAACCGAGCGCGATTTAACCGTCATTTCTTCATGTGTGTGTGTGAAATCTTATGGGACTTAACTGCGAAGGGCATCAGTCCCTAAGCTTACAAACCTAAGTTATTCTAAGGACAAACACACACACCCAAGCCCGAGGGAGGACTCGAACCTCCGCCGGGACCAGCCGCACAGTCCATGACTGCAGCGCCTCAGACCGCTTGGCTAATCCCGCGCGGCGTCATTTCTTCATCTTACAGATAATTTTTTCGGACTCATTTAACGTGACCTTCTCGTCCGACAGCGAGTCCACGACTGCCCGAATGCCGTCGCTCACAGGGCATACAACTCATTCAATTACGCGGTAAAGACTTGTCTCTCATCGATTGATCAAAACTATCATCCAATCAGATTAACCTTTCATGATCAATTTCGCGCGCAAACCACTTTACTCCAATCAGCATTCACAGATGCATCTACGTCATTTCATACAGCAAAAATTCACAAAATGTTCCACAAACCAAACGGTACGAAAATTAAAAGAAAACTGTGCTTGAAATATACTTTAGAACTAGGTATCCTCTGACTATCTTCCTGGCTGCCTTATTACAAAAGCAAACGTCATCCACCAGTTGGGGGGATTCACCGTTTTCAGGACATCGGATGGTGTAATACATTATAAAATTGAAATCCGACGTATGTCCCCACATACACACTCACATTCATCCTCATCTACTCCAACCCTAACCCAAAATATAAATATCAACTTTTAAACCATTATTTCCATTACAAAAGCAAAATTATTGCAAGTTTAGGATCAAAATTCCTTAAAAATACCTTGTGCGCACTGAGAGTGCTGTTATTGTTTTCAAATAACAAAGAAACTTAAACTGTCATGGTTCTTATGTGAATTTACTTTACTGAGTGTCGGTTAAGTACTTTTTAATAGGTTTTTATATTTCCAAAACTATTAAAGTTATCCATATGAAAATTTTACACACTGTTCTTCTAAATTTTAAAAGTTCCTATACCAAATTTGAAAACAAACAGATCATATTTATTATAGTTATTTCCTTTTTCAGGTGATATGAATAAGTGATCTGAGTACACAGAGCAGTTCTCACAGTCCGCACACCGCGACACATGGCATTATGATGCCAGCAACCGACTACACAATTTCCGGGGCTGAAGGCTTCATTGCCAGCCTCCAATACAGCTTTACCTAACGGAATACAACTTACTGGAAAACTCTGAAGCCGTGCAAATAGCTGCGACGTTACACCCTGTACATCTCCGTAATTGCGAAAGTGTTGCTGGTGTAGGATTTTTTGCACGAACTGATCCCTTGATCTTGTCCTACAAATGTTCAGTGGGATTAATGTCGGGCACTATGGGTGGCTAAACCGTTCGCTCAAAACGTGTAGAATGTTCTTCAAACTAATCACGAACAGTTGTGGTCCAGTAACATCGCGCATTGTCATCCGTAAAAATCCCATCATTGAATCTTCCAGGCAGATTAAAACTGTGTGCCGGACCGAGACTCGAACTCTGGACCTTTGCCTTTCGCGGGCAAGTGCTCTACCAACTTTTTTTTTCATAGGTCAGCACGAAAGCACAGAGCTAGTTTCATTATTAAAACAATCATATAAGCACATAAGCAGAAAAACAAAATAATGAAGTGATGGAACTGTTTCAACACGAATTGTATCCTACAATAGACTGAAGAACACATTTCAATACAGTGCCACTTGTAAGCTTACAAAACAGAACAAAAATATTAAACTGACAATAACATCTTCAGTCCAGACAGAGACATAGAACCAAAACGCAAACATATTAAAGAGAATTAGAATATATCTTGCATGTGATCTGTGTCCTTACCGGCGTCGAGAATTACCCCACGCCTTGTTTTTCAAAAATTATGTCTAACATGTTACCAAATATCGTCCTGAAATTTGGGTAACCTTTCATCTTCCAACGTGCCGTTCTCATATAAACCTCGAAACTAATGAGATTATCTTCACTATTGTGAATAATAATATGTTTCACATACAGTCCTAACAGCCACATCACGGTGTTGTTCTTGGTAGCGGGAAAACGTTTCGTGTCCGGCCAGAGCGGGATGTCGGTGCAGTGGCTGGCTGGGCTGCTGCGGGTAATCAGGCCCAGCCTCTGTTGCATCCATTTCCAGTTAATGAGATGGCCGCCACAAGTGAAGCGATGGCGTAAGGTGTCGACCAGCCCACAGCGGACGCATTTATCACTGTCACATAAGCCGATTCTATGCAACCTTTCATTAGTGGATACAACATCGTTTACCACTTTATACCACGTGGACGCCAACTCAGCAGTGTGGACGGTTAAACTTATGTTGTCCCAAACTGCCTTCCAATGAACATTCGGGTATTTAAGTTCAATGGGATTCCGGACTATTGGAGATGTCCATCTTTTTAATAACAGGTGCATCGTCGGTAAATCCTGCGTGAAATAATGTCCATCAATATGGCTTACTTCAAGAAAAAACTGCTTGACATGTCGTAGTTTGTAACGCATGTTACCTAGGTCGGTGTGTGGGTGCATATCGGTGGGTTGTAAGGTTCCTCGTCCAACACGTGGGTGATTCGTTTAATATATGACGCAGTACACTTTCGGTTAATGTCAGGCATGTTGAGTCCGCCGGCCTGTCTGGAAGACGTCAACGTGGTGTATTTCACTTTGAACAGATGTCCTTGCCAGATAAATCTATTAGAGAGTTTCATCACGTGTTTGGCCTGCATCTTGGGGACTGGAAATATTTGCGCCGTATAGTTCGCTTTACTGAATATGTAACTGCTGAGGTGTCGTATCCGTTGGAGAATGTCAACGGACCGCCAATTGTTTTCATAGATGGCATCTTGCATTTTATTGGTGACCTGATTCCAATTTTTTGCATTCATTTTTAGTGCTCATTTGTCGATAATCATCCCCAGAGTGGTGTGGGCTTCGGCACGCTTCGCCCAAGGTACAATAACTGCGTCGAATCCTCGAATGTTGACAAAGATGCATTTATCGGCGTTGATTTTAGCACCGGAAGCACGACAGTACTCGTCTACCGCGGTCTTGAGGGTTGATACGTCTCCGTCGTTGCGCAGTAGCACTCCGACGTCGTCAGCGTAAGCACGAACCACGAAGGACGTCCCGGCGATCGAAAGGCCTGCAAGTTTGTCGTGAATAGAGCGTAAGAGCGGCTCGAGCAATAAAACAAATAACATCATGGAGAGAGGGCTCCCCTGTGGCACTCCTCTTTGGACCACGATGGGTTGAGTAAGCTGTTGTAATGCCCGTGACGAAGTGTTGCACGACCTTAATAACCCGTTGATCAAAACCACACCGCTGCAGTAGCTGTAGGAGGTACTCGTGGCGGGCGCGATCAAATGCCTTGCAAAAGTCGATAAACAGCAATGCGAGATTCACGTTAGTGACTGACGCTATGGCTATTACATCTCTATATTCCGAAAGGGACGTCATAATAGTGCGACCAGGGAAACATGATTGATGGTTGTGAATCACTTGCTACATTAATGAAGACAATCCGCTGTTGAGTGCTCTGGCAAAGGTTTTGTAATCAAAACTGAGTAAAGTAATCGGTTTTTCAGTGTTTGCTTTTTGGTATCAATACAATTCGACCTTCCTTCATTTCGGCCGGCACGACACTCCCTCGCATCACATCATTGAGAACATCTGTAAATACGTGTCCGATTATGGACCAGAAACGCACATAAAATTCCCGTGGCAAACCATCAGGGCCAGGGGATTTATTCGATGGCGAGCCAGAAATCCGTTCAATGACTTCGTCTCGAGCAAAATCGTGTACGACCGCCGAGTTCTCCACAGACGTGACTACGGTGGGCAGAGCAATCACGACATCGCCGCTGTCATCACCAAATGTATCGCATTGCGAGTACAGATCCGTGAAGTACTGGGAAACTGCAGTAAGAATATCACTCTGTCGGGTCAAACGGAGTCCATCATCTGTGTCCAGCTTCCCGATAAAAGCTCGCTTGCGATGGGCACAAGTTCGTCATCTTGAAGCGATTTTGCTTTTGATCTGATCTTCAGTCCTTCAAGCTGCGTTCGCTTTATGCCTATAAGCTTCGCCTTTATTTGTTTGATGGTCGTCAGCTGCGTGTTGGTTGGTGACGTAGTCGCATACAACTCTCGCAGAACTGTCGTGCGTTTGACATCTTGCGCCCGTTGCCAACTTAGTTTCTTAAGGATAATCGCGTTTTCCGTTTGAGCACAACATTCCACCAGGCTATCTTGGTCGGATATCTGCAGCATTGCTTGAGACAATCCGCCCATGTCGTGGAGATGACATCTTGTAGCGCGACATCGGCGAGAATAGAAACATTTAGGCTCCACGGAATCCTATGCCATTGAGTACGCTGTTTGGCCAGATTTATCGTGACACAGATGGTGCAGTGGTCGGAGAAACTAGCCGAATGAGATCGGCGTCCAGAACATGTTGGCAAATGTTCTCAGAGATGTACAAACGGTCTAGACGGCTACACGCGAAGCGGCCAGGTACGTGTACTTTACCAGGGTAGGAAATTTTGGTTCCCACGCATCCTTCAGCTGCAGGTAACGCACCGAATCGTGTAGTTCTCTATAGTAATTAAAGTTTGGCGATTGATCTTTCACGTGGGTCACACAGTTAAAATCACCACTAATTATCAACTGGGTTGTGTTGCGGCGTAACAAGTAGATGGCGTCTTGTTTAAAGAAGTTAACTCTTTCTGATTTTAGGGTCGTTCCAGATGGAGCATAGATATTGACGAGGGTGACGTCAAAAATTTAGCAAGCTATGCCTCTACCGGAGTCCAACATTTCGATATTGCTCGCTGGGATTCCGTCTCGTGATAGAATGGCCGTACCTGTAACCCCGCCCGCCGCGGTGTTTATGATTGTTGCAAATCCTGATACATGAAAACTTAAGATAGACACTTCCTGTAACAGAACTACACTCCTGGAAATGGAAAAATGAACACATTGACACCGGTGTGTCAGACCCACCATACTTGCTCCGGACACTGCGAGAGGGCTGTACAAGCAATGATCACACGCACGGCACAGCGGACACACCAGGAACCGCGGTGTTGGCCGTCGAATGGCGCTAGCTGCGCAGCATTTGTGCACCGCCGCCGTCAGTGTCAGCCAGTCTGCCGTGGCATACGGAGCTCCATCGCAGTCTTTAACACTGGTAGCATGCCGCGACAGCGTGGACGTGAACCGTATGTTCAGTTGACGGACTTTGAGCGAGGGCGTATAGTGGGCATGCGGGAGGCCGGGTGGACGTACCGCCGAATTGCTCAACACGTGGGGCGTGAGGTCTCCACAGTACATCGATGTTGTCGCCAGTGGTCGGCGGAAGGTGCACGTGCCCGTCGACCTGGGACCGGACCGCAGCGACGCACGGATGCACGCCAAGACCGTAGGATCCTACGCAGTGCCGTAGGGGACCGCACCGCCACTTCCCAGCAAATTAGGGACATTGTTGCTCCTGGGGTATCGGCGAGGACCATTCGCAACCGTCTCCATGAAGCTGGGCTACGGTCCCGCACACCATTAGGCCGTCTTCCGCTCACGCCCCAACATCGTGCAGCCTGCCTCCAGTGGTGTCGCGACAGGCGTGAATGGAGGGACGAATGGAGACGTGTCGTCTTCAGCGATGAGAGTCGCTTCTGCCTTGGTGCCAATGATAGTCATATGCGTGTTTGGCGCCGTGCAGGTGAGCGCCACAATCAGGACTGCATACGACCGAGGCACACAGGGCCAACACCCGGCATCATGGTGTGGGGAGCGATCTCCTACACTGGCCGTACACCACTGGTTATCGTCGAAGGGACACTGAATAGTGCACGGTACATCCAAACCGTCATCGAACCCATCGTTCTACCATTCCTAGACCGGCAAGGGAACTTGCTGTTCCAACAGGACAATGCACGTCCTCATGTATCCCATGCCACCCAACGTGCTCTAGAAGGTGTAAGTCAACTACCCTGGCCAGCAAGATCTCCGGATCTGTTCCCCATTGAGCATGTTTGGGACTGGACGAAGCGTCGTCTCACGCGGTCTGCACGTCCAGCACGAACGCTGGTCCAACTGAGGCGCCAGGTGGAAATGGCATGGCAAGCCGTTCCACAGGACTACATACAGCATCTCTACGATCGTCTCCATGGGAGAATAGCAGCCTGCATTGCTGCGAAAGGTGGATACACACTGTACTAGTGCCGACATTGTGCATGCTCTGTTGCCTGTGTCTATGTGCCTGTGGTTCTGTCAGTGTGATCATGTGATGTGTCTGACCCCAGGAATGTGTCAATAAAGTTTCCCCTTCCTGGGACAATGAATTCACGGTGTTCTTATTTCAATTTCCAGGAGTGTATATCGGCTTCGGACTCATAGATAAACTGCCGTAGCACTGCCAATTTTAAATCTGTCCTAACTCTATTAATGTTCAGGGACAAAAATTTATAAGCTTGACTCAAGGTCGTCAGAGACGTGTGGGTGTTGGGAAGCGTAGGAAGCCCAGTCCATCTCACCGTCGGGCTTACAAGGGGACTGATGAACTCAGACGTTTTAAGTCGCACAGTGCTCAGAGCCATTTGAACCATTTTTTTAAGCAATTCATAAGCCGGGGTCAGCACGGCTCATATTGGAAAGACTCCTTTTTTCAAAGCTATTTTTTCTAATTACTAAAAACTGACGATACCCTCTCATTAATTTTACCATAGTATGGTAAACAAATTTACTTATTGTAGCTATCGTTAGCTACGTTGGAACTATTTTCTTTCTACGGTATTTCAGTGTCTGTGTCATTCAGAAATGCTAAGCAATGTTTCTTCGGACGGTCGCCTTACCATTAGGCTATCCGAGCACGACTCACAGCCTGACCCAAACTTCCATATGTCATCTACCCTGTGTGTAGATCCTGCACTCGTACATTCATATGTATATTCCCGTACAGGGCAGACATTTTAATTGAAAGTCGCTCTCCCGGTATCGACACGATATTGCAGTGACTGTGTTATTCAGAAATATTGATGCAATATACCTTCGGACTGAACTGCCGTTGTTAAAAAACACCATGCATGGAAAAATGGTGCTGACAAATCCGGTGTTGAGGCAACTTTGGTGCATCAAGGGCCATAGATGACAGGCGTGATCTGTGGCTGCAGTGATTTGTACAGGTGGATGGACGTGCAACTGTTGAGCAGCTGACATCCCGGATGAACCTAGGGGCTACCAACAGTTCCCCTCAACGACGACTCGCTGAACGTTACTGCGTATGGGCCTCCGCAGCAGGTTTCCTGGTTCTTGTACCCATGCTGACTGCTGTCCATCAAAGACAAAGGCTGGAATTTATAAGCTTGTACCGTAACTGGACGTCCATTGAGAGGCGACAGGTGGTATCTTCAAGTGAATCACGTTTTGTGCTCATTCGGCGTGTACGGCCATGCAAGAATCGTCGGAGAGGTTCAAGCCAAAGGAGGGAGCGTTAGGTCTGAGGAACGTTTTCGTGGCCTGGATCATCTTATCTTCTGGAAGGTAAACTGAATCAGCACAGGTATGCATTTATCAATGAGACTATGTCCACCTATACATTCAGTTTCTTTTTCCTCGGCACAATGGCAGCTACCAGTAGGACAATGCAAAGTGTAATACAGCTCAAATTATGCGTACGTGGTTCGAATAATGCGAGGGAGAGTTTACTGTACTCCCCTGGCCACCAAATTCTCCAGATTTAGATCCAATTGTGTATCTGTGGGACCACCTTGATTGGGCTGTTCACACCCATGGAACCTGAACCGAAAAACCTAGCACAGGTGGCCATCGCACTGGAGTTGTCATGGGTCCATATCCCTGTTCGTACCTTCCACAACCTCTCTGATGCTCTTCCTACACGTCCGCACTGCAGAGGCTGATTTTCCTGCCTTTTACTGATGGTCATATTAAAGTGACTGCACTGTGTATTCGACACCATCTCATATGTAAATTTTATTTTACTACTCAGGTCTCTGAATTTGTTAAGAATTGTTATAACTCTTCATAATAACCACCAACTAATAGAAAACTATCATCAACATAAGTACTATATGGGTCTACTTGTCACTTCTGGATTCTCATGAAAAAATTTGTTCTCCATGGAATCAACCCTGTTACAATAAGTACTGTTCAGATGCTAGAAAAAATAAGAAAAGACAATTAATAAGAAAACTCGAAAGCAGCGAAGAAAAATTGGATGGCATACCCAATGAACACATACTACATAATAAAGGATACTTTATAAATAACTGTGAACTGACAAAAGAAACAAGGGGGAGAGTATAACAGAAAGTGGATGACTACAAGAGAAATATTTCATACTGCAGAACGGAGCTGGAAATTGCACATGCTGAGCTGGGGAAAAGTGGCTGTGGATGGCTGTACTGCAGCCTACGCTGGCGCCTACACATCTACCTCCAACTATACAGCAGCGTTATGCGGGTTGCCCCACTACCAAGGGACCTGCAATGTAACTGCGGGATTTCACCCCTGCAGTCTGGTAGGACTACACTAGTGACCATTAAAATTGCCACACCAAGAAGAAATGCAGATGATAAACGGGTATTCATTGGACAAATATGTTATACTAGAACTGACATGTGATTACATTTTCACGCAATTTGGGTGCATAGATCCTGAGAAATCAGTACCCAGAACAACCACCTCTGGCCGCAATAACGGCCTTGATACGCCTGGGCATTGAGTCGAACAGAGCTTGGATGGCGTGTACAGGTACAGCTGCCCATGCAGCTTCAACACTATACCACATTCATCAAGAGTAGTGACTGGCGTATTGTGATGAGCCAGTTGCTCGGCCCCCATTGACCAGACGTTTTCAGTTGGTGAGAGATCTGGAGAATGTGCTGGCCAGGGCAGCAGTCGCAGATTCTCTGTATCCAGAAAGGCCCGTACAGGACCTGCGACATGCGGTCATGCATTATCCGGCTGAAATGTAGGGGTTCGCAGGGATCGAATGAAAGGTAAAGCCACGGGTCGCAAAACATCTTAAATTTTACGTCCACTGCTCAAAGTGCCGTCAATGCGAACAAGAGGTGACCGAGACGTGTAACCAATGGCACCCCATACCATCACGCCGGATGATACGCCAGTATGGCGATGACGAATGCACGCTTCCAATGTGGGTCCACCGCGATGTCGCCAAACACCGATGCGACCATCATGATGCTGTAAACAGATCCTGGATTCATCCGAAAATATGACGTTTTGCCATTCGTGCACCCAGGTTCGTCGTTGAGTAGACCATCGCAGGCGCTGCTATCTGTGATGCAGCGTCAAGGGTAACCGCAGCCACGGTCTCCGAACTGATAGTCCATGCTGCTGCAAAATTCGTCGAAGTGTTCGTGCCGATGGTTGTTGTCTTGCAATCGTCCCCATCTGTTGACTCAGCGAGCGAGACGTGCCTGCTCGATTCGTTACAGCCATGCGGATAAATGCCTGCCATCTCGACTGCTAGTGATACGAGGCCGTTGGGATCCAGCACGGCGTTCTGTATTACCCTCCCGAACTCACCGAATCCATATTCTGCTAACAGTCATTGGATCTCGACCAACGCGAGCAGCAATGTCGCGATACGATAAACCGCAATCGCCATAGGCTACAATCCGTCGGAAACGTTATGGTACGCATTTCTCCTCCTCACATGAGGCATCACAACAACGTTTCACCAGACAACGCCGGTCAACTGCTGGTTGTGTATGAGAAATCGGTTGGAAACTTTCCTCACATTAGCACGTTGTAGGTGTCGCCACCGGCGCCAAACTTGTGTGAATGCTCCGAAAAACTAATCATTTGCATATCACAGCATCTTCTTTCTGTCGGTTAAATTTCGCGTCTGTAGCACGTCATCTTCGTGGTGTAGCAATTTTAATGGCCAGCAGTGTACTTTCCCCAGACACAGCGCTGCTGTCAACGGCACTGGCTCGTCTCCACGAGCCACACGCTACTATCACAGTTTCCGTGTGTTCCTTCGCTGGATGGCTTTATAGGACGCTGCCCAGCAACTCTCCAGCCAGTCAATAGTGGGAGTTAAAAGTTATTTTTCTCTGGGCCCAACTGCAGATGGTTCAAATTTCTCTAAGCACTATGGGACTTAACATCTGAGGTCATCAGTCCCCGAGAACGTAGATCTACTTAAACCTAACTAACCTAAGGACATCACACACAGCCATGCCCGAGGCAGGTCTCGAACCTGCGACCATAGCTCAACTTCAAGTGTGCAGCACACACGTCATATCCTATGGCCTCACATTAAGTCGAAACCACCAAGTCATCGCGAGTGCATCAACATAGACTTCATTTATGTCAGCGATACCCTATTGGGGCAGATAGTGTAATTCACGTTAGCTCAACAGTGTGGCTCGCATATTCAAGAAACTGTCATTGTGTTTGGTGTCAAACTCTTAGCAGATCAGGATGATCATGATACCTCACAGCAAGGATTTGGATAATTTTAAGGAAAAACACACTGGAGGTGAACCCACATATTTCGTCATTTGTTGTCTTATGAAACACACTTTATTGCCTAACAACAATATTATGCCTGACTTTCTGTGACTTTTGAAATGATAAAGCCAGTCATAGGGGAAACTGCACTTAAAAATGGACCCAGAATCATGGTATAAATTGGCATTTTTACAGTAACACACAAATGCCCAGTGCCAGTAGTGAAAGAAATGATAAGTGACAGAAAATAGCCTAGCACTGTCTCGGAATCTAACCACACACCTTTGGATTTGTAGTAGGCACTTACCCACCAAGACACACATTTGCACAAAAAAGACTGTAGCATTTTATTTCTACATTAGGACCTGCTGGTTACAATTTGAAAAACCTTGTTAAAAGAATAACAACGCTCACAATAGTTTAAAGAACTTGAACAGACTCACTTCATTAATAACAAACTATAACAGTTTATACTATAAAGGCCAGGGCTTGAAACAGCTCCCAAATATAAGTAGGAAGTCACACCAGCTAGACGTGGCTGCATGCTTCTTCAAGAAACTAAGTTTTATCAGTAAAATGAATTACAAATGACTACCACTAAATGTACTAACAATTCCCAAGCATGGATAACACGTTAATCAGTGAATAACGTCCATCCAAAATACATAAATAATAATAAGTCACAACAGTGATTGTGGCTGTTGCAAAGCGCTTAACGATGTATAAGCCTTGATAACCTCCCTTAAACAATAAACAATAAAATTCCCCTAAAATATAAGCAAACCTGGGAAGACATGCAGTTTAAACGCGACTCCCATCTGGTACACACCAGCAGAAACATTGACAATAACACTTAAATACTCATAAATATACAGTTGCCCAAAATGCAATAAGCTGGGAGGACATGGAATTTAAATGTGACACCCAACTGGTACACACCAGAAAAAACATTGACAATAACACTTAAATAAATATACAGTTTTCCAAAATGCGGGATAAGCTGGGAGGACGTGAAATTTACCCCAAAAGCAACAACCTGCCAGCCACGTGCCCTCCAGCTAACTTTCAGTACCAGGTTTCGCCAAACGAACAACACACGCCTCGACCGAAGACCGTAGTTCCAGACAGATGATCAGATCGATATCGGCAACGCAAGTAGTTAGTGGCGCTATCAGAGCGCCATGCCTGCCAAAATTAAAGCCGCCAAGGCTCGGATCTTGTTTGAAGTTGTTTTAATTCGGAAGCTACTTTCTGTTGTACTTGCTTAAGGCGCCACGATAACTGTTCTTTTGCTATCTGGGCACATGTATTCATTAGTAATACGCATCACCCACAACAGAGACATAACAGTGACGATGTGGGTAAGCTTTTTCACTAACAAGGTGTAAGTAGGCTGTTTAGGTTTTTTTATTGGTAACGCCACCTCTGTATGAAAATCACTGGCTGTGCTGTGTGCAGTCTGTGGCTGCTTCGTGATTCTGTAATACATTTTCATGACGCGAAAAAATAGGTTGGAAATGCTCACAAATTTGTGTTTTTACGTCATTACAGACCTTTGGCATTTCGATTCAATGTTATGTAACTCAGTAGTTAAATCTTCACGTGTTTTTTCAAGTGTGGTGTCTAACTTTTCAAGCTTTTGCTGTGTTTGTCTCTGATTTTGTTCCAGTGTGTCTAACTTTTGAAGCTTTTGTCCCATTTGTTGCATTAATTGTAATAACAATGCACTGGTGTCCGAAACATGTTCCTCAGTGCTTTTCGGCAGTGAAGTTGCACCGGCAACATTCACATTTTGACAAGCGGAAAATGTGTCTTGACTCATTTGAGAAAACGGTGAGAACCCAAAACCTGAGTCTACAGTATTTGCAAAATTGTGTCCTGTCATTCCCAATTCCTGAGGCGAGCTGTTGCCGACCGATCGATCGATAATGCGTCCCTCTTCACTAATTGTTTCACTGTCCACGCCATTGTTTGCCGCCTGCTCCATTTCCCTATGCACAGTTACCACATTACTACTTTGAATGTCTGTTAATTCATTACTCTGCGGCGCTAACACACTGCTTTCGCCTTCACTGTCATTTCTCAGTTTACTTTGGAGCCTAGTATTACGTTTTTCACACGCCATTATTGTCACAATATTTCACACGACAACACAGAAAAGCACAATTTGAAGAGCAAAAATAAGAGAACACATTAACATAACACTGAAAATAATATCTAGTTAATTGCAGCTGCGAAATACTTGGTGCAAATCCACATGCGTGCCACAACTGTTTTACTGTACAACAATGAAAGACTGCAACTACAAAGGAGATTTTCTCTACAATTGCGCGCTAGCAATAAACAAAGGCTACACTAATTACACAAACTACAAGAAAAAAAAATCAGAAGATTCCAGTGAGGTATCCTAGGCCAAGGGTCGACATATGAAACGTCCCCTTTGAACAATTATACACGACTGTGCTTAAACTGAAGCACAATATTTTGTTAGCGCAACGCAATCTGACTTTCAAAATTCCCTACAAAAGAATGGCCCTGACTAACATTAAACTATACCTTTCACAAATCACTTACCTCACAAAAATCTTCGCTGCTCAAGCTACTGCAATACAGCGAGCGCCACTACTGCCAGCTAAATAAAAGATTCAAACTATGGAAGGCACTAACTACTGATAGGGATAGTTAGCAAATGAAAGATATTAATAGAGAACAAACAATGTATTTACCTTGATATCATCATATATAAATGTAGCAGTTCATGACAAATTTCAAAACTCCGCCATCTCTCTCCCCACATCCACCACTGCTGGCGGCTCACCTCCAACTGCGCAACGCTACGCGCTGTTCACATCCAGCTGCCGCTGCCCAACTCTACAATGGCGAGTATTACAACAATGCAAAGCAGCCACAGACTCCACACAGCACAGCCAGTGATTTTCATACAGAGGTGGCGTTACCAATAAAAAAACCTAAACAGCCTACTTACATATGAAACGTCCCCTTTGAAAAATTATTACATGACTGTGCTTAAACTGACACACAATATTTTGTTAGCGCAACGCAATCTGACTTTCAAAATTCCCTACAAAAGAATGGCCCTGACTAACATTAAACTATACCTTTCACAAATCACTTACCTCACAAAAATCTTCGCTGCTCAAGCTACTGCAATACAGCGAGCGCCACTACTGCCAGCTAAATAAAAGATTCAAACTATGGAAGGCACTAACTACTGATAGGGATAGTTAGCAAATGAAAGATATTAATAGAGAACAAACAATGTATTTACCTTGATATCATCATATATAAATGTAGCAGTTCATGACAAATTTCAAAACTCCGCCATCTCTCTCCCCACATCCACCACTGCTGGCGGCTCACCTCCAACTGCGCAACGCTACGCGCTGTTCACATCCAGCTGCCGCTGCCCAACTCTACAATGGCGAGTATTACAACAATGCAAAGCAGCCACAGACTCCACACAGCACAGCCAGTGATTTTCATACAGAGGTGGCGTTACCAATAAAAAAACCTAAACAGCCTACTTACATATGAAACGTCCCCTTTGAAAAATTATTACATGACTGTGCTTAAACTGACACACAATATTTTGTTAGCGCAACGCAATCTGACTTTCAAAATTCCCTACAAAAGAATGGCCCTGACTAACATTAAACTATACCTTTCACAAATCACTTACCTCACAAAAATCTTCGCTGCTCAAGCTACTGCAATACAGCGAGCGCCACTACTGCCAGCTAAATAAAAGATTCAAACTATGGAAGGCACTAACTACTGATAGGGATAGTTAGCAAATGAAAGATATTAATAGAGAACAAACAATGTATTTACCTTGATATCATCATATATAAATGTAGCAGTTCATGACAAATTTCAAAACTCCGCCATCTCTCTCCCCACATCCACCACTCCTGGCGGCTCACCTCCAACTGCGCAACGCTACGCGCTGTTCACATCCAGCTGCCGCTGCCCAACACTACAATGGCGAATATTACAACAATGCAAAGCAGCCACAGACTGCACACAACACAGCCAGTGATTTTCGTACAGAGGTGGCGTTACCAATAAAAAAACCTAAACAGCCTACTTACATAGCCCCCATGCTCCCCACAAAAAATTTTACAAATTGGATTGGGCAGTGGCCAATACAGATTTGAAAAAAAATTTTCATAATTACAATAACAAAGAAATCAAATGCACACACGTATTGGTACAATGTTGGTCAAAAGCTAAAAATTTCTCACAGTCCATAAAGACAGTCCAGATTGTTCATTACAGTAAAAATGCAGAGTTTTTCTCAAAGTCTGAGCAGTAAAAGAAAATGCACACAGAAGTAGTGGATTTCCATGCAGTCTTGAAGAAGTAGTGTTGTCCTTCCAACGGAAAGACAGTGCTGACTCTTGACATGCATACAGGTAATGGGCCACAACAGAGCAAACCCACAGCAGAGTCAGTCGAAATTTTGAAGAGTATTGGTAGGTAGGTCATCACAGAGTAGACCCACTGTAGTCCTGGTAGAGATTACGGTATTGGTGGGCCACCAGAGGTGCAGACCCACTGCAGTCCTTGTAGAAATAATGGTATTGATGGATCATCAAAGATGTAGACCCACTGTAGTCCTGGTAGAGATGGCCAGCAGCCATCTGTTGTGACTGTGCAGGTGCTCAATCACCACTGAAGAGTCTTGCGGATAATGTAGCAAGTCCATAAACCACCACTTGTGCACTCACAAAGTTTTTGAAATTGTCCTTAGAACAAGCAATGCTGTTATTCAGTCCCTTGCTGAATTATTAACACACGTGCAAACACTAACAGTCCCTACTTCTCACATATTGTCCATATACTATGACCAACGGAAATGCGTGCAGTGAAATGAATGCTTACAAGTTACTTAGTTTGATAAATTGGTGTCAATTACAATTTTATAACATGAGAATACAATAACAAAGGTACAGAATACATCATTAAAGAACATAACAATACAGATAACATTCGTGGTACAGGCTTTACAAAAGAATCGAACTAACATATACATCAGTGTTACAGGAATTATGACATAAGTAAATACATAAAAGATCGTTCTCTATTAATATCTTTCATTTGCTAACTATCCCTATCAGTAGTTAGTGCCTTCCATAGTTTGAATCTTTTATTTAGCTGGCAGTAGTGGCGCTCGCTGTATTGCAGTAGCTTGAGCAGCGAAGATTTTTGTGAGGTAAGTGATTTGTGAAAGGTATAGTTTAATGTTAGTCAGGGCCATTCTTTTGTAGGGAATTTTGAAAGTCAGATTGCGTTGCGCTAACAAAATATTGTGCGTCAGTTTAAGCACAGTCGTGTATAATTGTTCAAAGGGGACGTTTCAAAGGGTTTGGCTCTCAGACGTTGTTCCTAGAGTCAAATAGCCTCCCTTTCTGTGTCGGAGTATGCTCCACGTTGTAGTTCGGTGATTCTGCATCACATTCAGGAGTCGACAAGCTGTTCTTGCTGTTTACTTCGGCTTACTTGCTATTTGGTTACTTTCACTACGTTCTGGGGCATAGTGGCTAGTTGGTTTACTAGTTCTGGCTTCTAAGCTGTCAGTGGCCATTCCATATCTAATGCTTTATTAATGACTTTTTCTGTAGGAGGAAGTTATTTATGTGTCGTGTTTATCTTCTGCCGTTAGCTCAGACGATAGAAATGCCACTTACACGCTTAGAGAACCAGATTGACGGTGATCAACTTTAAATAGAACTTGATTAATTTTCACACTCATTTATTAAAATAATAACAACTATAAAAATAACTTAACTTGGTTCTGGATGCTATTTACAATTGACAGTCTGAAGTTCCTTTGGTCTTGATACGTTACTCTTATTTTCACATACCTCTGATACTTGACAAAGTGTCTATACATTTATCTTCATGGCTATGTACAGGAATATGATAATCTTCTTAGGTGCAGACTGAAACTTGACTATAGACTGGTACAGACTAACGTAGACTGGTACAGACTGGTCCAGACAAATGCAGACCCGTACAGACTAAGGCAGACTAATGCCAATTGACTAATCGGAGGTCTGTACACTCGTTTTAATACCTCACGCGTTCATGTATCATTGCGTGAGTGTGATCCGCGAGGAGAAAAGGTTCTACGTTAGCAGCAATCTCATTGGCTGCGTGACATATTAATACGCGGATCGGCGGAAGCAGAATTTGGTCCGTCTCTTAGGTAGCGCCATCTCGTAGTGCGGAGACGGACAAGCGCTGCGCCTGCACTGTTGTGCTTAGCGGGGCGCGCTCTACTGGGAAAGTTGTGTGTGCGCTGACTACGCGGAACTATGTACACAACAGGGACACTACCTCACTCCAGCATGGATGACATGGCGTCTGCATCCTCTGCAGGTCAATGATATCTTGGATTTGTGACCTGCCTTCTTTGCGCGGCTGATATACTTCTCCAGGCCTCTCCATTCGCCCATAATTGCCTCCTGGCCTGCTCTGACAACTAACCCACTTGTACTGCCCCCTGGAGCCCGGCACTTTCACCAGACCAAGTGCCACCAGTGGCTCCAGTACATCCATTGCCCCCAGCACCTCCTTTGGCCTTAGCACATCCATTGGCCCTAGTACCTTCACTGGACCCTGCACCTCTACTTGTCCCAGTGCCGCTACTGGGCCAAGGGTCTCCACCATCCTCAGTGACTCTTCAGATTCCAGCACCCCAACCACAGCCAGCACCACTGGTGCCCTCACCACCAGCCCACAGCCATTGCCAAAAAATGCTATCCTACATTAGACCTTCTCTTATGCTTCCTATGCCCTCCACCTCTGACCCTTTTGTGAACTCACCCTATCTATCCAATGGTGACGACACTCCGCAAATTCCTCTGACCACAGCTTGTCACTTCCAAACAAATAGCCCTCAGTTACACCTTAATGTCCATCTCTTGCCGAAACTCGACCCACATTCTCAGATCCCAGGTTGCCTTCCCGAGCTTCTTCCCTTCTGAATGGGGGTCACATTCTGCTCATACACTTTCTTTGTTCTCCCACAGGCAACGTTACGGCACACTTCGTTCCAACTCTAGATAACAATCCACAAAATTTCGGGTGTGCAGCCGCATAAATTCGACTTCTTCATCTAATATTTCGTCTGAATACCGGAAAGCCATCATCAGAAAGAGGCGAGGTGACCGACGCTCCAAAATTTATTTTTTATTCAATAACGAATTTTATGGACAGACTGATGGTGTGGGCATGGGTAGTCCTTTGTCGCCTCGCCTTTGATGGCCAACTTTTTTGTGGAGGACTTCGAGAAGAAGGCGCTGGAATCTGCTAGCTTGAAGCCCACAATGTTTTGAAGGTATGTTGAATACACGTTCGAAGTGTGGCCCCATGGTGAAGACAAGTTAAAAGAATTTTTAGATCATCTGAATTCCATTCACAGACAAATTCAGTTCACGATGGAAATCGAAAAAGATGGATATCTTCCTTTTTTGGATGTGTTGGTAAGGCGCAAAGATGCTGGAGGGTCAGTCACCTCGGCACTTTGCGACACGCACTATATCGAAATCCGACCCATACGGATTTATACTTCTGTGCAAACAGCTGCCACCATCCTTCGCAGACGATGAATGTACTCAGAACTGTAGTATACAGAGCACACGTCATCGCTGACGAGATAAGTCTGGATGACGAGCTTCTACACCTGAGGAGAGTTTTTTAAACCAACGGATACTCTCCACATCAGATACGTAAGGCGCTACAGATGAAACCAACTGTGGGTATAAGAAAAGCAGAAGAAGACACGGAAAGTTTTTAAACGATGACTTTTCTGGCATACATGGTAGCCTATCGTTAAAAGTAGGACGGATCCTCAGTAAGCACAAAGTGAAAGTGATTTTTCTCCCTCCTCCAAAGACAGCAGCACCCCTGGGTTCCATTAAAGATGATTTGGTGCTTCGAAAGCCTGATGTTTACAAGATCCCCTGTGAATGCTGCCGTTCATACACGGGACAGGCGATACGTACTGTCCAGCAGAGATGCACAGAGCACCGCAGGTACACCCGGGTATTACAACCTAATAAATCTGTGATGGCAGAGCACTGTATTGAAACTGGGCACTCTATAGTGTACGATAGCGTCGAAATTTTGGCCTCCAACTCATCTTTCTGGGACTCAGTAGTGAAAGAAGCAATTGGAACTCAGTTGGTGACGAATTTAATTAATAGAGATAGTGGCCTGAGCTTGGACATATCATTGAATCCGGCAATTTCTGCAATTAAATCACAAAGACGTCGCGACGATACAGCTCGCAGTGGTACATCGCTATCACCGCGTGGGTCGACTGCGCAGCCATAGATCTAATTCCATGCATATGTCATACCTCTCTGCCGCCGATCAACGTCCCTGGCGCCTTGTGTATCTGTGGTCGCATGCGCAGTGCTGCAGCCCACTGGTTTGAAAGTACGGAGCAAATGCTGGAGCGTCTGTCACCTCGGCTCACTCTGAAGATGGTTGGATGGTATTCAGCCGAAATATTAGAAGAAGAAAAGGTCGAATTTATGCGGCTGCCCGCCCGAAATTTTATGGATCACTCTTTGCGCCGCGAAAATATGAAGATGCACATCTAGGTGACTACTCTGCACCAACCCACACTGCTAGCTGCTCCTGGATGTCTATGGCCATCGTTGTCTCCTGCGACAGTGTCTTCTTGTTCGCTTTGGACACCCTCCATTGGACTCAAGTGGACTTTCCCTGTGCTCCCATTCACCAGTCTTGGAAGTTTTGAAGCAAGCTTGTCCCCGCCAAGTGTTGCTACTTTTGACTGCCTAGTCACCCTTCGTTGGTGATGACCTTCCAGATTCGCTTCTGCCCAATCTAAGCTGGGCATGACCTTCTCTCTTCAAGACCACCTCTGTGCCACCAGCCTTTGGACGCGCTTCTATGTTCGAGTCCCTGCCACTTCAGTACACTTTCCTGGATCCACCACTCCAGTCTCTTCGGGAATTGCCTCTCCTCCATGAATGTGCCACAAATCTCTCCCTTGGGGAAGAGGACAGGCCGCGTATGGCCCAGCTGCCCACCTCACAGCAGTGTACTGTGAGTTTCCGCCCTTCCAAGACGCCTTGAGCTCGTTGGTCACCAGGAATGCCAAAAACAAAATAGTGAAACCGAATCTGGAGCCACATCCATGGCTTAGGCCGATACACTGCACGAGCGCTCGCTTAAAGGGGTTACGGTACTCGACCGAGCGCGCGCAGTCAAGGGCGCGAGTACACAGAGAACTGATCCGGAAGACAACTTATCGCGACTCAGGCATACGGAAATGTTACTACATGACTCTGCTGGCACAAGACAAGGGTACTACAGCTTACAGGGATCAGTCGGTCATGAAATCTCGGGTGCGTGCCAGACTTTAGAGAAAGTCCAGGGGTGCAAAATTACGAATATTTTGACTTGTAACATTTTCTCTCTACCACAATTCATTTCACCCCAAGTGATGGGTTGCTCAGTAGAATATGGTACTACCCAAGTCATAGTCACTAATACACAAATTGTAATTTGTGTGTGGACACCTGGTAAGTTCCATAGCAGAGCAATTGCAGCAAACTGTCGCAGCTACGACGAATTCAGAGAGGCTTTCCTAAATACCTATTGGTCACAGGAGACCCAAGAAAGGATTAAACAGGAGATTATGTTGGGGAAGGATTACGAAGCATTGGGTTGCCGCAGTCCAGTAAGATTTCGAGACGCTTGTCAACAAGAACCTTTATCTTATCCAACCATATAGCGATAAGGAGATAAGGCGACACTTCTACATGAAACTGCCATTTAAGTATCAGAAACTGCTCATTGAGAAATGTAACGACACAATAGATTCATTCAAGAGCTCTCTACGCAGTTAGACTTTGTGTAGGAAGCACAAAACGCGAGGGACTGTATGAAACATGAACGAAACTTGCAAAGTGCATCTGGAGGCAATAACGACAGGCAAAATACAAATAGAAACAGGACAACAAGAAATCGGTATCAAGGCCAAAGATTTAATAAAGAGCATCACTGGAATGATAGAAGCAGACGGGGGACGTATGGCGTTACCTTTCAGGAAAACGGAAACAGCAACAGGAGGGACACGAAAAATTCTGACCACTTCGTGCAGCCGGTCTGGAACTCAGGGGAAATAAGGAGTTATGGAGGGATCCGTAGGTGAAGTCCGCGACGTGATCGCCAGAACAACGTAATGGAAATCAGACCACCTAACCCCTCAAACAGAAACAGCAACGAACTCCTCACAGGATCTGACTATCAGCCACTGGGGCCTCAGCTCAAAACGAAGCCGCACATAATATCGGTACGAGCAACAGTAACTTATTGGAGTACGAGAATATAGGAGAACTGTTGCGTGAGAAAAAAGAGGTGACTAGCAGATAGGATTTACACCCTTCGTTCATGTAAACGTAGGTGACGTCGGGCTGGCAGGAATTATCGTTAGTCGAAGCCACATTACGGCCATATCAGAGACCGCATACAATTAGCTACATTGAAAACCACCCATGGCCTGTGCTCAAAATCACTAAGACAAAATTTAAAGATGCCTTGACAGGTAAGCACACTGAGGTGCAGTTTCAAAGTCGACTGGTGGTTAACTGCTAAGAGCATATTTTAGAGACAAACTTCCTGGTAGTCCCCGCTCTGTCTATCGAGATAATGTTTGGAATGGACTTTTTAAGAGAACAGCAGGCCGTTCTCGATGTAGGACGGGGTGAAATAATCCTACAGAAGAGGGACTTGCCAGACTGTCATATACAGATCGAGCAATACGAGCACAGACCGCGGATGAGTGTTTAAACCTGAGCTACACTAGCAATGGGGAAGGAGCCGTAGGATCCCCGCGTCGATACGGAAGTAGACCGACAACACAAGAGGCGACACAAACGAAACAAGGGGTACACGACGCGTGTGGAACAACCTAGAAAAAACTCCAACGCTCGACAAGGAGGATTTTACGAGTCTGTTAAGAGGGAACACCGATATATTCTTGCCAAAGACAGATCAATTGGAAACTTCGAATATGCGTTCTTGGTACGGGACCACAATAAATCCTACATGATACCACTAGCGTACCGGGAGGAAGTCTACTTGGAGATTAAGAAAATCCTGATTGATGGTAGTATCGAACCAGCGACCTCCATGTACATTAATCCAATCACTGTGTTTGAGAAACAAGACGGAAAAATTTGTTTGGTGCTATATTCGCTCCAAATCAACATGATAACTCAACCAGAAACCGACCGACCGGAGAAGCTAGAAGAGCTGCTACAAAATTTCTGCAGAGTCACTGTTCTCTCCTCGATCGATTTAAGATAAGGCAAATAACCTTCTGACCAGACTGCCGGAAGTACACGACATTCCTTGCACCCGGTAATCGCTATAAATTCAAACGGTTACCATTTGGTCTGAATGGCCCTTCGGCTCCTTTCATTAGAGGACTAGACAGAATCCTTATTGACTATTAAGTGAAAGATCACCAAATAGGGGGATGATCTACTGATTGCAGAGCCACCATGGAGGCAACACAACATGACGTAAAGAGAGAAAGTGTGACGTCACTGCAAATATTACCCAGTCATGTATCGGGACATCCAAATTCCTAGACCACATCTTTACGGCAGAGGGCATCTCTCCGGATCCAAAAAAAAAAAAAAAAAAAAAAAAATAGAAGCAATAGCAAAATTTCCTATCCCAAAAACAAAAAACAACTCCATGGAGATCTTGGGACTGTCAATTTCTACAAGAGGTATATACAAATAAAACAGTAGGCAACACCACAGCTTTGCCATCTCACTGGAAAGAAGCCTATGTGGGTGTCGGATGACGTGGCTGAGGACGAGTTTCAAGAGCTCAAAAACATGTTCGTTAGTGCGCCAATCCTGCCTCACCTCAGTCTAGAAGAGGAATTTTGTATGGTTACGGACAGCTCCTATTCTGGTCTGGGGGTCATGATCTTTCGGAGGTACAAAGAAGGTGGTAATATGCAACACAAAACCATAGTTTTCAGAAGCCGTGTCCTAAGTAAATGCGATAAACATTACTCAGTCATAGAGTTGGAAGCACCAGCGGTCGTCTGGGGCTGTGCGAAATACAGATTCTTTACGTATGGTCGAAAAACGAGAGTATAAACTGACCACAAGGCTTTAGAGTTTCTTCTCACAGCAAAGGTCTGCAATAAAAGACTGACAAAATGGGTCCACGCATTGCAAGAATTTTATTTTACAATCATTCACATACCTGGGGAAGAGAACATCATTGCTGATGCATTGTCATGATCACCTGTACGATTGGAGAGAAATAGTGTGAATCCGTTGCAGGAGGAGCACTTTGTCTATACTATATAAAAAATGTAACATTTGAAATTTATGTGACCGCGAGCTTGAAGGACATCGGGAGAGAACTTGAAATTTATGTGACCGCGAGCTTGAAGGACATCGGGAGAGAACATGAGAAAGACCCAGCTCTGTCAGTCTTGATGGGGAGAGTCAAGGATCGCACAGAAACAAAGATTAGACAGCTCTATTTGTTATGTAAAGGAGTGCTTTTCTGCCGTGGCAAGGGGGAAAGATGCATTGTGGCGTGTCTGCATCTGCGATGAACTCGTACTCTACTGGCCATTAAAATTGCTACACCACGAAGATGACGTGCTGCAGACGCGAAATTTAGCCGACAGGAAGAAGATTCTGTGATATGCAAATGATTAGCTTTTCAGAGCATTCACACAAGTTTGGCGCCGGTGGCGACACCTACAACCTGCTGACATGAGGAAAGTTTCCAACCGATTTCTCATACACAAACAGCAGTTGACCAGCGTTGCCTGGTGAAACGTTGTGTGATGCCTCGTGTAAGGAGGAGAAATGCGTAGCATCACGTTTCCGACTTTGATAAAGGTCGGATTTTAACCTATCGCGATTGCGGTTTATCGTATCGCGACATTGCTGTTCGCGTTGATCGAGATCCAATGACTGTTAGCAGAATATGGAATCGGTGGGTTCAGGAGGGTAATACGGAACGCCGTGTTGGATCCCAACGGCCTCGTCTCACTAGTAGTCGAGATGACAAGCATCTTATCCGCATGGCTGTAACGGATCGTGCAGCCACGTCTCGATCCCTGAGTCAACATATGGGGACGTTCGCAAGACAACAACCATCTGCAGGAACACTTCGACGACGTTTGCAGCAGCATGGACTATCAACTGGGAGACCATGGGTGCAGTTACCCTTGACGCTGCAACACAGACAGGAGCGCCTGCGATGACGTACTCAACAACGAACCTGGGTGCACGAATGGCAAAATGTCATATTTTCGGATGAATCCAGGTTCTGTTTACAGCATCATGATGGTCGCATCCGTGGTCGGCGACATCGCAATGAACGCACGTTGGAAGCGTGTATTCGTCATCGCCATACTGGCGTATCACCCAGCGTGATGGTATGGGGTGCCATTGGTTACACGTCTCGGTCACCTCTTGTTCACATTCACAGCACTTTGAACAGTGGACGTTACATTTCAGATGTGTTACGACCCGTGGTTCTACCCTTCATTCGATCCCTGCGAAACCCTACATTTGAGCAGGATAATGCACGGCCGCATGTTGCAGGTCCTGTATGGACCTTTCTGGATACAGAGAATCTGCGGCTGCTGCCCTGGCCAGCACATTCTCCAGATCTCTCACCAAGTGAAAACGTCTGGCCAATGGTGGCCGAGCAACTGGCTCGTCACAAGATGCCAGTCACTGCTCTGGATGAACTGTGGTATCGTGTTGAAGCTGCATGGGCAGCTGTACCTGTACACGCCATCGAAGCTCTGTTTGACTTAATTCCCAGACATATCAAGGCCGTTATTACGGCCAGAGGTGGTTGTTCTGGATACTGATTTCTCAGGATCTATGCACCCAAATTGTGTGAAAATGTAATCACATGTCAGTTCTAGTATAATATATTTGTCTAATGAATACCCGTTTATCATCTGCATTTCTTCTTGGTGTCGCAATTTTAATGGGCAGCAGTGTAAATAAAATGATATGGCACACACACTTGAGTAACGAGCATTTCAGTGCCAGAAAGTGCTATTTGAAGCTTCGCACACTGTACCACTTTAAACATTTTGTAGTGGATGGGTGCCAAGAGGTGTCATATTAAAACTCGGTGAGAACTTTCCAAGTGATTTTTTTTTTTTTAGCTACAGTTCCCTCATTCCTCTTGGTCTGCGTCACAGGGCCTCGCAATGCTGAGGAAGCACCCCAGTGGCCCATGTAATGCGATGCTGTGTCGAGTTGGCCTTGTACGCCAGTGGAGTTGCGGCGTAGTCAGGATGCCAGGTTCTGGCTCAGCAGTCTGCGTCCCTGCCTATTCACCGCCGCTCGGTGTGAGCTGCAGGTGGCCAGCTGCGTCCTTCTCATCAGCATGGCTGAGGTCGCAGCGACGACAAGCGCCCGAGATATGGCGTCGGAATCTGCGGCCCTCGCCTCGGGATGCCTCCAGCGTCTGTTGGAAGCCAGGACGATTGCCCGTGGTAGCGAGTGGTTGGCCATTGGCCGGCTGGCTACGGACCCCGCTTTGGCCACAGGGGTTTGAATCAACGACCTGCTGTGCACTGTAACACTGGCGCCCCATCTGCTGCCGTGTGTAGCCAGTGGTGTGACATGCCCCGCCATCCAAGAGAGCTGCCACACTTGAATGAATCTCGTTAGAAAACGACACGTATTTATACGTGGCTGTGCACCTCTGTACGAATAACACTTAGGTCGGCCAATAGTCCTCTTCTGCCTGTGACTTGCGCCATGAAAACTGCAGTGTGTGCCCTCTCCGGCGGTTCTATGCCCCTGTGGCCTCTATTTGCCTTCACAACTGCTGGTATGCGTAACTCACTGCAATCCGGCCAACACCTGGTTGTAACTTGTGATCAGAATATCGCACAAAAGTAACTTTCCCTATCCTAAACGGTGGTGCCGCTCCAATGTGTAATGGGGAATAAGGAGAGTAGTGGAGGTGTGTAAGGCGTGTCAGAGACCAAAACACACATCAGTCACAACGAAGGCGCCACAATACCCTATCACTCTGACGAAATTAAAGCATATGGCCGCCACAGACCTCATTGGATCTCACCCACGCACGAGTAGGGGGTATTGCTACATATTAGTTGTCATAGAGCTAATGTGTAAATACGTTACACTGACGCCACTGCAGAAGACTACCGCGCAAAAGGTGAGAAAAGGTTTTTGCAAGGATTTCCTGTCACAAGTAGGACATTTGAACAGAATCATCTCTGACAATAGACTCCAGTTTAGCTCAAACAAATGGAGGGTCATGTTGAGGCAGCACAAGAGAAGACCAATCTATTCATCCTGTGGTCGCGGGCAGAGAGAATAATGGAAAACTTCGGGAATCTCTGCTGCATCTACTGCGCAGAAAGGCACGCCACCTGGGATATCTTGTTACATGATTTCCTGGGTATAGTGAATGAGCTGCCAGACGGAGTCACAAGAATGGCACCAGTAACAATGCTAAAAAGTAGGCAGCCCAATGACCTGATGCTCGAGGTAATTGACATTCCACCGCGAACACGAAGACAACATAAAAATTTTGTACAACTTGCTCTCAGACAGTCTGCGGATGACAGGTGCGAAGAGAAAGGATGCACGGAACAGCAAAGCAAGGAAACGAGAGTTACAGATAGGACAAAAAGCCCTCGTCAGAAGCTTCTGAATATCGAATAAGCAAAAGCAACTGTGCCACAAATTTTATCCAATCTGTATCGGACCTGTTCGAGTTCGTAGGATAGACCATCCAAACACGATGCAACTCGAAACATTGAAATCAAGAAGTCCTTAGGGATTCATCACATCTGCCATGTGAAACCCTTCATAGAATAAAACTTGTACATTTAGACCGTTAAGTTAGTGTTAAGGATCATTTGTTCCCGATTCATTTGTGTAGTCATTTAGTGTATTGTTCTTTATTTGGTCGCACTTGCACTTTTTGAATGATGTATTATTATAATTAGAGTATAAGATGGTCTCCTGTGACATCTGATCAATGAGTTTAGCTTTCGTAGTTTTCTGTCCATTTTTCACATTGATGATCTACGACAAATTTGTGATGTACCGGTATCCTCTCATGTTTCTCTGATAGAAATTTATTACGAATGTGCCGATTTCTCGGAGGAAACATCTCGGATTTATGACAAAACTGGTTGGTTCAACACATGAACATTGCTGTATCAAAAGCGTGCCAAGTCGCGCCAAAGATATGTATTGGAACAACGTGAAAATTGCATTTTTTGGTTCAGGGATGATTGTACAAGTGTTGGAGACATGTTTCTTCTCAGAATTCATCTTGTAATGTAGTAATGGTCTGGCTCCTTCCGCTGATATTGTGTGCATCGCCGGTGGGGCGTACGTGTGGTCTGTTCTACCATTCGAATTGAGAAGACGATAGTGGTGCCACAGAAGTTGGTTTGTGATCCGATAGTGGATCTTGGCGTGATTTGGATCATGCCACCGATACCTGGGGTGGGGGTGGTGTGGAAGGGGGGTGGTATCTTGTGAGATGGACATGAGATGTCCACGCCAGACGCGTGTTGACGTTCGAGTATGGTTATTTGTCCCCCTGTGGTTTGATTATGGTTATGGCCAGTGGAGCGACATGTTCTCGTTGGTGATTTTCGAGTGTGGTTACACTGATGCATTACCGCCTATGGGGCTATGTTTCTCGTTGGAAGTACTTTTTCGTCTGTGGTTATCGCTTATGGATTATCGCCAGGAGGGCAATGATGTTCTTGTAGTGGAAGCAAGTCATGTAGTGGACAGCAAGTCACAGTAGTAAGTTTTTAGATAGGAAAGAAATGGCAAATGGGACCACATGAAAATGGAAGATACTAATCGTTATGCACTAAAAAAAATTATTAATTACACCTGGTATTTTGACGTCATTGCAGCAGCTGTTAACTGATGATATCTGTATGTCGATTTTGTAGAGTTATTGTTCAGTTTCAGAGGGAAAGGTGAATTCGTGCCAATGTCTGATGTATGATGACAGCATAAGAGGAGTGTGTAGATGGCGGTGAGCAGTATTCGACACAGATTCTACGCCAGATATCCGCATCAGCGTCACAATCCAGTAAGATGGCGTCTGTAGAAGAATCAAAGTCCAGAGTATCGTAAAATAAAAAGGGTTAGAGGTAACTAAACTTGGTTATGGGTATAATAATGAGAAGTGGGTATTGCATGGTGTGCGAGTGCCTGAGGTATGAATGTGGATAATGTGCTGGCGTAGCTCATTGGGATGCTTGAGAGCTGTTGAGAGCTAACATGACACTGACATACACAACAGCAACGGCTTCACGTTTGGAAAATGATTGTTTAGCTGTCTTTTTAGATAAGAGATTAATTGCTTGTTGTTTCGTTCTTTATTTTAATGAAAGACTGCAGCAAGGCACTTATTTCCTCCATTATTTATTTTGTAAAGTTTAATGACCATATATTTGTTATGATATATATTGTGTTTGTGTTTGCAAATATTTATTGTAAAAACACAGCACTAAAACATGTGATAAGGATTGTGCAGAGGACAACGGGGTTCCAAAAGGCGACTGAGTAAAAGACCGTGGCTGGACATGGCTTCGTGTAGTGCAGGAAGCCCACATCACAGTGTGACAGGTAGAGCTCAGGTGTTGCAGTGAGACCTTGAGCGTGCCTTCCCGTGCGAAGTCACACCAGGGGCGACGTCCCAGGGCGAGAGACCAGCTGACGTGACGTAACCACAGGGGTGTCTCTCCTGCAGCAAGCATATAACAGAGACTCGCCCCAGCAGTCCCGCAACCACTTGCCTACAGGTGACGTGTCCAGCCCACCCTGTGACAACAGTGCAAGTAGCCGGTTAACGTTATGACATTGGGGCAACTCTGTCCCTTTCACTCGTGCCAAAGGAGAGTGAAAGAAACTGCAGGGGTAACTCGCCTGCAGCCAGCAGGTAACAGGGGCTCTCCCTGGTGTCATGCAACCAGCTGGGTTCAAAATGGTTCAAATGACTTTGAGCACTATGGGACTTAACATCTGAGGTCATCAGTCCCCTAGAACTTAGAACTACTTAAACCTAACTACCTTAAGGACGTCAGACACATCCATGTCCGAGGCAGGATTCGAACCTGCGACCGTAGCGGTCACGCGGTTCCAGACTGAAGCGCATAGAACCGCTCGGCGACAACGGCCGGCAACCAACTGGGACCACTGCAGTCTGACACAAGAGTCTCAAGGGATCTGACCTAAATGTATACGCGCTGCTGACCGGAAAGGAGAGAGTGGAGAAAGTCGGACCAAGCGATTGACGTCACCGAGCACTTTCCACGGCACTGATGACTGCTGCAGGCGGACTGTCCTCAACAAGGGAGCCGTTTCTCCTCTTCTGCCCCATCTTCGGTCTGTCAGTGGTTCAGATGCATGCCTGTTGCTAGAATAGACTGGGGAAAGGTCCTGCCCCGACACTGATGCTACCACTGACTATGTAAAGTAAAGAGGTATGCTTTCTCATGGCGCCAACTCACCTGCTACACCTACCGCATCCAACCCGCTACACACCTCTTGAATGTAGTGCTGTGTTTATATGTCTAACGTTAAAGTTAGCTTTTGGGCTCCCTAAAGATTCTTGAGAAGGGAGCAACAGAGAACTTTAAAATGATTGTTTTTTTTTTAAATTCTTAATTCTGTATGCCTTGCTGTATTTATTTTATTAGGTTAAAGGTAATCGTTTAAAGGACAGCACCATTTTTAGAAGCGTGCTGGGATGAAAGGTCACACTCATCTAAACATCTACGTTTGACGAAAGTTCACACACAACAAATACAGTAATATTCAAACCACATTTCTGTCTTTGTCATTTGCGTAAAGTCTCACTATATAAGACATGTCATTTGCCGCTATTTGCGGCATATTTTCTGGGCTTTTTTCTGTTGCCTTTCTTTCTCAGTGTACATCATGTCACCTGCAACTGTGTGAGCGGCTGTTAGTAAACAAATACTTTACTAACAGCCTCTCACACAGTTGCAGATGGTATGACGTACGCTGAGAGAAAAGGGCAACAGAAAAAAAGCACAGAAAATATGTCGCAAATAATAATTCTTAAAAACATACCATAACATCAATAAATAAGGTAATGCGAAATTTATCCATAGAAAACTATATTTCAAAAAACGAACAGTAAAAATGTAATAATGTGTTACTGTATTTGTATAACTGTTCCATTTTCTGCATGTTTTGGATTTAAAGAACCCACTGATGATAGCGATATTTGTCGCCGAAACTAGTTTGGGGAATAAATAAGTAAACAAATAACAAGGTGTTTTGTATCAAGATGGACTCACACTTCCTATACTGTTTTTCTATGCAAACACGGACCGAATTGATGAGTTCCAGGATAAAGTAATTAAGACTCGATCTCTTCATAAACTGGGCACTGTGGTCCCATCTAGGTAGACTTTTTTGCCAAAACATGGCAGTGGTTACCGTGAGAGTGACGTCTCCCTAGAATAAAATCTTCTTTTGTCAGAGAAGAGAGATTTTCAAACACTGATTGGTTTACCTCAATGTATACAAAGCAGAGGCTTGGCTCCTGGGCGTGGAAACCCTGGTACTGTGTCTGGATTGGCTACCAGGCCAGTAGAACAGTCAAAAAGAGGAGATTCAATGAGTGGAGGATAGTACAGTTGGTTTGTACAATGTGAAAGCGGGTTTTTTCTGCTAATTCGGCTCCTGTACGAGGGTTGTTGGTAATTGATTGTGATTCTTTGCATCGTCATCTTCTGCTTCTTCCCTGGTCGAGAGCTGCAGGTGTTCCCTTGTGGATGAGACTTGTGGTCTGCAACTTGTGGTGGACTAAGTACTAGTGGCAGTTTTCAAATGTACCGACAGTGGAGCTATCTCAGAAACATCGTGTGACACGAGGGTGAACTTATTCGTCTTGAGTCAGCCGTCTGAAATTTGACAATTCCAGCACGCGCCGTCGTGCCTGCAAATCAAATTTATTGACCAGACAGCGAACGAGTGGACCTCATACTGAAATCTGCCGGGATTTCAGGGCTCTGATAGGGAAGTTACCCGAGTTCTAATAATCAGAACGCCAGTCCGCGTAGTTTGCAAGTTTTCGCGGACGCGTCACAACATTACAGCTGCCGCTGCGGTTCCGACCCTCGCCCACAGCGTGCCGTTTTCTGCCGCCGCCTGAATCAAGGCGAAAGGCTGAAGTGTTGCTGTACCAGCGTAGGGTTCATAAATGGTATTGACAGCTCCCTGTTCTCCGTGAACCATAGTCAGTGGTGTACCTGGTCGTAGTCGATTCCATTTCAACAGAATCTGGCCTCACAGCGAATTCCTGTAAACGAAGACTGATTGCGTTGTAAAAGGGATTAATTCATGGAAGAACTTGTTTAGTTTCCACCTCAATGAATGCTTTCTCAATCAAGCACCATTCTTTTCCTGATTTATGTTTGTAATTTTTTTCTATTATTTATCAGCTCGATTGTTATAAAAAGATTAATAAAAACATGTCATTATTTTTGTAAACTAAAATACGCCACAGTTCTCATTCATACTCCTACAGCCATTCACTGTTTTTATTTTATTGTGGTGATACATGGATACACCAGCAATTCAGAATGCATTCGTACTAAGTTAATTAATGTGGTGATTAACTTGAGTTCTGAGACAAAAGCAGCAAAGGTGTAATGAGTAAATTTACTAATTTCACATATAAAAAATTAAGAGTGTAGCTTACTATTTCAAGTCGTTAAGAAGATAATATTTTTTCTGTATGTAAAGATAATGACATTTAGCATTACTTGGACATATATTTATGGTAAAGTAAGCGACCACTTGCACTGTGTGTACATGAATTATTAGGATAGTCAGTGTTTGCCGCTACCACCTTAAAATAAACAGGCTACAGAGTCATCCACCCCTACTGGTTTTTTTTTTTTTTAAATAGCACCAGAGATGTATATTGAGCAAGCAGTAAAGGAAACAAAAGAACAATTCGGAGTAGGTATTAAAATCCATGGAGAAGAAATAAAAACTTTGAGGTTCGCCGATGACATTGTAATTCTGTCAGAGACAGCAAAGGACTCGGAAGAGCAGTTGAACGGAATGGACAGTGTCTTGAAACGAGAATATAAGATGAACATCAACAAAAGCAAAACGAGGATAATGGAATGTAGTCGAATTAAGTCGGGTGATGCTGAGGAAATTAGATTAGGAAATGAGACACTTAAAGTAGTAAAGGAATAAAATAACTGATGATGGTCGAAGTAGAGAAGATATTAAATGTAGACTGGCAATGGCAAGGAAAACGTTTCTGAAGAAGAGAAATTTGTTAACATCGAGTACAGATTTAAGTGTCAGGAAGTCGTTTCTGAAAGTATTTGTATGGAGTGTAGCCATGTATGGAAGTGAAACATGGACGATAAACAGTTTGGACAAGAAGAGAATAGAAGCTTTTGAAATGTGGCGCTACAGAAGAGTGCTGAAGATTAGATGGGTAGATCACATAACTAATGAGGAGGTATTGAATAGAATTGGGGAGAAGAGGAGTTTGTGGCACAACTTGACAAGAAGAAGGGACCGGTTGGTAGGGCATGTTCTGAGGCATCAAGGGATCACAAATTTACCATTGGAGGGCAGCGTGGAGGATAAAAATCGTAGAGGGAGACCAAGAGATGAATATACTAAGCAAATTCAGAAGGATGTAGGCTGCAGTACGTACTGGCAGATGAAGTAGCTTGCACAGGATAGAGTAGCATGGAGAGCTGCGTCAAACCAGACTCTGGACTGAAGACCACAACAACAACAACAGAGATGCTTCTGCCACCCTAGTGAGATGTAATATTCCTTGGGTCATATTTTGGTATAACTTCGTTCCGGTTGGAGAAGAATTCCCTTTGTGATTGTGAAGGAATCATTTTATTTACCTCGTAGAATACTCAGAAGTGAGTTTTGTTTCGTTTCGTTGAGGGTTTCCGTTAAATTTCATGAGTAATTCCCAAACTGGTACTTTGGCTTTGTTCATGCCTTGAGTATCACCTTCAGTGGACTCTCTTCGATTAATTACCTACAGTATTTTCCTTACGAATGGTGTTCCCATTATAATTCCAAAAGGTTACGATTTGATTTTGATCATTTCTTATGTTTAAATCAGACAGATTTCTCGAGCGATGAACCACGTGCAGACGAAGTAATGCTGTTGCAACTGCACGCTATTTCATTGTCTAGAACACCAGATTCTGTGCAGAAAGAAGCTCAATTTAACTAAAGCTCTCGATTGGTTTAACAGTTATGGAATTTATCATTTTTAGTCGAAGAGCTCTGACCTTTCTCTTATCCCTATCCTAAAATTGAACACGCTGGTATTTCTGTGTAATTTGTGTTCAGACAGTAGACAAGATATAATTACATAAGCTACTTGTTTCCTACAATTACTGAGTCAGGGCAAGAACTGTAAGTTCATGATATACGGCAGCACGCTTGTCTACTCGATGCGAAGTTACCGACGTCCAGACTCATCCACGCAAACAAATAAGAGCAACTTAAAACTTACACTAAGCAATACCTAGTCTGATTTTTATTTACACAGAGGAAGTAGATAGCTTTCTTTACAGTGAGAGACAGATCTTCACATAAGACATAATAATTGATGCTGATGATGACGATGATGATGATGATGATGATAAGAAATAAGCATGTCCTTTCTTTCTACATAAACAGGACGAACTTCTGTATAAAAAAGTATACTATATCAGTCGCATTTCTTTTATTCATTGTTTTGCCCCAAGGAAACCAAACACAGACACATAAATTCGTAAGTGATTAAAAAAAAAAAAAAGAAAAAGAAAGATCCCAGAACTTCGGCTGGAACAATAAATTGTTGAACCGAAAACATTAAGTAAAACACAAACAAATAAAATATCCAAAACTAAATTAAGCTCCTCCCAAACATGTCTTGTAAGGCACAACGATACCGAGCGACCGCCGTGCCGTCCTCAGTCGATATGCGTCACTGGAGGCGGATATGGAGGAACATGTGATCAGAGCACCAGTCTCCCTGCCGTTGTCGGCTTTCGTGACGAGAGCTATTACTTGTGAATCAGGTAGCTCCTCAAATGGCCCTACAAGCGTTGAGTGCATCCCACCTGCCAACAGCAACGGTCGAGAGACAGAACCCGGTCGTCCAAATCTGGTGTACGCACAGTCCGCCGCCTCGCTGCACTTTCGTCTGTCTGAAAGGACCCATGGTCACACAAATGTCCGAAAATGGCTTGGAAGGTTGATGGATGTGGTTAGTGTCTGTGCGGGTACTTGCTTTGCTGTAGCCTTGCTGCCTCTCTACCGTACCTACCTGTTTGGCAGTACACAAACACCATCTCGGCTTGTTCCCGACGTGAATACCGGAATATTCTGCTGCTTATAAATGGTTCAAATGGCTCTGAGCACTATGGGATTTAACATCTGAGGTGTTCCCTAGAAGTTAGAACTACTTAAACCTAACTAACCTAAGGACATCACACACATCCATGCCCGAGGCAGGATTGGAACCTGCGACCGTGGCAGTCGCGCGGTTCCGGACTGAAGTGCCTAGAACCGCTCGCCCACAACGGCCGGCTTGCTGCTCACAGTACGCTGCGTCATTCACACAGCCTGCAACACACAAGGGACACACGGTACATGGTCAGAAAAACTTCCATTCGTCAGTGCCAGCTACTGTGGCACGTATGCATTACCGGGCACGTGTTCGTAGGACGTTTTTCCTCCACTTCCAGTCAGGTATGCAAAAATATTCAAATGTGTGTGAAATCCTATGGGACTTAACTGCTAAGGTCATCAGTCACTAAGCTTACACACTGCTTAAACTAAATTATCCTAAGGACAAACACACACACCCATGCCCGAGGGAGGACTCGAACCTCCGCCGGGATCAGCCGCACAGTCCATGACTGCAGCGCCTAAGACCGCTCGGCTAATCTCGCGCGGCAGTCAGGTATCCATCCCAGCAGTTTGTCGTTTTTATTAGTGTCCACGCTGTATATGTACTGATGTTGATATTTACATGGGAATGTTTTTATGGTATGTAGGTTGGTGAGCATCGCCGTTAAACATGTTTAATTTTTTTTTTTATTTTGATAATACGTCACTATGCTTGCTGAAAAGTTTGCTTCAGCTGAATGAACTTAGTTCGATATAGAAATAGTCAACGTTGAAAAACTCACTTTTTTTATGTAATTGATGAGTAGTTTCAATGAAATAAAAAAAGTAAGTCCTGCAACTTTGTCTGCTTCTATATGGAACAGGTTAACAAAAGTTGCAGTCCTGCAATTAACCCAGCATTCTGTAAAATCCATAAATTGAACTTAAGTTGTTACACCATAGTTTTTATATTTGCAACAGATATGAAGATGGTAATTAAAATGCTTCTGGGTTTTGTAACGCTTCATTGTATAAAATACTGTTCAACATGGTTCAAATGGCTCTGAGGACTATGGGACTTAACATCTGAGGTCATCAGTCCCCTAGAACTTAGAACTACTTAAGCCTAACTAACCGAAGGTCATCACACACATCCATGCCTGAGGCAGGTTTTAACCTGCGACCGTAGCAGTCGCGCGGTTCCGGACTGATGCGCCTGGAACCGCTCGGCTACCGCGGCAGGCTATAAAATACTGTAATTATCAACTTTCGACAATATTACAACTCTCTTCTTCATGGTAACACTGGTTTTGATGGGGTGAAAGTTGCTCTATTTATTGCAGGCAATCAGTATCGTCATATTTTTGAAAGTTTTGTTGGCCCGAGAACGTAATAGGCTAGTCAAGACGGAAGGGGATGGATGGTGAGTTAAAGAGGAAGCTGTTGATGGGCTAAACGGCTTGTCAGTTCTTGGGGACAGTTTGCAAATCAGCACACAGCTCCTGGTGGGCACATTTTCCTTCTGGTGTGCGCGTATATGCACTGACAGTTCCTCTATAGCTGTTTGTTTAGGCTGTCGCGTCCGTACTCGGTGAGGCCTCTGCCCCACGACCGCTCCCGGCCCGTTGGACTGGGATATCTGCCAGCCAGGACACCGGACATTTGTAGCCGTCTTCTCGACTGATGTTGTCCATATGCTTTGATCTCCGTGTCTCCCCTATGGAGATCGCTCCGCACTCACAAAGTAGTACTCGTGCAGTATTTAATTTGTTGATTGCATGCTTGGTGGAACCTATCATGTCGCAGATCCTGTGTTTGGTGCGGAAGACCGGTTTGAAACCTCGTCAGCGGGGGAGGTTGCCTAGCCGTTCACTGACGCCCTTCGCGTAAGGTAAGAGCACCAGCGTAATGTTCTCTTCCTTGCCGTCTTCTCGTGTTTTACTTTGTCTGGCCTTGGTTGCCTTTCTTATAATGTTACTGTCATAAGCGTTGGCGCGAAACGTGTGGTATATCTCCTTCAGTTCTTCTTTGACGTTGTTAGTGTCACTCATCCGGTAGGAACGGGCAGTAAGCGTGAGCAGAACTGAATACTTCTGAGCTGGGTGACGGTGGTTCTCCGCGTTCAGGCACCGTATTGTGTCGGTTGGCTTCCGGTACCATTTGTGTCCCAGCATGCTACCACAGTTCTGTATATCTCCAAGTCCAAGAATGGTAACGCACCGTCGTTTTCGATTTCGTGGGTGAACTGTATATTCTAATGCAGACTGTTTAAATGTTGAAGAAAACTTCATGACACCAGCCGCGGAGGCCTACGTAGTTATGTCACATCTGAAGACGGCTATGGTCGACATCGATAATTCGGAACTGTGCAGTTTATGTGATCAAGACGGACCTTTACAAATACAGTGCCATAATACGATCGCGGACTCATTTACATACTTAATGCCGTTAATTGATAAAAGAATATACTTAAATTTTTGTAGCTGTTTGTGAAATATGGAACTAACTCTGTATCAGTTTTCAGTTCACTTCGGCGCAAAATAAAGTACTTGTGGTTAAATAGGACTCTTCACAGAGAGACAGTACGAGGATCGGCCGGTAGGTGCTTTGCATCCACTAGATCGCCTACAGCATCTCGTTGGAGATCGATGCGTTGGGCGGTACACTGGAGAAGCCCATCGATGTAGAATTACGCCTGAGCGCTTCTACAAACACTCCGCGTGCATGAGCGTACTTGCCTTGAAGTCGCTGTTGGCTAAGCTCAATCCTATTGAGCTAATAGTGGATACGTGTATGAAGCATCGTTCTCCATACTCCACCGGTCGAAGCCCCTGTAGGCAAATTACATCGCCTAAATTGCTATTTGCTTTCCCCAGTTGTGTCAGAAAAGCGCAAAGACCTACAAACCTAGTTTGCCAAACCTCACCTGACATTTGGAGCGAAGTGTTTTGGTACATGCATGGTTTTGGAAATTTGTGGTTAGTTCCTATGGGACCAAACTGTTGAGGTCATCGGTCCCTAGGCTTACACACTACTTAATCTAACTTAAACTAACTTACGCTAAGGACAACAAACCCACCCATGGCCGAGGGAGGACTCAAACCTCCGACGGTGGGAGCCGCTCAAACTGTGTTACTTGCATGGTAAAGCGGGGACAAAGTACTTGTATTTGTTACACTGTTAACACTGTGTATAAGGAACAAGAAAACAACAAGCACGTCTAGGGAATGGTAGAAACTTCAGGATTTTCCCATGAAAATTTGCGAAAGGAAATATTAGGACTGATATTGATGATGACATCAACCATCCCCGAACTGAAAGTTCAACTTTACATAACTTGTTAGAATTACTTCACACCCACATTGAAATAGGAGACATGGCTATGCGAAAATCTGTTTTCTCGACGATTATGTCCGCAGCTCGTGGTCTTGCGGTAGCGTTCTCGTTTCCCGCACACGGGGTCCCGGGTTCGATTCCCGGCGGGGTCAGGGATTTTTAGTGCCTCGAGATGACTGGGCGTTGTTGTGTCATCTTCATCATCATCACTCATCCCCATTACGATTCAGCGGTGCGGGTCTTCCACATCGTCCCCTACGCTCCTCGGAGTATGGGACCTCATCATTATCATTTACACTGTCCAGTCACATTAACGTGACCACTTGTCAAAAGCCTGAATAACCGCCTTTTGCAGGATGAGACGTGCAGGAAGAGAGTCAATGAGGTTCTGGAAGGTGCAGACAGGGATGCTGAAGCATGCCGATTCCAGTGCCACGGCCGGCTGCATAAGGTTTCTCAGTTGGCTATCCATGGCGCGAAAACCCCGATGGAAATCGTCTCACAGATTCTCGACTAGGTTGTTTGGTGCTCTTCGAGCGGCGCACGCACACTAAGAGCTATGTGACACGTTGCAATGTCCTGCTGGTAGATGCCATCTCGCCGAGAAAAAACAAACTGCACGTAGGGGAGGACATGGTCCCCAAGGATAGACATACTTGTGCCTTTCACAATGACTAGATCACCCAGCGAACGCCACGAAAACATTCCCCAGACCATAACTCTTCCTCCGCTGGCGTGGACTCTATTGACGATTGTTGCAGCATGTTTGCTTCCAGCCGTTTCACGCCGTACAAGATAACGGCCATCTATACGATGGAGGATAAAACGTGAAACGTGATTCATTTGGAAAGGGCAACTGTAACCACTTAGTGGACGTCCGGTTGCCGTAGATTCCAGTCTTCGTCGCCGATGAACAGCAGTCGGCGTGGGTGCACGAAACAGGTGCCTGCTGCGAAAGCCCATACGCAGCAACGTTCGCTTAATATTCGTTCAGGATACACTTTTGGTAGCCACTTGGTTCATGTGGGAGACCAGTTGCTCAACAGTTGCGCCTCTGTTCTTCTGCACACATCCCGCAGCCGTCGTTCACCACTAACGCTTCCACTCATGTTTCCACCCTTAGCCCTAAAGCCACTGATCACGCCCTCTCGGACGTCAGATAAACAGCGCCATTTCCGTACTGCTGCAGCGACTGCACTGTTTACCGCTTCTCCCCCCTCCCCTTTCCCCTTCCCCTGCCCCACTGACACGTTCTGTATACTCGCCACTGCCAGCATTGTCACCTGCGTCTGTGGGGTTATTGCATGTTGACACTGAACATAGGCGGTGATCACATTAATGTGAGTGGACTCTGTATTTTCTCAGCGGTAATCTATAACTATGGGATGTCTGGCAACCGTATCAGACTTGTGAGATTTAAAATTTGTATCTTGCATTTGTTTCTCGCACACTGACTGGCATTGAAAGTCTCTTCGAGTTTGCTGCCGGGTCCTAAAATCAACTTGACTCGATATTTCGGCGATCTAACTGGTCGCCATCTTCAGGAAATGCTGCTTCTGCTCATGAGCCCCGCTGAGAACTGACGTCAGGCTGCAAATCGACCACCTATATAGACTACGGTTCAGTACACGGCGCATGCGCCGCCCATCACGGTTGTTGCCTTCCAAGACAGGGAGGTGGCGCCGCCCTTAGTGGAACACTGCTGGCAACGATATATCGCACTCAGGGCCGCACCGAAGAACGTTCAATTTTGATGCGAGATAATACAGGATTCCACGTCTTGCTAAGAAGAAACTAGATGGTACTTTGGGACGCAGAGCTCACCGAAAGCCGACGCACACAGATTGGTATCTGCATCCTAAGAGTTGTCATCCACCACACCAACGCAGTGGCGTCCTTAGGCCATTGGTACGGAGAGCATATGCCATTTCCGACGCGGACAGCTTAACCCAAGAGCTTGCGAATTTGATGGCTTTTTTCAAGGAAAATGGATACTGCGAGAAGCAGATTCGTCAGGTTATGGAGTTTTGACCATCTCCTGAGCTGTATGAAGAGGAACATAGATTTGTGGCCTTCCTTCCTTCCTTCCTTATGCTGGAGGCTTATCGTTTAAGATTGGACGAATTTTAAGGAATTTTAACATTAAGAGTGTGTTCCGTCCACCTTCTAGGATTAGGGCACTGCTCGGCTCTGTGAAGGATGATCTGGGGCTTAGGAAATCCGGGGTGTACAAAATTCCGTGTCCATGTGGGAAAGCTTACATTGGCCGTTCGATTCACAAAGCGCATGACAGGTGTGTGGAACATTGCCGTCATACGAGGCTACAACAGCCGGAAAAATCGGCAGTAACAGAACACTGCTTAAATGAGGGACACATGAAATTTGATGAAACTGTGGTAGTTGCCAACATTTCCGGTTTTTGGAACAGTGTCTATAAAGAGGCGATTGAAATTAGGTTGGCTGATAATTTAATCAACAGAGACAATGGGTTTCCTCTTAGCAAGACGTGGAATCCTGTATTATCTCGCATCAAAATTGAACGTTCTTCGGTGCGGCCCTTAGTGCGATATATCGTTGCCCAGCAGTGTTTCACTAAGGGCGGCGCCATCTCCCTGTCTTGAAGGGCAGCAACCGTGATGGGAGGCGCATGCGCCGTGTACTGAACGGTGGTTTATATAGGACGTCGATTTGCAACCTGACGTCAGTTCTCAACGGGACTCATCAGCAGAAGCAGCATTTCCTAAAGATGGCGACCAGTTGGATCGCCGAAATATAGAATCAAGTTGAATTTAGGATCCGGCAGCAAACCCGAAGAGACTTTCAAGACTTATTACGCCGGGAAAGCCTACGTAATGACTGGCATTGTCACAGAAAAAGCGAAGCAGTAAATGAAATACTAAAAGCTTCGTGTGCAGGAAACTTAGCTTCGCCTCTTCTTCTGTTATACTGCGATGGCACAGTCATAACACCACGAATTGTTGTACGTGACATAGTGGTGTGTAACGCAACTTCGTAGATGTGTGAGAAACAGCTTGCTGTAACCGAGTTGTGGATCAGAAGAGTTCATGCCCTCTTCACCATGACAGTGTCAGATCACACACGAGCGCTGCGACTCCTTGGGTTCACTGTCAGCGATCATCCTCTACACAATCCCGACTTAACGCCTCCCGATTGTCATCTGTTTCCACAACTTAAAGAACACTTTCGAATCCAACCATTGTCATTGCTTCCTTCTGCATTTGTATTGCCAGCGTGACTGATGGATGGCTTGAAATGGTAATTTAAATGACTGGCGTCACCTGCTTTGGCTCCGGCTAAGTGTAATGTGACACTGTTCAAGTTTGCATGTGAGCGATTTGTTTTAAATTCGTGCATTTATTTGTGTAAAATTCATGGAACTCTTTGTGTGTTCTAGCATAGCCCACGTTGACTGGTCAGTTTAAACTACGGTTAAGTTACTGGACGATTGTTCCGCTGTGTGTATATGATCTGTTATTCACTGCCGGCCGCTGGTGGCCGAGCGGTTCTAGGCGCTTCAGTCTGGAACTGCGCGACCGCTACGGTCGCAGGTTCGAATCCTGCCTCGGGCATGGGTGTGTGTGATGTCCTTAGGTTAGTTAGTTTTAAGTAGTTCTAAGTTCTAGGAAACTGATGACCTGAGATGTTAAGTCCCATAGTGCTCAGAGCCATTTGATTTGTTATTCACTCATGGGCTCACTGCTGAACAAAACGTAAGCTATTGAAGCCTAATTTGCTCAGTTTTAAGTTCTGGAATTTTACGTGCTGCATGAAGCGCACCATATCAGGGTTTGGTGATGTAAATTTATGACTTAGCTAATTTTTAATTACAAAATATATTGTTAAGATTTCTGTAAATTTATTGTCCTGTCAAGTCAGCAGATTAATTGTATTTTATCGTGTTTGTAAGATTGTTCACGTTATTGAAGTTTCAGGTAGTAAACCCTAGGTATTTCAGGCGATTGCTTAAATTTGTGTTAGTTCCAAGCGTGGTGGCGTGGTGCAAATAAAATTTAATATTCACGTAGTATTTCAAATTAGGCCTACACCTCTGTGCAGTTAACATGAGTTTTCCCTCTTGTATGTCAACTAGTAAGTATTTCTATTGTAGGTCTACCTCCCATCCTACTTGTTAATGTATTTTCTTGCGTGGAGCTGCATCGTTTGCGTTAATCGTCCACACTTGGGTAGCTGAGAGGGTCGCTCTGGCCAGTCCGCACATCTATGTTCAGGAAGAGACACCTAAACATCGAGTGACATACACACATCAAAAAAAGTTTTGCATCACCCTGGTTCCCAGAACTCCTGGAGATAGACATTGACTGTGGATATTGTATCACTGACACAGTCCCTTTGACTGCTCAGAGATGTCATTAAACCCGCCCAAAGTTGTAAACAACCATGCACGACCAACGCCTATTAGATGGAGGGGATCCGACAGCCGATCAGCTCCACTCATTCCACCAGGAAGGAGGTAAGCGGCTCGTGTTATCTGTAGTTCAACCATGCCTAGACGGTCAATACCGCGGTTCGATCGCGTCCGCATTGTAACTTCGTGCCAGGAAGGGCTCTCAACAAGGGAAGTGTCCAGGCGTCTCGGAGTGAACCAAAGCGATGTTGTTCGGACATGGAGGAGATACAGAGAGACAGGAACTGCAGATGACATGCCTCGCTCAGGCCTCCCAAGGCCTACTACTGCAGGGGATAACCGCTACCTACGGATCGTGACTCGGAGGAACCCTGACAGCAACGCCACCATGTTGAATAATGCTTTTCGTGCTACCACAGGACGACTCAAACTGTGCGCAATAGACTGCATGATGCGGAACTTCAATCCCGACGTCCATGGCGACGTCCATCTTTGCAACCACAACACCATGCAGCGCGTTACAGATGAGCCCAACAACATGCCGAATCGACCGCTCAGGTTTGGCATCACGCTCTTTTCACCGATGAGTGTCGCATATGGCTTCAACCAGTCAATCGTCGGAGACTTATTTGGAGACAACCCGGTCAGACTAAACGCCTTAGACACACTGTCCATCGAGTGCAGCAAGGTGCAGGTTCCTAGCTGTTTTGGGGTGGCATTATGTGGGGTCGCTGGTGGTCATGGAAGGCGCCATAACGGCTGTACGATACGTGAATGCCATCCTCCGATCGATAGTGCAACCATATCGGCAGCATATTGGCGAGGCATTCGCCTTCATAGACGACAATTCGCGCCCCCATCGTGCACATCTTGTGAATGGCTTCCTTTAGGATAACGATATCTCTTGACTAGAGTGGCCAGCATGTTCTCCAGACGTGAACGCTATCTAACATGCCTGGGATAGGTTCAAAAAGGCTGTTTATGAACTACGTGGCCCATCAACCACTCTGAGGGATCCACGCCGTATCGCTGTTGAGGAGTGGGACAATCTGGACCAACAGTGATGAATTTGTGGATAGTATGCCACGACGAATACAGGCAAGTATCAATGCAAGAGGACGTGCTTCTGGGTATTAGAGGTACCGGTGTGTGCAGCAATCTGGACCACCACCTCTTAAGGTCTCACTGCACGGTGGTACACCATCCAATGTGTGTTTTTCATGAGCAATAGAAAGGGGTGAAATGATGTTTATGTTGATTTCTATTCCAATTTTTTGTACAGGTTCCGGAACTCTCGGAACTGAGGGATGCAAAACTGTTTTTTATGTGTGTGCTTTGTTCTGTGTAACCATTTCGGAGGGAATCCATCTTTACACTGTAACTGTTGCAACTGATGCACGCAACTAATTGGCGAATTTAAGTTGTTGTTTATTGTGGTTGGAAACTGGCCATGGGCCTTTAATAATTCATGTAATAACTGAAGCTTATTTGTTTTTCATGTTCCAATAAGTTGCTTACTGTACTGTTTGACGTAATTGGAGCCTCGTGATGACTGGGTGTTGTGTGATGTCCTTAGGTTAGTTAGGTTTAAGTAGTTCTAAGTTCTAGGGGACTGATGACCATAGATGTTAAGTCCCACAGTGCTCAGAGCCATTTGAACCATTTTGACGTAATTGGATCTGGTCTGTTACAGTGCTGATTAATAGTTTTATGGGCCCAGTCTTCCCTTTATTATGCATTGCTCTGACTCATATCTCTAAGAGAATATTATTCATAAAATGTTGTTCTAGTAATTTTGATCCAGTTACTTGTCTTATTTTTTTAGGGTGCAGTATTTTATTTAAGTGCAGTATTTTATTTAACAAGTTGTGCTTAACAGGCTGGTTGCCTACGGTAAATGGATTTGAGTTGTTGTTGTAAAAGAAAAAACTTTAATGGACAGTTCAATTCTGAACATTAGCCACATTGCATAGTTTAAAATTGAGAAAGCAAATTCTTAATTAATTGATGGTTAAAGTAAATTTATTTTTACTAAGTAATTGTTTAATTAAATCTTTGTTTTCTGAAGTTGTAATAAATACATATTTGAGTTTGTAATTAAACGGTGAATGCTGTTTAACAACCTGGGGTTCAGTCATTCCATGCGTATGTTTTCCTAGAAATTCCTTCGGTCGTAAGCTGCCCATTTCACCTTATTGCCTTGGTATATACTTTGACGATGCAGCAAATCTTCATTTTGAAGTTTAGTCGATTTATTCCCGAGATCTTCTCGAATGTTTTGTTGTCATTAGGGAAGAAAACCACGATACATTGTGTGGTTAACTGTTTAAGGCAAAATAACAAACACGGTGAAACTGAGCAAAGGATTTCATTTTAGAAAATATATGGAGAATAAAATAGATATCGGTTTAACTACATCTACAATATATTCTCCAACGGTACTTCTAGTGCCACTAACTGATCCCCTGCTTCCCTGTTCCACTCGGGAATGTCGAGTGGGAAGTATGATTGTCGGTAAGTCTTTGTATCGGCTCCAGTTTCACAAATTTTCTTGTTGTGGTCACTTCCCGGGCTATATGTGAGGGGAAGGAAAGTGTTCTCTCGAAATGTCAGTAGTAAACCTCTTCGTGATGCACAGCTCCTCTCTTGTAGCGTCTGCGTGAGCATCTCAGTAAAGCTTTCGCGCCAAGTAAACGAACCCATGACGAAACGCACCGCTCTTCGTTAGATCTTCTCTATCTCTCCTGTCATCCCTACCTGGGAAGGGTCCAAAATTGATGAACAGTACTCAAGAATCGATCGAAAAAGCGGCTTGTAAGCCACTTCTTTCTTGGATGAGTTATATTTCCTTAAGATTCTTCCCATGAATCTCAGTCGGGTATCTGCTTTTCTACTGTTTGTTTTATGTGGTCATTCCACTTAAGATCGCTCTGGATAGTTACTCCTAGATACTTTGCGGTAGATACTATTTCCAGCAGTTTGTCATAAATGATATAGTTGTGCAATAATGGATTTCTTTTCCTACACCTGCCCAGTATGTTGCATTTATTCACATTAAGGGCCAACTGCCAGAGACTGCACCATCCACATGCACGTGCAGTTTAGCCAACTCAAAATCGAACAGTTTCCACCGCTGGTATTAGGCAATGCTGCATTTATGGGTGTGCCTTTTCCCCTGTGCGCGTAAATTGAAATAGTCCATGTTTAACAACGTTATGAAAATGAAAGTTGCTACTCACCATATAGCTGAGATGCTGAGTCACACATTCCATCCTGGATTTTCCATTGTTTAATAGTCAATAATTCTGTGACTAACCTCTTTCTTGACCAATTCATATTTCCACTGTGATATTATTTAAAGTAAGCTACTCGAATGGAACATGAAATGACTTTTAGAAAGAAATATCTTACTCATTTTTTCCCTATGGCCTTCATGTTATTTCGTGTCCATCCAAACGCCTTTCGTTTCATTGGGAAATGAAACCTTTATTTCGCATATATTAGTACTGGTAGCATTTAAATACTTATCTAAAACGTAACGAGCCAATGGGAACGTGTAAATAATATTGATGTAAGTACTTAGTGGAATAGACGTCGAAAATAAAACGATTAGAACAAGTTGTCCATCGGCCGTGCTGTTGCTTAAGGAATGTCTGTTCCCTCTCGAAACACCATTTGTATCTTAGACACACCATGGGACGGACACTTCATTGAATAGCCAGACCCATTCCCATCCAATATTACAAAGTGACGTACGATGAATTTATTGTTATTTTCTGTATTCTTTGAAATTATTCTCATGTCACCGCACACTGGCGTTACGTCTCGCACCCAGAAAAGTTCAGATACGTTCAAAGCTTCGAAGGTAATAACGCAGCCGTAATACATACTCAAGACACTTTCAACTTATTTTCCAAGTCGCTGGCTTCCGACACGCCACTCAGTTTCCCCGGTCACGTAAGAGTGCGCCATTTCTTTTGAAGGCGAAGGTCTCTCCTGGGAAATAGATGCACAGAGCCACACAAAGGAATTGACGTTACTGCCAAAGTTAGATGCTGTTAAAAAAAGTGCGGTTCGCAAACTATTTGCATTCAGCTCAGAAGTTGGTCAGAGCACAAACGGTGCAGCAAGCGGAGTGAATGGGTTTGCGTAACATATTTTACTTCTTTGTTTACAAAGTTATAAAATGCATAGAACCAATTTCTAGAGTCTTTAAGAGCGTAATGTTATTGGGATCGTGAAACGAGGTGCAAAATCGCTCGTATCGGCAAATGATGTGGAAAATATATTGCAGACTTCTGTTGCGTATAAAAGATGCTCATTCTGAGCGGTTCAGTTTTTTGCGCATATAACGCGAAAGAAAAATTTGGAAAGGAAATTAAAGTTTATAGAGAATAAACAAAATTCTCACTATAAGCCGATCAGATTGTAATTCTCCCACATGCAGCAAAGGATTTGGAAGATCGGTTTATGTTCCCTGGATCATTGCACCTTAAGTCGTAATGATAAGTAAGTCACTTTACACTCATACGTAAATATGTATGGCTACATACCGAATATTTACAAGATTATCTTACATTTCCATACAGATGTGAATTAATAGTTCCCTCTCGTCACCTTCCACATATTAAACAATAGAAATCCTTCTGCGGAATGGAAGGAGTCATGAAGCAGAAACCTTATCAGTTTGTTTTCAAATTTATCTTCGCTATCAGACATTTTATGTCAATCGGTAAGTGAACAAAGGTTTTGGTGTTGCGTTATGGGCATATTTTCGTGTTACTCACCTTAATGAGGAGTAGTGATTCAGTGATTGTCATTCTTGCTTCTGGTGTTGTAATTGTGTATTTCAACGTTCCTTTTGAACTGGTAGTGGGTTATTTGGAACAAACTCTATGACACAAAACATATAATGATAATCAAAAGCATAGCAAGATTCTGAGCAATGAAAACCTTCTTTGTTGAAAATAAATTACCCCAGAACATTTTTCCATACGACATTATTGAATGAAAGTATACAAGATATATTAACTTACTGATTTGTATCTCCCCAATATCTACAATGATTTAAAGTGCAAATGTGGCTGAACTTAGTTGTTTTACGAATTATAAAATACGTTTTCTATTTCATTTGTAATTCATGACTGTGGACACATAAAAATTTTGAAAATTCCACTGCAGTTATTCTTTCCTCACGGTGCGTTGCGTTTATCATTGGTGTAGCATCTCTAAATATGCAGAGCTAAATATGTCGAGCCTTTTTGAAACTGAGAGGTAATTTTCAGAAAAATCAGTTAATAATATTTTTTAAACATTATTTGCCGTTTACTTTACTGCTGTATGAACGTTTGGATTCAGTACAATACTAGAGTATTACAGAAAAAGAACAAATTCTGCTTGTTTTCTACTAGATGGGAGTTCGTTTACATACCGAGTGCCCCAGGAGGAATGGTCGGTATTTAGGGATATGACAGGAACGATCATCTGAAGCATAAAACGTCGTATGGATATATACACTATTCCGAATGGTTACCGAGATAGAACGGATTTAATGTGCCTCGTTATTTATTTTCTGTACTATTCAAGACAGAAAAATGATTTTTAAACAGGAACTCATTCGATAATATGATTCTCAATTAGTTTGGCGCCGTCTGTTTATCGATATGTATTACCAGCGACAGTAAAACATGAAGAATAACCACCAATCCAGCAACGACTGCACTTCCCGAGCCAGCTCTGATACTACTACAGCTATGCCGAAGCTGGTTATTTATCGTTTCGTACTGTTCCTGTTAATACATGTCGATAAAGGAATATCGGCTCTACCTACTGAATGGTCACGTAAAATTCCACTTTAAAAATCACTTTTCTGTATTGAAGAATGCAGATAATAAATACCAATCTACATTAGATATATCTCACAAACCATTCGGAATAGAACATACGTCCATATGAAGTTTTTTTGCTTCAAATGATCGTTCCTTTCATATCCCTGAATATATAGTGTTCTTCCTGGGACACTGTCTATATGAGAAGCAGCAGACCTAAAATTGAGCCTTAAGTCAGAAGAATCTCCCCTGCTAACATTGATTAGCTTATTAAGTACAACTTTCTACATTTATTTGGTTAAATATGATGTTAGCTATCGGTTGTCTGTGCCGCCAAATCTATAAAACCTCATTATTTTGTTGAAAGGAATGGACATTGTCTGAAAAACAAATAAGAGTAATGGGTTATAGTCGAATTATATCAAGCAGCTGCTGTAAGATTAGAAACTGATACATATAAATAACTCACGATGGTCAAAGTAAGAAGGATGTGAAATACAGACCAGTCATAGCAAGAAAAGCTTTTTCGAAAATGTGAGATATTTTATCTAACATGAATTAAAAGATTGAAAAGTCTTTTCTGAACATTTTTGTCTGGAGTGTAGCCTTGTGCAGAAGTGAAACATTTACGATAAACAATGGCAGGGGTGCCGACTTATAAAAAATATTGAGGGGGGGGGGGGGCATACTGCGGGTCTTGCCCCAGGAAATTTTCTAAATTTTAGTTGAAAAACAGTGAGTTGTAAAGTTTTTTTAAGCATTTTAGAGTCATATCATAAACATTAGAACCCCGAAAACTGGACGCTCGATAACTCGACAGTCCGGGAAAATCGACATGACACATTTTTTGGCTTTGAAAAAAGAAGCAAAACATAAACATGCACGGTATTTTCGTAAAAAGATAATTTAATTTACAGGAATAATCATGGTTATAGACTATTACAGAGCAGTGAATACATAGCTCTGAAAAGACTGAAGTTATATTTAAATAAATCTTGAACTATCATTAAAAGAATAAAACATAAAATATTGCTGTCGCACAGTAATAGCACTTTGATTACTAAGCGAAATAGTTAATTTAAACATACTTTGAATAAGGCTCAGGGTTCATTAAATAAAGAAATATCTCAAAGTTAATGCTTCAATACAGTTAATAAAGTTAATACAGTATGTCTAACACTTTCATTCGAAAAGTATGTAAATAACGGGTTTAAATTGGGTTTTACACCGTAAAAATATTTAAGTACTTGAAAATAACTAATGCAGTTCTATATAATATAGTAATACAATACTAAACTAGTACTAATATTTCGAAACTGACAATTTAACAATATGTATGTATTTAATTCCTTATTTTATAAAGATTTTTAATATTGCCCTAAATGCCATTATTAGGGCTAGAGTCTCTTTATAAAGGTGCAAATGTCGACCATCTGACTGGATTACTGAATATGAAGTCTTTGATGACTGGTCAGATAATCCAATTCATCCAAAACATCTCGGTGGGCATGAAGAACAGCCAAGTTGTTCAATCGCTTCTGTCTCATTGTTGATAGGAGATATGACTCCAGACGTCTAAGGGTGCTAAATGTTTTGTGGACTGGCAAGACAGCCAATCCACAAGGACGGGAGGCCGAACGGCACGCGTTTAAGCTCACGCAGGCTGGCGTGAGGTCTGGAACAGTTAAAGGAGTTGAGTCTAGTAAAAAAAGTACGTAGCTTCTGGAATACTTTAATCCATAATTGGTGAACATCGGTCTGACGGTACATGCATCACAAGATAAATAGCAATGGATAATGGCGCCTTGCTAGGTCGTAGCAAATGACGTAGCTGAAAGCTATGCTAACTATCGTCTCGGCAAATGAGAGCGTAATTTGTCAGTGAACCATCGCTAGTAAAGTCGGCTGTACAACTGGGGCAAGTGCTAGGACGTCTCTCTAGACCTGCCGTGTGGCGGCGCTCGGTCTGCAATCACTGATAGTGGCGACACGCGGGTCCGACGTATATTACCGGACCGCGGCCGATTTAAAGGCTACCACCTAGCAAGTGTAGTGTCTGGCGGTGACACCAGAAAATGACCGTTCTGCTGTTGCTGTCGTGATTGTAACTACTTGGAGAAGCTTAAAGCACTTCACTACGTCACATAACATTTCTCCAACTGCAGGCTCTTGTGTAATGTACTTTCTTACATCACAAATGTTTTTTAAGACCAGTTGTTTTTTTATTAGCGATATCGGCTAACATATTCAAGTGTAAACGCAGTCTCTCAATGTCTAGGTCATTTTTGAAAAACTCAGTTCATTTTTATAAATTTTTTTCACCTCTGTTAACTAAAAGCAAGCACTCTTGTTCAACTGCAATGACCTGTGTGAGTCCAGTTGAAGCAAACCTCTCAGTAATGCAAGATTGTACCGGTTCACAAACTTCAATGTAAATAGCTTTGTAGTATGGTTCAAATGGCTCTGAGCACTATGGGACTCAACTGCTGTGGTCATCAGTCCCCTAGAACTTAGAACTAATTAAACCTAACTAACCTAAGGACATCACACACATCCATGCCCGAGGCAGGATTCGAACCTGCGACCGTAGCAGCAGCGCGGCTCCGGACTGGAGCGCCTAGAACCGCACGACCACCGCGGCCGGCTTTTGTAGTATGCTTTTGGGGTTTTGAAGGTGTTGTTTTCATACTTTTTTTGGTATACTTCGACTCCGAGGAAGCGAAATATCATCAACTTGTGAAGGTTTTTCGTTTAAACACAATTTCCAAAAGTGTTCAAAACTATCACGCCTTCCATTCAATATACAAATGAAACCTCACATATTTTTTCCACATCAGTAACACTTAGATGAAGGCATTAATTTTTTTCATTGACATCCTCTATTGGGTTCATTGCATGGCAATAAAGACGTAAAAAGGAATAACTATTGAATTGTAACCTTGACTAAAGGTAGCCCGCACATTTGTAAACTGCCTCTGTTTTGTCCTCTGCAGAAAATGTTTCAAAAAACTGTAGAAATTCTTCAAAGTTTTCCAATATTCTCAAGACACTTGAAGCTTCCATAGTCCATCGAGTTGGGCAAAGCGGTCGTAGACCATCTTGGTCGTTGGCGCACTCACAGCGTATGCTTCTGAAAAGTCCCATTCTGTTGTTGGATTCCCTTACGGTATTTATTAAGTCCTTGTCTAAAGCCATAATATCCCTCATAGACGTAGGCTGACGGAGACTGTCTACAACTGCTAAATCTAAACTGTGAGCAGTGCAGTGCACATAACGTGCTTTCGGTTGTATATCCAAAATTAACATTTTTAGTCTTTTGGACTTACCTCTAATATTCGAGGCACCATCATAGCATTGTCCTATTAAGTTATCCATTGACAAATCAAAACGAGCAAAAACGTCTTTTAAAATACTAAACAGAGTTTGTGATTCAGTGTTGGGGGTCTCGTATAAGCCAATAAAGTCTTCGTTGATGATTAAGGAATCATCGACAGTACGAAAACAAAATTACACTTGCTCGTGACTCGAAGAATCACTTGTTTCGTCAACCATAATAGAAAAATGTTGAGTTTCTTGACTGAAGCCAATACCTTTCTCAACACAGACTTTCCTAGTAGATCAATGATCTCGCTTTGAATATCGTGGGACGTCCACTTATACCCCGAACGCCCTAACCAATCTTTAAATTTAGGTATGTCATTCTTTCGGAGTTCCAACAATTGAAAAAAATTTGAGTTTACATCTTCGTGCCCTCTAATTATTAGTCCTTGTTGGCATGGAAATTGCACGGCGGTAAAAATTGTCTCAAGAGCTAAACGGCCTTTCTTCATATCACTATCTAACTATTCTTTCAATTGGGAGGCCACATTTCGGTTAGTTTCAGAACACTTTTATGCTTAAACGTATTTTCATGAAGACGGAATTTTTCGAAAGCCTCTTTCCAATTAGAAAAAGCTACGGAAGAAAATGCTTTTTGATTAAATCTGTAATAGATTTTTAGCATCTGCCTCTTTGCAAATTTTGCAAAAAACTTTTTCGGTAGATGCTTTATAGTCTAGTCAGCCAAGATTTCTGAAATGATCTTCACTTACCGTATTGGCCAGGTTTCCGCTGTGAACGGTTCTTGCCTGAAGACGACGAAGCAATTGATGACACAATAATTGTTGGAGGTTGACTTGCAGTATCCTCAACTTCCAAGCCCGCCTTTTTGGTAACAAATTTATCCATTGCAAACTTAATTCACAATACACTAAGAGACTAAAGTAAATGAATTAAAATACAGACACTAAAGGCGGAACACTAAACACGTCTGCAGCATGCACTGAACGAAACTATCCACACAGAATGATTGTGACAGCAGGGTGGGCTTTATATAGCCATGGCGTCGTAATGTCTCAAAGCGTCAAGGCGGCACGAGGCGGGTGGTTGGAGGCGCTTCTGCTCCAGTCCTTTTGATGTCACCGCGGCCGCAGAGCTGGCCCTCCCGTGCCAGACTTTACCCGAAGATTCGTGCACCGGGACAAATTCTAAGTGTGCCTGCAGCACCGTAACACTATTATGATTCACACCACTTATTTTCAGTTAACCTGCTTACTACTGTAATAATAATTTGTTTTAAGTCATTACTGAATGTATTTTAAAAGGCAACTATCGTCAAACAAGAAAAATAAAAAAAATCCAACATAATTTTGTGATTTTAGAAAGCATAATATAACTAATAATTTCCTTAAATTATTGGGGGGGGGCTCTGCCCCCCTCCTCCAAACGAATTTTTGAGGGGGCTCGGGCCCCCTCACACCCCATGTAGTCGGCGCCTGTGAACAATGGAGACAAGAATAGAATACAAGCCTTCTAAACGTGACAGGTGCAAATGTGAAGTAGTTACGATGTGCTTGTAATGCAATATAGCTGTCTAAATGTAGACGACCATTATGTCTCTCCTCACATTCGCATTCAGTCCAACACAGGGCCACTGTCATATCTGAGAGTCCCCCACCCTCACATATATATATTTCATGATTGTACCTGCCAGGCAAATGGAGGCCCACAATCAGATGCCTTTTACTGTGACAGGTTGATAACACTCACTCAAACGACTGCTCGGCACTTCAGTGTCCTTCAGAATTATCACTCAGCTCTGACGACGTTCACGTCCATAACAGTATTAAACACGAACAACGCTAACGCACTCTGGAGGCTGTTCTGTCACAGAGAATTGCAACTCTGATCTCTTACATACCCGCTGATGTAGTGTTCGTATATGAAGTTACTTTGTCATCCGACCATATCTCCTGGTTGCTTGAATCTTTTTGTCAGGCTGTCTGGAGACATGCTACCAGATTTACGGAGAAAAATTATCCACACTATGTCAAAGTTAGCAACAGCATATACGTGCGAGAAGTATCGCACAATCATCTTAACAACTCAAGCATCCAAGGTGCTGACAAGAGTGATGGACTGGAGAATGGAAAAGGAAACTGAGGGTCTGTCAGATAACAATCAATTCGTTATAGATCAGGCAAAGGCACCTCAGTGGGAGCTCTGACGTTGCTGTTGGTAATGGAAGCAAGGACTGTAGACCTAGAAAAAGCGATGATGAACACTTCCTTAGAACTCCGTTTACTTCATCAAGTGTTCTTAACTTCCATACTCTACTGCAATACGTGTCTGCAGTCGCTGATGCGAAGACTTCTGGACAGACTGCACATGTTCCTTCGATATCATTGCACTTGCCGCAAAAATGCGCTGTTTTAAATCCTTTTAAATAACAGGAATGTATACATGGTATTTATCTTTCACTTTACCTCAGAAAAGAAGTCCAGTGTCTTCATATCACGCACACATGCGGGCCGACGGAGAACGCCTTCACGTCCTATCCAGCGACCACAAAAGAGCTGGCTGAGCGCTTTCCCAGCCACGGGCAAGCAATGAATCAGGCAACAATCGTGCTGATATCACGTACGAGGTGCTACCGAAAATATCCGAGAATTGCATTGTAAAAATCAAAAAAACTATATTTAGTCCTATCGTCCACCGACACCTTGAAAGTAGTCACCTCTGGTGTATATGCAACGAACTCAGTGTTGTTTCCATTTTTGGAAGAACTCCTGGGAATCCGCAGGGTGTTCACGACCCGTTGCGATTTCCACTTGGATTTCATTCGAGTCTAGTCGAGCCCTTTCGACGCGATTTTCATCTTTGGGTACAGGCAGAAGTCGAATGGGGCTATGTCTGGCGAGGGGGGAGGGTGAAGTACCGTCATGTTGGTTTTGGCCAGAATTTCTTCACAGTAAGCGCGGGTGCCTTGTTATGGTGTACCAACCAGTCCTTCTTTTCCCACAACTCTGGCCGTTTGCGCCGAACGTTTTTCCTCAGTCGCCTCAAAACCTCGTAGTAAAACTGCCCGCTGACAATGTGGTCATGTGGAACAAACTCCTAGTGCACTGTTCCCCGAACGTCGAAAACGATGAGTATTGACCTCATGTTGCTGCGAACTACTCGACCTTTTTTCGCCCTTGAAGAAGATCGCGTTTTCCAATGTGAGGACTGCTGCTTCGTTTCAGGGTCATAACCATAGAAACAAGATTTTTCACCTGTTATGACTCGGGCTGAGAATTTCGCACACTCTCTAACTCTTCGTTGCAGCTCAGCGCACGTCTGCATCCTAATACTTCGTTGATCGGTGCGAAGAAAGCGAGGAAAAAACTTCCCTGCAATTCACCTCATGTTCAGTTCTGCTGCTAGAATTCGTGGACATGTTCCGTACTGCAGCCCAAATCGGTTACAAACATCCTCAATTGTCCGCCTTCGGTCTTCGTGAATCACGTTACTCACTTTTACAATCTTTTCCGGTATTATAGAAGTTGACAGTCGACTAGAATGTTTGTCATCATCCACAGATTCTCAGACTTCATTCAACCTCCTGAACCACTTAGATGCTCTTGCATGACTCAGTGCACTCTCACCAAATGCTTCTGTCAGTACGCAGTGGATTTCAGCTGCAGTTTTCTTCTAATTGAAACAGAATTTGATGCAGATCCTTTGGTCATTCACGTTATCCGATTCACAATACGCAGGCGCATTGAAAACATCCTGACATGCGCCACTAAAGCTCAGAATTATATACACCGATGTGTACCTCGAGACATCTAGTGGCGAAGTGTCGTACTGCTACTGCTTCGACCAAATTCCCGGATATTTTGGATTGCACCTCGTACATCAACTACGTATTTGCAATGGAACTTTTTCTAAGAGCGCTGGTAGCAATTGTACATATCTTTTACTTATTAAGGTTTGTTGAATGGACTAAGGAGGTAATACTCGTTTTACAAGATTTCCTGCAAACGTGACGTCATTTCGACGTCACACACGATATCGAAGATTTATAAAAACACGTCGTTCTTGGTACGATTTATTATAATTATAATGATTTTTATAATTAAATATCGCATAATGACTTATCGGCGGTTAAAGCTTTTATTAGGCCTACGGTACAGCACAGAGTCTATCCGTCATCAGGATGGAGCTGTTACGAGTGAGAAAGCTGCTGGTTGTTAGTTCACATCTTGCCACCTCCAGATTTTTACCCCTTGCTAAAAGATTTTGTGACTTCCTTGTTAATTTAACAGAAGTAAGTTCTGTAATGTTTGACGTTATATACAAATATGATTGATGTATCAGGAGTGAGTTGTCATTGTCAATAATACACAAAATAAATATGAAACATGTAAAAGCGAGCATATATTCAAAAACACATTGTTCATTTGGTAAAATAAATTACCACTCAGAATGAAAAGCATAGGAAACACTGACACATCTGAAAAAGAACTAAAAGGTAACTCATTCACAGTTATCTAAAAAGTATTAAAGAAATTTTACGAGGAAAAGTAACGTACTCCCGACGATATTCTGTGTCATCCTGCGCCATTGGTCAGAAAATAGAAGCAGACGGACTGGAGAATTATCATGTCAAGCGTAGGCTTCCGTGAACATTCACACAAACGGCAGCGTACTGTGTGGTACCGTGACCAGAAAGGATGAATTGCTGATGAATGTCATCGAATTGTGTTTAGCGATGAATCGCAGTTTTGGACTACGCTGGCTGACCATCGTCGGTGAGTACGGTGGCGACTGCCGAAAGATTTTTTTTTTTTTTTTTTAATTTGTGGTAAGTTCCTATGGGACGAAACTGCTGAGGTCATCGGTCCCTAGGCTTACACACTACTTAATGTAACTTATGTTAAGGACAACACACACACCCATGACCGAGGGAGGACTCCAACCTCCGACGGGGGAAGAGCCGCGCGAACCGTGGCAAGGCGCCGGAGACCACACGGCTACCCAGCGTGACTACCGAAAAGTCCCACTCGTCATGGTGTGGGAAGCCGTCAAGTATGTCCTTAGGACGAGGCTGGTTGTGACTGAGGAAGCTCTGACCGCACAACGGTACGTCACGGACTTACTGACCCCTCCTACGTTACCCTATACAGGGTGGTCCACTGATCGTGACAGGGGCCAAATATCTCACGAAATAAGCGTCAAACGAAAAAACTACAAAGAACGAAACTTGTCTAGCTTGAAAGGGGAAACCAGATGGCGCTATGGTTGGCCTGCTAGATGGCGATGCCATAGGTCAAACGGATATCAAATGCGATTTTTTAAATAGGAACCCCCATTTTTTTTACATATTCGTGTAGTACATAAATAAATATGAATGATTTAGTTGAACCACTTTTTTCGCTTTGTGATAGACGACGCTGTAATAGTCACAAACATATGGCTCACAAATTCAGACGAACAGCTGGTAATAGGTAGGTTTTTTAAATTAATACAGAACGCAGGTACGCTTGAACATTTTATTTCGGTTGTGTGATACATGTACCTTTGTGAACTCATCATTTCTGAAAACGCATGCTGTTACAACGTGATTAACTGTAAATACCACATTTATGCAATAAATACTCAAAATGATGTCCGTCAACCTCAACGCATTTGGCAATACCTGTAATGACATTCCTCTCAACAGCGAGTAGTTCGCCTTCCGTAATGTTCGCACATGCATTGACAATGCGCTGACGCATGTTGTCAGGCGTTGTCGGTGGATCACGATAGCAAACATCCTTCAACTTTCCCCGTAGAAATAAATCCGTGGACGTCAGATCCGGTGAACGTGTGGGCCATGGTATGGTGCTTCGACGACCAATCCACCTGTCATGAAATATGCTATTCCATACCGCTTCAACCGCATGCGAGCTATGTACCGGACATTCATCATGTTGGAAGTACATCGCCATTCTGTTATGCAGTGAAACATCTTGTAGTAACATCGGTAGAACATTACGTAGGAAATCAGCATACATTGCACCATCTAGACTGCCATCGATAAAATGAAGGCCAATTATCTTCCCTCCCATAATGCCGAACCATGCATTAACCCACTAAGGTCGCTGATGTTCCACTTGTCGCAGCCATCATGGATTTTTCGTTGCCCAATAGTGCATATTATGCCAGTTTACGTTACAGCTGTTGGTAATGACGGTTCGTCGCTAAACAGAACGCGCGCAAAAAATCTGTCATCGTCCTGTAATTTCTCTTGTGCCCAGTGGCAGAACTGTACACGACATTCAAAGTCGTCGCCATGCAATTCCTGGTGCATAGAAATATGGTACGGGCGCAATCGATGTTGATGTAGCATTCTCAACACCGACGGTTTTGAGATTCCCGATTCTCGCGCAATTTGACGTTTCACATGTGGCTGAACACTTCCTGTTTCCTTAAATAACGTAACTATCCGGCTAACGGTCCGGACACTTGGATTATGTCGTCCAGGATACCGAGCAGCATACATAGCACACGCCCGTTGGGCTTTTCGATCACAATATCCATACATCAACACGATATCGACCTTTTCCGCAATTGGTAAACGGTCCATTTTAACACGGGTAATGTATCACGAAGCAAATACCGTCCGCGCTGGCGGAATGTTACGTGATACCATGTACTTATACGTTTGTGACTATTACTACGTCATCTATCACAAAGCGAAAAAAATGGTCCAACTAAAACATTCATATTTCCTTACGTACTACACGAATATGTAATAAAAATAGGGGATCCTACTTTAAAAAACGCAGTTGATATCCGTTTGATCTTTGGCAGCGCCATCTAGCGGACCAACCATAGCGCCATCTGGTTTCCCCCTTCAAGCTAGATGAGTTTAGTTCTTTGTAGTTTTTTTCGTTTGATGCTTATTTCGTGAGATATTTGGCCCGGTTACTATCAATGGACCACCCTGTATACGAGGTATCCTGATGTCATCTTTCAATGACACAGTTCCCGACTGCACATGACACGTGGCTCTACGAACTGTATGCACGTTGTTGTACTTCCGCGGCCACCAAGACCTCCAGATCTGTCGCCGATAGAACGTGCCTGGGAACAGCTCATGAGCCAACTCAATCCCAGCGCGAGTATCCAAGATATCAAAGACACGTTACGAAAGTTCTGTGCCAGCTTGCCACACCGAGGACACAGCGGCCTTACGGCATTCTTCCAATCTAATCAGCGCTTCCATCTGCGCCAGATTAAGTTGGTTGGTTGGTTTGGGGGAAGAGACCAAACAGCGAGGTCATCGGTCTCATCGGGTTAGGGAAGGACGGAGAAGGAAGTCGGCCGTGCCCTGTCAAAGGAACCATCCCAGCATTTGCCTGGAGTGATTTTAGGGAAATCACGGAAAACCTAAATCAGGATGGCCGGACGCGGGATTGAACCGTCGTCCTCCCGAATGCGAGTCCAGTGTGCTAGCCACTGCGCCACCTCACTCGGTCCAGATTAAGTATAACGTCACAATTATAAGTGGGCTTTTACTGCCAAGTTCTCTGAAAATTAGGCGCGATTTTGTAATCATTAAAAAACATCACATATCTTCTCAGCTCGGGAAGTGTTTTGTCGTTTCCTCCTCCTCTTCGAGCTCGGTACTTTACATTTTGTGGCAGGCAGTGTACGTAATAGTCGCTTGGTTGCCACTTCCCCGAATGATTTTAGAAATTCCGATGGAATGGAATCTATTCCTTTCCAATTCTACATCTACATCTACATGATTACTCTGCAATTCACATTTAAGTGCCTGGCGGAGTGTTTTTCGAACCACTTTCAGACAATTACACTACCGTTCCACTTTCTACAAGCGCATCGGAAAAATGAACATTGAATCCTTCAATACGCGTTCTGATTTCTCTTATTTTATTACGTTGTTCATTTTTCCCTGCACAAGCTGGCGACCAAAATATATTTTCAAGGTCAGAGGAGAAAGTTAGTGACCGAAAATTCGTTAAAATGTCTCGCCCCGAGGAAAAATGCCATTGTTTTCTCGATTGCCACCCCAACTCATTTATCATATGCGTGACATTATCTCTCCTATTTGAGATAATACAAAATTAGCTGCCCTTCTTTGGACTTTTTCAATGTTCTCTGTCAATCTTATTTGGTAAGGGTCTCATACCACACAGCAATACTCTGGCACAGGAAGGACAATTGTAATGTATGTAGACTTGTTACCTTCCCCACAACATTATTTATGTGATCGTTCCAATTGAAGTTGTTCGTAATTGCAATTACTAGGTACTTAGTTGAACCGACAGCTTTAAATTTGTGAGATTTATCCTCTACCCAGAATTTAGCGGATGACCTCACATTTCTCTTTATTCAGAAAGAAGCGCCACTTTTCGCATCATACAGATATAGTGTCTAAGTCATTTTGCGGTTGTTTTTGATCTTCCGAAGACTTTACTAGACCATAAATGACATCTGCAAACAATCTAAGAGGACTGCTCTTATCGTCTCCTAAGCACGGGACCTAAAACACTTCTTTGGGGACTGCCGGACATCACTTCTATTCTACTCGCCGATTTTCCGTGTATTACTGTGAACGATAAGCCTTTTAAAGGAAATCACGAATCCAATCACCCAACGGAAGCGACCCTCCATAGATACGAAATTCGATTAGAAGTCTCTTGTGAGAAACAGAGTCAAAAGCCTCCTGGAAATCTAGAAATACTGAGCTCCTTTGTCGATTAGCACTGATTACTTCATACAAATAAAGAGCTATTATCACTCAAGAGGACAATATTTTCTGAATCCGTGCTGACTTTGTATCAATAGACCCTTTTCTTCAAAGTAGTTCATAATGTTCGAACGCATTCTATGTCTTAAACCCTACTGCAAATCGACGTCAGTGATATGGGTCTATAATTCATGGTATTACATCTACTTCCTTTCGTGAATACTGGTGTAACGTGCGCAACTTCCCAGTTTGTTTGGTACGGGTCTTTCGTCGAGCGAGGGGTTGTATATGATTAAATATGCGGCTACTGTATCAGCACACTCTGAAAGGAACGTAATTCGTATACAGTCTGGACCGAAAGACTTTCCTTTATTAATTGATTTAAGCTGCTTTGTTACACCGAGGATATCTACTAAGTTATTTGGATTGGCAGTTGATCTTGATTTAAATTCTGGAATACTGACTTTGTCTTCTTTGGTGAAGAAATCTCGGAAAACTAAGTTTAGTTACTCTGCTTTAGTGGCGCTGACATCGGTAATTTTACTTTTGATACCACTCAGGGAAGGTATCGACTGTGTCTTACCGCTGGTGTACTTTAGATACGATCAGAATCTCTTTGGATTTTCTGTGAGATTTCGAGGCCCAGTTTCATTGTGGCAGCTATCGAAAGCATCTACCATTGGAGTCCGTACTATGCTTCGAGCTACTAACTCCAGAAACTATGTACTTCTATTTCGCTACAAGATAACAGCAACAAACACGCCGCTACCAACTTATTTAATCTATCCTATCTGTACAAGGACAGGTCCTGTGGAAAATATCTGTAACGATCTGAGCTCCAGCGCTTTCTATTAACGCTTGGAGTTCTGGTTGTTTCCCAACTCATCTATTACAGTTTACAACTACAGTATTGATTTCTGCTATGTCTATCCTCTCCTTGTGTTCGTCCTGCGCCCTTTGAGTCTGAAGTCCTTTCTGCAGCTTCCAGAGACCCTCTAACCTAAATAAGACTACTCCGCTCCACACAGCCCCACTAGCACTGTAGCCACCTCCTGCGTATTGCGGACACCTGACAAACTAAGCGCAACCCGAAATCTCATCACTCTACAATGTAAGTCGAGAAATCATTAACCTACAATTTCACAGAACCACCTGAGGCTCTGATTCAGAGGCTCCACTCTATACCAAAGGCCCGCAATCGGTCCTGTAGACGATGCTACAGATTGTAACCTCTGACTTCATCTCACAAACAACACTGTCAGTATTTAGCACTGCAGCTAGTTACCCGAAACCAGACAGAATCTCTTCCGATCCAAAGCGACACACGGTGTTCGTACAGACATAGCGTTTAGAAACCCATGAGCCATCGCCTGCAGTTTGCTACACCCTGTGCTCTTCAAGGCACCCAGGAGCACACGTTCCACATCTGCAATGACACCTCCCAGTACGCAGACAGAGTGCACATTGGATTTTTTCCCCCCTTGGTAGCCATATTCCTAAGGGGACATCGGTTCCTCTGGAACAGGGCGAGCGACTTCATCTGGCTCAGGACCTGTATCAGCCGCCGATCATCATTTTCTTATCCTTCAAGCGAACCACGAAGGGTGTTTATGAACAATTTGCCTCTATTTTGCTGGGTTGTCTTAATATACTTCCTGTCTTGATATTGTTTCCCAATTTTCTCCTCTCGATTTCAGATCTTCCTTAATCCGATCCAGCCTTTTCCTGGAGTGTCCTATGGGTCTTAAGTATTGTTTTAGTAGGCGGTTATCACTCACCCTCTTCACATTTCCAAACCACTTGAGGCGTGCAGTACTCAGTACCTCAATCATAGACAGATCCACTTGCATCTCTCCTCTGACGTCTTCATTCCTAATTTTACCTACTTCAGTGTGCTGCAAGGCTGATGGCAGATGCTTTATTTTGGATGCTTGTAGCTTGCTCAATTCTGCTTTGTTGATTTCGCAGCTCACCAGTTGTACGTCATAATCGTCAGGAGATACATTTCGAATATGATCTGCCCCACGCAAGGTTCAACACTTGATAAAAAAGTTAGATCGCTTTCTTATTCTCTTTTGTACCTCTAGTTTGGCAGTCCTATTTCTTGATATTGTACTTCTCAGGTAATTGAGAGCTGCCACACATTAATCCACAGACAGCGTCGAAAACCTCATCAGACCCACTGGGGAGGTCCTTTGACAGGGGTCCCAGAAAGTCCCTCCACGTCTCCTCCCCCTTTTGACGACCGCGATTCTACCCTGTCACTGAGTATCGCCAAAATACCCGAAAAGTACCGTGTTAACTAATGCAGTCAAAATCAAGTCGTATCTAAATAGACGTTTCTCCAAATTTTACTTCCCAACACGACATCTGACCGTGCATTTATCCCAGTTTAGCATAAAATAACCATATTAAATAAGATTTAATGACATTGACAACCAAAAAAAACAATTTGCTTTTAACATAAATAAACAAAAGAATACCAAAGTTGAGTGATGATCCCATAATTTTACATGACTCTCATTCAAAGTAATCACAACCCGTGTGGTTTGACAGCTACCCACCTTTGAATTACCCACTATAGAATGTTAGCACCAATAGCAAGCGAGCTTCACTGTCATTGGTCGACGTTTAAGAAATTAATGGCGGGCGCCCTTGTACAAGTAGCAAAACATTACAATACTTCTGGTAAATGTTACGGCTCACGAATTTCGACACATACCCTCCAAAAGTTATAAAAAATATACATGCAGCGGCAAAAAAATCTAAATGACTAAAAGGGAAATGGTTACTGCTAATGAAAGTCAACAATGTCTACATAGAACTCACCTCTTCGTAGAGAACACTTTTATTCTAAAGAAGACAAACGTTATGTGGATGTCAGCCAAAAGGAAAAGCAATTACAAATTAAAATTGTTTGCAATAATTTTGAGTCCTTGAGAGGAGAGCGCTGCTTTTAAATCTTATCTTGTGTGTTGTGACGATGGTCGCGATATCGACGGCAGCTGGCTGGTCCTGGTGAAACGCTAAGATCTGCTCCCACGGTCGTGTGATTGCAGCTGATGATTTTTCCTCGTAATCGGGCGGGCGGTGGTATTCATTAAGCTGCAAATCTGATTACAGTGGCGTTCTGCAATCCACAGGCTGGTTGATGTAATTGTTGTTACGGATGTCAGTATGTGCACAGTTTTAATGTTTCTGGCGCACACAATTTAAGTTTACTTATGCCACACACAGTTTATAAAACTTGCCGACCGCGAATTCTGTAGAAAGTCATTTCGTATTATGAGTGCCATGATCGTCATGGGCGGGAATGTACTCACACACAATAGACAGTTCGCGTAAGTTCAGAACGACTGTTACTGATTATAGGCGTCAGGTAGTTCATCGAAACGCGAATAGATAAGCAAGTTCACTGTACTTGAGTGTACGAAAACACAGTCAAAATACAAGCACAGTTCAATACACAGACACAGAGCTACAATACCGTCCATACTCGGTTGTATTGTCATAGTTATTTCGTCTCACGGCACAGTCTCAGTATTTACTTCGCCCAGTTTCTACACTCACTATTATCATATCACGTCCTGGTATAAAACAGTCATTAAAACCGTACATCGCTGCCACTAAACTCAATCTTCACCAGCTCGTAAAAGTCACGACTCTGACAGTAAAACATGTGTCCGCCTCTCTAACTACCCAACAACACACACCCGCTTTGTTGGATCGACTATCGATATTGCTCTCTCTCAATACTCTCGCCCACAGTTTATACAACATCAAAGTAAATTACATATATCTTTACACAACTATTTTCTACCAAACTTATTACAGTAAACGATAAACAAAAAAAATTAAAGCTTGCCACAATCAATAAACTCTACACATATTTACCTACCTACAAAAAAGAAATAATTTCCAGTTACATCTAGAAAACAACTTTTATCTCTATATTACAGGACAAACGAAAAATGCGCTACAACATCAACGATATATGAACAGACGGAAAAAAGTAAAAGAAAAAAAAAACAAGAGAAATATATATATATCGCAAATAACGATGTCTTCACATGTGCCCCCATTTTATCATGAGATGTTCCTAAAAACCTCTCAGGATAAAATATCCATGACCCATATGAGACAACTGACCTCATAAAACTAGATAATATTCTGGTATATGTTGACCTGCATTATCCAAAGCTTCTATTTACAAATATTACCTCAGTAATTTCTTATATTATTTAATAACATGTAATCTACCTGACAATAATGAAAATAGTAGTCAACAAATTCCTACAGAATAATGATTTCAACTAAGCAAAGCAATTAAATGAATGATTATTTTATATTCTAAATCCAGCACTAAGAAATGTATGAGCAGTAACAATATGAAAAAATTCCCATATAAACTTAAACAATCTAACTGAAGACTAATCTCGTTAGTTCATTCTTCGCTGTGTACATCACTTTTCATCACACACTTTTGAGTCTTTGTAACAAGTCATCTTTCCACAAAAAATTTATGGTTCTAAATTATCGAGTCTGTCATAAAGTTGTGTATTTTAATGTACTCAAATAATTGATTCTACAACCCAAATTCGATTGCCTATAGCAACTAACACAATCCTATACTCGTTAAACATGTCCCTCAGTTCATTAAATTCTGGTTCACATTTAAAAAAAGGGGAAGGGGTTCATCAACCAAACCTCATGTCCTACACGCATTAAGTATCTTAGTTTCAAAATTATTGTTCTCTATTTTCAAAAGCAAATCACTCACTATTCCTCAAAGCATTCCCTCTAGTCATGGTTAGTGGGCAAATATATTTAGCTATGGACAAATTCCATAAAACAGTGTTTCGTTTTGGTTCACTGTTGTTAATCTGTTGAAGCTTACCTTTGCTGTGCATATCTTCCGAGTTCCTAGCCTTCCATCATTTTCTCATGATACAAAACACTAAATCAACCATCATTTTCCACTTTGTTTGCTGATACCACGAAACATATTTTCACTTTACTCCGTGTCACCGAACTCTACTCAGTTCTCTTGACTACATCATGGCAAAGTCCCTAACAACTTCAGCCTATAACCCTCCTCCTTATCCTCTGATCTTAATTCTTCTCCGTTACTCTTAAATCTTAACACCTACTACTTCTCATCATATTCCACTAATTCCTGATTGCCTGTTTATTACTCTCAGTTATTCCTTCCTCATTTCACCATTTACCTAATAGTTTTCCTTACCACTGTTCATCAAAATTCCTGATTCTTTCAGCACTCACATATTACTTTTTCAACCACACACATCAGCAAAACCGTCATGCTTCTTTATTATTCTCCACTCCATACTTATTATGGATGACTGATTTCTTCTATTAATTATTGATTTAATTACACAGCAACAAATACCTCACATTCCTTGTTATTCCTGAATAAATAATACAGCTTCAAACCAAAATTATTCCTACAGCACCCTACTACCATTCCATACAAAGATGTTCACAAACAATTTACCTCTACTCCTTGATTTCCAAACCACTCCTCTATCTCTAATTCATCAATATCCTGAAAACTGTCACTTTGGGGTAAAATAGTCATATCTGGTTATTCTTTACTGACTCCTTTTCTAGATAGATTGATAGTTTAAGAGTTGTTGTGATTGATACAAAGAATTGTAAAAGAGTAGGCAGCAGTGCAGAAAACTAAAAGGGAAATAGCACTACTACAGCTCAGGGCCGTGTGCACACTATGGCACATATTCACTTAGTGTAGTGAATCACCTGAGGACTTACACCCTGGGTTTATATGGTTTAAAATCTACTATATTCTTCAGACCAAACTTCTTTCTTGACTTTGGATACACCAGATAATAAGCATTCAGATGCGGTATACCCACTACCTGAAACAGACCTTTATACACATCAAAAAACTTTGATATCTCATTTGTAATCTCCTTAGATTTTTCGTAAGTCTTCACTAATACCAAGTCTCCCACCTTTATTTCAGTCTTCTTTAATTTTTCATCATGCCGTCTCCTCTTCTCCTCTAACCTCTTTTCCACTAATTCTCGCAGTATTTTCTTCTTCTCATCCCAACTTAACTCATCCATCAGTGGAAACGACAACTTCTCCTCTACAAAACTCAAGGACCTTTCTCCCTTCATAATTTCATGAGGCACTGTGTTCATTACATCCTCAATATTTTCCACATCTCCCCAGGAACTGGGATTATTACCACAATACTTGCGGCATAACCTTACTATTTCCCTCATATAGCGCTCCACCAGGTTCCCGGATGAGTGGTAAGTTGACGTATATATTACCGCTATTCTCTGGGCAGTAAGACCTTACTTCCAATGCTTACTAGTAAACCGGGATCCATTGTCAGAAAGTATTGCTTTTGGCTTACCAAATTTTACAAAATAGTCCTTTTCAAGTTTAGTCAGAATCGCCCTACCAGTGGCTTTGCACAAAGGGTACAACCTTATAAATCTAAAAATACTTCCAATACCACAAAAATGTAAGCAAAACCTCCTTTTGTCTTTGGCAAAGGGCCGTAGAAATCGACAGCTAATAACTCCATCAAATCATTAGGCTTTACATTCTGCATAGGAAGCCGGCATGTCTGATTTGTAATCTTGGCTCTCTGACACTTATCACATGTCCTAATCCTGTTATTTACTCTTTTTACCATGTTGTCAAAGGCCAGACATTCTCTTAATTTCTGTATACATTTCCTTGCACCTATATGCCCAAAACTCAAATGAATGTAGTCAATTATTTCATCAATGCAGTCACTAGGCCAGCACGCCTTCCAATCTTCTGAATTTTCATTAGTTCGCCTAAACATGCACTTTATAGTATTGTGGCAGTTTATCATTACCATTTGGCATATCTAACTCTCTCTTAATCATTTTCCAGATCTCATCATGGTTTTGATATCTCCTCACGTATTTACATATATTTTCTATTTTCTTTTCCCCTTGAACTCCCTTAACATAGAATAATTTCACGTGCTCTTCATCTATATCCTGTCCTATTTCCCCATTTTCCCCTAAAGGTAATCTGGATAATGCATCTGCAACTTTGAGTACCCTTAACATACTTGATTTCAAATTCAAACTGTTGTATGAACACTACCCATCTTGTCAACCTAGTATGCATCAACCTAAATTTCTTGAAAAATATTAAAGCCCTATGATCAGTATATATGATGGTTTTATTCCCCACAGATAATCCCAAAATTTTCTTAATCCCTAGATTATTGCCAAAGCTTCTTTCTCTGTCACACTTGTAACCTCCCCACAAAAAATGTTAAAGAGAATTATTCTAATGTTAATGGACATAGAGCTAAGTGTAACCTCCCTGCAAAATTTCTAAACACAATATTTAAATGTTAATGAAAATAGAACCTAGTGTAACCTCCGAGCAAATAAAATAATTTATCGACAATGACAATTAAATGATAAATAGCAATCTGACCCATGTGTAAGCTCCCCACAAAAATGAAAGTCAATTCAATAAAAAATGAAATCTCAGTGACAATGAAAACGCAAATAGACCGAAATGTCGATCTTAGGCCCTAATTAAACTCAAATTCTTACCTCAGTAAAACTGCATCTGCTCTTATTTTCGCCATAGCTTGGAGGAAATGCATCGCAAAAATTCTTTGAACTTGAATAAATTTTTTTTAACGAAATGCATGGGCAATTTTCTTTCAATAAAATGTTTGTTTTGTTAAAATGCTTGGTTTGAAAACAAAATTATTATTGGGGGCGATTCTTGAACAATTTAGTTACAGTTAAGATACATTACATTCTCAGATGTGCGCAATGCTGCTTCATTACCTTATTTAAAAAATATACCTCTTCCTGAATCTTGACCAGAGGGCCATGTCGACGCCCGCCGACTCCTCACACACAACTCCGACTGTCTCTCGCGCGCTACTACCACAGATAATGTCATCTCGTATGCGCTACTACTCTCCAACTGTCTCGCAACTGAACTGAACTCTCGCGCGGTCAAGCGCAGACTAGCAACGATAGATAGCTCACTGGTCAGAGATTCTGTCATGCCTCGCCATGTAGCAAAAACCTGTGTTAGTTCTCGGAATTGGACCAAAAATGTCTACTGCGGCCATATGTCTTAATTTAACAGGTATAATGGGATATAATGGAGGAATATGTGAAGTTGTGTCTGACAGCTTTCTGGCAAATGTTACATGACGCTAAAACTCGTCGTATACGTTTCTCCATGTTGACAAAATAACAGTTCTGTCTCAGTATAAGAAAACATTTTCTGGCTCCGTAATGTGCATAACTTAAATGAGTGTACCAGATTAATTTGTTAACCAGTTCGTCAGGAATGCATAACAACCAATTGTTGCTGTCAGGATGAGAGCGGCAAAACAGAATGTCATTGCGTACAGTGTAATGGTTTCTAATCGTAACATTGTTCTTATCTTGCCAAAGGTGTTTAATTTCTTTCCACACATTGTCTTTACTTTGCTCTTTTGCTATGTCCTGTAATGACGACGAAATAAAATTTTCAAATGCAACTTGCTGAATGTACATAACGCTGAAATTTGCTTTGCAGAAGTTGGTTGCGATGTCTTGCTGATTCTTGCTGAGAGAACGAGAAAGTGCGTCTGCTATAACATTTTGTGTGCCGGGAATGTGAACTATTGTAAAATTAAATTCCTGTAAATAAAGTTTCCATCTGCTTAATCTGTCATGAGTGAATTTAGCCGAAAGTAAAAATTGTATCGCTCTGTGATCTGTGTAAACGGTGGTATGTCTGCCATAAAGAAAGTGCTGAAGTCTCGTAAAAGCCCATACAAAACATAATGTTTCCAGTTCTGTAACGGAATAATTTCGTTCAGCAGGCGACAAGATGCGGCTTGCAAATGCGATGTTTTTGATTACTGTAGAGCCATCTTCTTCAATTTCCTGAAAAATGTGTACGCCTAAAGCGGTGTTGGAACTATCGGTGGCAATGGAAAAATTTCTGGTAAGATCTGGGTGCGATAAAAGTGGTGCATTCAACAAAGCATGTTTCAAGTTCATAAATTCAGAATGTGCTTGCTTATCCCAGGACCAAATAGTGTTTTTACCTGTTAATTGGCATAATCTAGGTGTGTCTAAAGCAGAGTGATGAATAGATTTACGAAAAAAGTTAATTAATCCCAAAAAGCAGCGTAATTGTTTTTTCGTCGTAGGAACAGTAATGTCACGTAGAGCTTGAAGTTTTTCCGGAGCAGGCGCAATGCCTTCTGCTGAAATCACATGTCCAAGAAATTTTATAGAAGTTTCACCAAAGTGCGATTTACTGAGATTAACTGCGAGTCCTTGTGCATGAAAAGTTTGCAACAGTTGTTCTAGAATCAGATTGTGTTCAGACCAGTTAGCTTCTGCGATAAGAATGTCGTCTACGTACGTCGTAATTCTGTCTTTAAGTTCTGTCGGAAGTATTGTGTTCAAACCGCGAATAAAAGCTGCAGAAGAAATAGTTAAGCCGAATGTTAATTTACAAAATTGATAACAGTCACCAAAACAGAGAAAAGCTGCATACCTTCTGCAATTCGGATGAAGTTGAATTTGCCAAAATCCCGATTTCAGATCTAATGTAGAATAAATAGCCGTACCGCGAAATTTCTGTAGTAGTTCTTCTAGTGTCTGTGGTCGATCGGTTTCATTAATAATAATGTCATTGATGTGACGTGAATCAAGTACGAGGCGAAGTGAGCCATCTTTTTTCTTAACAATATGTTGCGGTTTTATGTACGGACTAACTGCTGGTTCAATAATTCCTTGGTCAAGCATATCCTGCAATTCTTTTTTAACCTGTTCTCTGTGGATATATGGAATGGGATAATGCTTTGCTTTAAATGTGTCGTGCTGTTTGACTTGAAATTCATACATAAAACCGGACATAGTACCAGGAATGTTGTCGAAAACTGGAGCTTGCTGTAAAAGAATTTTGTGTAGTTGCGTGCGTTCGTCGTCTGTATTTGCACTACTTTGTTTAACTTTATCAGAAATCATCTGCATTACGTCGTAGTCAGCTTCGTCTGGAGTATTATAGTTATGTACGTACGTATCAGTGAACAATGTGGGATTACAGTCTATGTTACGTGATACGGAAATGACCTCTGTGTGGTTAATTGTTTGTTCTTCCGCAGATAGTGAGTGCTGAAATTCTAAAGCAAGTTGTACATTTTCATCTTTTAACATTAAATAAGAATTCTGAAAATCGATAACTGCATCGTGTTGTACCAGAAAATTCGTACCTAGAATAACGTCTGTTGTCAATAAAGGAACAATCCAAAAATTTGAGTGAAAAGTATGACCTGCAATACAAAATGATAAATGTGTCTGTAATTTAACGTCCACTCCCTTACTCAATACTGCTCCTTTTACTTTCGTTTTGCCTAATGGTAATGTAGGATAGGTATTCTCTTTGTTACACTCGAAGAAGGTTTCTTCATTTATTACTGACATAGGTGATCCGGAATCGATTACTGCTGAAAATTTCGATGAACCTATTTTAATTTCGATGACAGGATGTGAAATGGTTTTTTGAACAACTGGTCTTTCCTGCAAAAGAGTGTCTCTGATATCATCAAAAGTAATTACATTTTCGTGAACAACATTCTGCGTGTCTAAAGTAGTGCTTGTGTTACTCGAAGATGCGTCCTGTACAGTATCTAGTCAGATTCTATCTGACGTGTTATTATTTTCTGGAGGATGTTGCGGCATTTCTACTATTTGAACTGTTCTATTACTTCTTCCAGACGTATTACGCTCTGGATGATACCTACTGTCGGGTTCATTCATGAGAATATGTTGCTGCTGATCATTTTGCTGCTCGTAAGACCGACTGTTATTGTACGTACGCTGATAATTGTGCTCATCGTTTTTACGTCTGTCGTGATAGTCATTCCTATACGGTGCATTGCGATAGGAATTGAAATACTGTGTTTTCTGTACGTAGTTGTTCCTTTGCTGCCATGCGTCACTATTTGTTGTACCTGGGACTATACGTGCATGCGGCGAAACATTAAAGCCTGGTTGACCTTGTGCATTCCATTGTTGGTTAGGTATGCTAACCGGCTGACTTTCATGCTGTTGTAGTGAAAAACGTCTATTGTTACTAAAATGTGGTTCCTGTTGCTCATAATTTTGACGATATAGATAATTAGAATTTTGCCTGTTATTAAAGTTCTGTTGGTTGTCGTTCCTAAAGCGTCTGTTACCTTTCCTATTGAAATTACGTGCCTGATCATAGTTACTGTAAGTTTGTTGACCTTGATTATTATGTGAAAAATTTTTGTTTACAAAGGAATAATCAGATTGCTGCACTTCTAAAAGCTGCAACAGATCTCTGAATGCCGAAATATTTTCTTTTTGCTGACCTGTTAGAAGTGACACTCTTAATGATCATGGCAATTTAGAAATACATAATTGAATGAGTGCAGATTCACTGTACAGTTCACTTAGGTACTGGTTTTGTTGCACCATGTGCTCATAAAATTGCGTCACACTAGGAAAATTAGATTTCTCATAATTCGGTAAACTAATTAACTGATCTTTAATTCCACGCTGTGTCGTCTTCGACCAATACACTGATAGAAAAGCATTCTGAAACTCTTCTACCGAATAGCATTGTCTCGCGATCGGTCTCATACGAGTTGCCGGTTCGCCTTCCAAAAAACTGCAAATAAATTCAAGTTTGTGTGTTACGGGCCAAGTCGGTGGAAAAGCAAAGCTAAATTGTTGTATCCAATCCAGTGGGTGAATCTGTGTTCTGTCATTTTTAAACACTTGAAATTTTCTCACTGACAGAAAACGTTTGTAATAGAAATTATCGTCTCTGTATGACAGAACAGGTTCATGATTGTAAGAGAATCTATTTGTCTGTGTCTGTTCTGAGTCTAAGTCCCGTACTCTCTGTAGATTACTCAAATTATACGCGCTGCGTGAGTCTGACAAATGTTCGCAAAGTGGTGTCTGCTGTGATGTGTTATTAACTGAAATACTTTTCATCTCTGTTACTTCTTGTTGTAAACTTGACAACTTTCTACGCAACGTGTTATTAGATGAATCGATCTCATTAATTGTCTGCAGTAAATTTTGGAATTCAGGTGTTCGGTTAAACGAAATCGGTGCAGTATCATCTGATTTGCTGTCATTATTACTTTCAATGACGTCAATACGACTGGCCAATTCATCATATTTTTCAGTCAGTATTTTTACCTGAACATCGTTTTTACTGTCAGAAGTATTAATCTGTTTTTGTAATTTACATGTGGTTTCGTTCAGTTTTTTAACATCAGCTTTGATGTCATCGGAATCCTGTGTTAGTTCTAATTGTTCGAGTCTGTCGGTCACTGTTTGAATATCTACTGTGTGTGTATCTGTTTTTGACTTAAGATCAGAAATTTCATCACATAATTCTGTGTTCAACTGTTCGATGGTATTAATTTTGTCCGATACTGTTGCAATATTGTTGTCTACGTATGTTTTTGCCTTTGCAAACATTTTACGTTTATCTTCTTGTCTCTGTGCAGTGATTGTTTCCATGACTTGGCGTTTTACTTTATTTTGATCCTGAATAAATTTTCGGAAACGCGTATCACTGTTTTGTATGTGAAGATTAAAACGTTCGTCAATCTGAGTGTTCTGTTTGTCGAATTTCGCGTCAATCTTTTCATCCATTGTGCGCGAAAATTCTGCTGTCATTGCTTTAAACTCGTCGCGTAATTGTGTAGCCTTTTCAGAGCATTGTTTAGCGACTCCGCTAATTTCGTTTCTAAGTGTTTCTGTTGTAGCTGTTTGCATATCCCTTAATTCTTGAGCAACTGATCTAATTTCTTCGCTACTTTTTCTTGAACAAGCCTCAATTTCCTCGTGCAACTGTACCTTAGTGTCATGACACTGCGCAGCAACGGCTCTAATTTGTTCCTAAGCTGTCTCGAATTGTTGTCTAATTTTTCATTAAGGTTGTCTAATTTTTTACTCTGTTGTTTGGAATCTTCCCTATTTTCGTTAAGTTGTTTACTCATTTGTAGCAACAATGCCATAATTGGATCCGACACAAGATTAGCATTTCTATTCTCTGTGCTGTTTAATGGTGGATCTGGAATTGTTTCGCTTTCTGTAACCATTTGGTTATTCTGAGATTTACACAAAGGTTTGCCAGTCGAATTTACACTGTCGGTCACTATTTCGGAATTGAATGAATCCGTCCTACTTTGTGTATCCTGTTCATTTTCATTAGACAAATTTGTCTGTTCGTCACGTGAATTTAGTAAACCGGTTGTGTTAAGCTGGGCAGCGCTCATTACAATAGAGCGCCCCGCGTCATCGATTGTCGTCAAATCAACAGAGGACATAACCGAGTTCGTTTGTACATCATTAAGACAAAAATCATCATTAGTGGTTGGAACGCACTGACTGTCAGTGAACGCAGGATTGTCATCATTACACTGCGTGTCACAAGTCCTATCGGTGAAGTTGTTTAAGTCGGTAATTTCATTCATAATACTTCGCGAAACACTATTCACAGTCTTTCGTGGCATTTTTACAATAGACACAATTATTCACAAATGAAATAAGCACAATGCAAAAAAGCAACAAACAAAAATACAACAGAGCAACGAATTGCCGATGATCTGAGGAAAGAAAGTCACAAAATTAGTAAAAGCGTTGCGCCAAATGCTAATTATATTAAGTAAATAAGAGCAAATATCTGACTACTTTTCAGAAGATTCTCAAAGAATGTCGCCAAATGTAACCTCCCCACAAAAAATGTTAAAGAGAATTATTCTAATGTTAATGGACGTAGAGGTGTAACCTCCCCACAAAATTTCTAAAGACAATATTTAAATGTTAATGAAAATAGAACCTAGTGTAACCTCTGAGCAAATAAAATAATTTATCGACAATGACAATTAAATGATAAATAGCAATCTGACCCATGTGTAAGCTCCCCACAAAAATGAAAGTCATTTCAATAAAAAATGAAATCTCAGTGACAATGAAAACGCAAATAGACCGAAATGTCGATCTTAGGCCCTAATTAAACTCAAATTCTTACCTCAGTAAAACTGCATCTGCTCTTATTTTCGCCATAGCTTTGAGGAAATGCATCGCAAAAATTCTTTGAACTTAAGCAAATTTTTTTTAACGAAATGCATGGGAAATTTTCTTTCAATAAAATGTTTGTTTTGTTAAAATGCTTGGTTTGAAAACAAAATTAGTATTGGGGGCGATTCTTGAACAATTTAGTTACAGTTAAGATACATTACAATCTCAGATGTGCGCAATGCTGCTGCATTACGTTATTTAAAAAATATACCTCGTCCAGAATCTTGACCAAAGGGCCATGTCGACACCCACCGACTCCTCACACACAACTCCGACTGTCTCTCGCGCGCTACTACCACAGACTATGTCATCTCGTATGCGCTACTACTCTCCAACTGTCTCGCAACTGAACTGAACTCTCGCGCGGTCAAGCGCAGACTAGCAACGATAAATAGCTCTCTGGTCAGGGATTCTGTCATGCCTCGCCATCGCTGCTACATAACATACGTGTTTCAAACTATAATTCTTTTCATACTTAGTTAATGACCTGCTTGCAAATGCAGTTGTTCTATTATCTTCCTTCACACTTCCTCCAAAATCCTGAAATAATTCTACTCCAATACCATATCCACTAGAATCAGTCCCCAAACAAAAAGGTCTAATAAGGTCAGGATGATGCAAAATTCTATCCTCTTTTAAAGCTCCCTTAAGCTGCGTAAAAGCTTCCTGACACTCACTGGTCCAAACAAATTGCACTTTAGGACTCAATAACTTATTTAAACTTGGATTGTTAAATACTTGACCTGATACAAAATTTCTATAAAAGTTACATAAACCGAGAAAGGACTTCAATTGTTTTTGATTCTTCGGAGATGGACATTCTTTAACAGCTTTGATCTTCTCAGGGTCAACTTTGATACCCATCGTGGATGAGATTCTACCTAAAAACATTATTTCCTTTCTCACAAACTCACATTTCTTAAGTCTAAGGGTCATGCCCCCTTTTCTCAAGGCCTGAAACACATCATCCAATAAACTAAAATGTTCCTCCCATGACTCGGTGGCAATCAACATATCATCTACGTACACAGTTATTCTAGAACTCAACTCTGGTCCCAAGACTTGATCTAATGCTCGAATGAATACGGACACACTAATATTCAAACCAAAGGGTACTACAGTATATTGGTAAAATTGCCATTTACCAAAAAGGCCGTATACTTCCTATACTCCTCCACAAGTGGAATTTGCCAGTATCTGGCCGTGAGATTGAGGCTAGTCATGTTGTTCATATTATAATACTTCTGTAATATCCCACCCATAATTTCGGTGCAATTGGTCTCTCTACTCACTATGTCGTTCAAAGCTCTAGCATCAATAACCACTCTTACACTACCATTTTTCTTGCCCACCACTATTAAGGGACTATGGTATTCACTCTTGCTTCTTTCTATAACTCCACAGTCTACCATTCTCTCAATCTCTTTATGTACAGCTTCCCTCAACGCAAATGGTATAGAAAATGGCTATCTTGCAAAGGATCCATGCGGTTTCACGTCTAATTTACACTCAAAGTTCTTAACTTTACCAGGTCTGTCTGAAAATACCTCCCTATTTATCCATAATACTTCCCTTAACTCTTCTTTCTGTTATTTACTTAACCCTTCTGCCTTGTCCATCTGGTTCTTCAATTCTCCTCTCTGCTACCCCAACCATCCAAATTCAACTCCAAATCTCTCATATTGACTCCTACTGTCATCACCCTCATTTTCAACTAACCAACTAAATCATTGCTACCCACTATCATTCCATCAAACTTCACACTTGTTTCTAATCCTACATTATAAAAAGTGACAAAACTGTCCCCACAATTTACTCCTGCTTTACACTCTATCAACCAGTCAATGCCCAGGATAATTTCCACACTGAGCCCAGGAACAACAAAAAAATTATGTACTAAGCTTATGCCCCCAAGTTCAAATTCTAAGATGATCTGTTGCTTGACTGCTTTGCTCAACTTGCCTGGAGCACCCATTATTTTTAACCCCAACACAGCTACGTCCATTACCTTCCTTTATACACTTATAGAACTCCTCCGATACAGCACTTATTTCACTCCCTGTAATCAAAAGAGCCTTTGGTTCCCTACCATAGGTTTTCATTTTCTCAAAAGGTTGTCCAGCTTTAATATCCCAACATCTTCATCTTCATGTAACAAATCTCTTTCAATATTATCATGTTCCCATTTTCTGCAACCTATCTCTGAGCTTTCCTCTTCTCTTGAGTCCCTTCTAATTGCACATAAACTCTCTTCCTCCTCTCTACAAGTTGCCACATCCTTATCCTTGCCAATAATAAACACATTAATTTTTTCCTCCCCATCAGCATCTACACTATGGTTCAACGAGTCGGTAGAAATCTCTCCCTCAATAACTTCAGAAACTGGCCCGTTCTCTTCCCCGTTACTCCTATGCAAATTACTCTGCAAAAGAAACATATCCTCTGGTACCTCTTCTTCTCCCCCTTCTCTGTCACTGCTACCACTACTTGTCTCTTACTCCTCACTTTCAATACTTTCCATTTGTATCACACCATTCTCCTTCTCCCTGTCTATTTGCTCCTTTTCATATTCTGTAACACCATCATACATATGAGAAAATGCCTCCATACATGAACCTCCCAATTCTATATTATTCCCACACTTAATTTTGTGCCCTATCTCTTCAATTACCAAGTTCTGACTTCCACACCCCATATCACCATGATTAGTACTACTACTGCTGCACATCACAAAACATCTGACATCATTGTGGTAACTGGTAACATTGGTAGGCCCTGATACTTGACCCTCCCCAGCATGGGCCCTTACTGTTGCAGGGTACCGTTTCCCATATTAAAACTTCCTCTCCTATCATAACTTATACCATTTCCCCTAAAAATCCCTCGACCTCTTTCTCCCCTATCTCTCACGTTTACCTGATTCACTCTACTGGTCTTTTCCCTGTTCTCTTGGTACCTCCAAGAATCTCTATTTTCATTAAAAGAACAATTTGTCTGCCATCCATTCATATCTCTCACCCTATTCAGAAAATCTTTCAGATTATTATTATGCCCTATTAATCCACATCTCCTTTTAGGAGATAACTTCCCCATCAATACTTCTATCGTATCTCTATCACTCCAAGTACTGTCCAAATGCTACAACCTATTGATCCATCTTTCACAATATTCTTTCATGCTCTCCCTGTTTCAGTTATCATACCGTGGTGCCTTCTTAAAAGCCTCAATTACATCACTCTGTTTTTCTTTAGACCAGTACCCTGCTAGAAAAGCTGACACAAAATCCTCAAAAGTTTCATATGTATCTGGTGCATCTGTTCCCCAATCGAAACTCTCACACTTTAAACATGCACTTGCCCTCCTCAATTTATCTTTCTCAATCCACTCTACAGTACACTGACTTCGTAAACTATTCACAAAAGCCACTGGATGGACGTTGCCTTTAGGATCAAATACTATATTATTAAAATTATTACCATCTTTCATATGTACTACCACAGATGGAGCTGTACAATTCCTATCTTCTACTTTTCTTTCCAAAGTTCCTACTCTTTTCTCAACCACAGAAGTGGACTCCCTGATTCTTCCCACCTCTACTTGAGCTTTCTTACTATGTTCCTGTAAAATTCTATCACAATTTTCCTTCACTTCTGTCTGTCTTTTATCACACACTTCAGCTTGTGCTACAATGTTCTTATCAAAGCAATCTACCCTTCCATTTACTTCCTCCATAAAACTCTTTTGCTTTTCCATCAGCTCGAATTCAGTTTCTTTAAATGTCTCTTTAACATGATCTTTAAATTTGTCAAAATATTTGCCTGTATCCATCTTTATATTTGAAATCCTCTTTTCTATCCCATTATCTAGATCCCTTTTAAAATTCTCAAACCTTTGTTCAAATTTCCTATCTAAATTCGTTAGTTCTTCTCCCATATCCTTCTGTGATTTGCTAACAGCATTCACCTTTTAGTCAACAGCTTCCAGTTTCTTATGTCCATCTTCCATTTTCTCATTTATACACTCTATATCTTCTCTTAAACCTTTATGGCCCTCTTTCATTCCTCTCATTTCCGCGAACAGTACAGCAAACATACTTTTTACGCCTCCTGTTCCATCTACATCTTTATCAACCTCTGGTTCTGTCTTAATTACTGTATCCTTTTCCACCTTTTCCATGGCAATTTCATGTTCTTTATTTTCCCTTTGCTCATCATCCCACACTTAAAAACTGGCAACATGTTCATCCTCTTTAATAGTAATCTTGTCTATTTTCTGATCCTATCACAAACAAAGCACTTCCACTAATTATCAAAATTTTGAAACTGAGATCCGAAGATTGCAATTCTTTAAGACAGCGTCAAAATACCCTGTCCTGTCACTCCACGGTCGTCGTATGTGACAACTGCATTCTACCCTGTCACTAAGTATCGCCAAAATACCCGAAAAGTACCGTGTTAACTAATGCAGTCAAAATCAAGTCGTATCTAAATAGACGTTTCTCCAAATTTTACTACCCAACACGATATCAGACCGTGCATTTTTCCCAGTTTAGCATAAAATAACCATATTAAATAAGATTTAATGACATTGACAATCAAAAAAAAAAAACAATTTGCTTCTAACATAAATAAACAAAAGAATACCAAAGTTGAGTGATGATCCCATAATTTTACATGACTCTCATTCAAAGTAATCACAACCCGTGTGGTTTGACAGCTACCCACCTTTGAATTACCCACTATAGAATGTTAGCACCAATAGCAAGCGAGTTTCACTGTCACTGGTCGACGTTTAAGAAATTAATGACAGGCGCCCTTGTACACGTAGAAAAACATTACAATACTTCTGGTAAATGTTACGGCACACGAATTTCGACACATACCCTCCAAAAGTTATAAAAAATATACATGCAGCGGCAAAAAAATCTAAATAACTAAAAGGGAAATGGTTACTGCTAATGAAAGTCAACTCACCTCTTCGTGGACAACACTTTTATTCTAAAGAAGACAAACGTTATGTGGATGTCAGCCAAAAGGAAAAGAAATTACAAATTAAAATTGTTTGCAATAATTTTGAGTCCTTGAGAGGAGAGCGCTTCTTTTAAATCTTATGTTGAGTGTTGTGACGATGGTCGCGATATCGACGGCAGCTGGCTGGTCCTGGTGAAACGCTGAGATCTGCTCCCACGGTCGTGTGATTGCAGCTGATGATTTTTCCTCGTAATTGGGCTGGCGGTGGTATCCATTAAGGTGCAAATCTGATTACAGCGGCGTTTTGCAGGCCACAGACTGGTTGATGTAATTGTTGTTACGGATGTCCCTATGTGCACAGTTTTAATGTTTCTGGCGCACACAATTTAAGTTTACTTACGCCACACACAGTTTATAAAACTTGCCGACAGCGAATTCTGTAGAGTGCCACGATCGCGAAAAACCGTCCTGAGCGGGAATGTACTCACACACAATAGACAGTTCGCATAATTTCAGAATGACTGTTACTGATTATAGGGGTCCGGTAGTTCATCGAAACGCGAATAAATATGTAAGTTCACAGTACTTGAATTAAAAACGTACATCGCTGCCACTAAACTCAATCTTCACCAGCTCGTAAAAGTCACGACTCCCACAGTAAAACATGTGTCCGCCTCTCTAGCTACCCAACAACACACACCCGCTTTGTTGGATCGACTATCGATATTGCTCTCTCTCAATACTCTCGCCCACAGTTTATACAACATCAAAGTAAATTACATATATCTTTACACAACTATTTTCTACCAAACTTATTACAGTAAACGATAAACAAAAATATAAAAACTTCCTGGCAGATTAAAACTGTGTGCCCGACCGAGACTCGAGTTCGAGTCTCGGTCGGGCACACAGTTTTAATCTGCCAGGAAGTTTCATATCAGCGCACACTCCGCTGCAGAGTGAAAATCTCATTCTGGAAACATCCCCCAGGCTGTGGCTAAGCCATGTCTCCGCAATATCCTTTCTTTCAGGAGTGCTAGTTCTGCCAGGTTCGCAGGAGAGCTTCTGTAAAGTTTGGAAGGTAGGAGACGAGGTACTGGCAGAAGTAAAGCTGTGAGTACCGGGCGTGAGTCGTGCTTCGGTAGCTTAATTGGTAGAGCACTTGCCCGCGAAAGGCAAAGGTCCCGAGTTCGAGTCTCGGTCTGGCACACAGTTTTAATCTGCCAGGAAGTTTCATATCAGCGCACACTCCGCTGCAGAGTGAAAATCTCATTCTAAAAATATAAAAGCTTTCCACAATCAATAAACTCTAAACATATTTATCTACTTACAAAAAAGAAATAATTTCCAGTTACATCTAGAAAACAACTTTTATCTCTATATTACAGGACAATCGAAAAATGCGCTACAGCGTCGAAAATATATGAACAGACGGAAAAAAAGGAAAGAAAAAAAACAAGATAAATATATATCTATCGCAAATAACGATGTCTTCACACCCTCCTGCCCCCTCCACTTAAACAGCGATGCCCATAGGCAACAGGCTCAAGCTACGTGACTGAAGCCTGCACTGCCTAGAGCTGTGAGCGAGGGGTCACCTGCTCAGCTCGCATCTTAATGCAGCTACCACAATCCCAACCACACTAAAGAAGGCGGAAATCTAATTGTTAAAACGCGGAGCTGTGGTTCCTAGATACACAAATAGGCAAGAAATTTAACCGCAAGTCTTCCATAGTGCGATAGGGGGCTGGTGTTGAGTGGGAAGATACTGAGCCATAATGAATTTATTAACGTTTCAAGAAACACTAATGAATTTATTTTAGAAAGCAAAAATCCAGGAATAACATTAACAAATTGCTACCAGAACTGAAAAGGCTAAATTTCAATTACAAAACTGATAGCAAACACCTCAAAACGGCAACAATATACAATCACTTCCTTTCAGTAAAGAATAGTAAACGACATAAAAATGCATTTACATTACAAACAGCAAAACATATCAAATTAATGTCACAAATACCAACCATCGGCTATTGCCAGTAATTATCAAAACGCCATTGCCTTCGAAATAGTCAAAATGACTGACAAATGTGGTTCAAATTTATGATGATAGAGACGGCGGCAGAGGCAATGCCAGTAGCAACAATTCCTCCTTCTCTACTAACATAGGACGGCAGTTGCCGTTACCATAGCACTAGAAATCATTACAAATTTCAATCATGGTACACAGGCATCTTTAACTACACCACAGTCAACAAGAGATACTGTCACCCATTCTGTAAGACAGAGACAACGTGTTCATTATTTTGTACAAATTAAACATACTACAAACGAACGCTATGCAGGGAACTTGGACTTGACTACTGAGGCATAAAATTTTTCTTCAGTTTACTTTTTTTTATTTTTGTAGATGCAAATAATTTAGTAAACAGCTCGAGCTCGTGGTACTAGCCAACATGTAAATATAGACATGTCTCAGAAATAAGATAGCAAGATTAAACAATTTTCACTGACTATAAAATTCAATTCGTAAACCAAAAGAATTGTATCTGCAGTCTGTACCCTTAGATTCTAAAATCAGTTTGGAATAAAAACAGACACAAGCCCACACACATTGCCAGAACTGAACTCAAGTAGTACCAGGCAAAACCTTCACAAATAACACCTAACTAACCCAAGGACATCACACACATCCATGCCCGAGGCAGGATTAGAACCTGCGACCGTAGCGGTCGTGCGGTTCCAGACTGTAGCGCCCAGAACCGCTTGGCCCCAACAGCCGGGCCGCTGTTGGTCAATGACGCTTCGTCGCTAAGTAAGACACGTGCAAAAAATCTGTCATCGTCCCGTAATTTCTCTTGTGCCCAGTGGCAGAATTGTACACGACGTTCAAAGTCGTCGCCATGCAATTCCTGGTGCACAGAAATACGGTACGGGTGCAATCGATGTTGATGTAGCATTCTCAACACCGACGTTTTTGAGATTTCCGATTCTCGGGCAATTTGTCTGCTACTGATGTGCGGATTAGCCGCGACAGCAGATAAAATACCTACTTGGGCATCATCATTTGTTGCAGGTTCTTGTTGACGTTTCACATGTGGCTAAACACTTCCTGTTTCCTTAAATAACGCCGGCCGCGGTGGTCTCGCGGTTCTAGGCGCGCAGTCCGGAACCGTGCGACTGCTACGGTCGCAGGTTCGAATCCTGCCTCGGGCATGGATGTGTGTGATGTCCTTAGGTTAGTTAGGTTTAAGTAGTTCTAAGTTCTAGGGGACTGATGACCACTGCTGTTAAGTCCCATAGTGCTCAGAGCCATTTTGAACCTTAAATAACGTAACTAACGGGCGAACTGTCCGGACACTTGGATGATGTCGTCCTCGACCTTTTCCGCAATTGGTAAACGGTCCATTTTAACACTGGTAATGTATCACGAAGCAAATACCGTCCGCACTGGCGGAATGTTACGTGATACCACGTAGTTATACGTTTGTGACTATTACAGTATTACAGCGCCATCTTTCACAAATCGAAAAACGTGGTCCAACTAAAAACATTCATATTTCTTGACGTACTACACGAATATGTAATAAAAATGGGGGTTCCTATTTAGAAAAACGCAGTTGACATCCGTTTGACCTATGGTAGCGCCATCTAGCGGGCCAACCATAGCGCCATCTGGTTTCCCACTTCGAGCTAGACAAGTTTCGTTCTTTGTAGTTTTTTTTGGTTTGACGCTTATTTCGTGAGATATTTGGCCCGGTCACGATCAATGGACCACCCTGTATATATAACAACGGGCAAGCAGGACATGGAATCAAACTAGCCACCACGCGACACCAAGTGACGCGCACACAGATCGGATGCTCACCGTGATTTCTCATAAACTGCAGCGCCCATTGATAAAAACTTGCTTAGAGAGCGTCGAGAGAAGGGTGTAACGAAGATTACTCGTAGTCGGAAACCCTCGGGTATCATCCAGCCGACGCCACGACTTCCTGACACCTAAATCTATACTCGATGTTGACAAATTTCTCTTCTTCAGAAGCGCTTTCCTTGCCATTGCCAGTCTACACTTTATATCCTCTCTACTTCTTCCATCATCAGTTATTTTGCTCCCCAAATAGCAAAACTCATTTACTACTTTAAGCGTCTCATTTCTTAATCTAATTCCCGCAGCATCATCGATTTAATTCGACTACATTCCATTATCCTCGTTTTGCTTTTGTTGATGTTCGTCTTATATCCTCTTTTCAAGACATTGCCCATTCCGTTCAGCCGCTCTTCCAGGTCCTTTTCTGTCTCTGACAGAATTACAATATCATCGGCGAACCTCAAAGTTTTTATTTCTTCTCTATGGATTTTAATTCCTACTCCAAATTTTTATTTTGTTTCCTTTACTGTTGGCTCAATATACAGATTGAATAACACCGGGGATAGGCTACAACCTTGCCTCACTCCGTTCCCAACCACTGCTTCCTTTTCATGCCCCTCGACTCTTATAACTGCCATCTGGTATCTGCTTCACGTCTGCTGTGCAGCGAGCTACCTTAATTTAAGTATTAACTGTATTTTTCTTACTTGTCACTTCTTCTTCCGTGTGTTTTTGCTTTTAGGAAGCTTTAATTGTCGAGTGATATTAATAGTGTTCCTTAGATTTCGTGTTTGTTTTGAATACAGTCAGAGAGAGTCCCTGTAGTGTCAGTGTCGTCGTAACTGCCGTCTGCTTCACGTCTGCTGTGCAGCGAGCTACCTTAATTTAAGTATTAACTGTATTTTTCTTACTTGTCACTTCTTCTTCCGTGTGTTTTTGCTTTTAGGAAGCTTTAATTGTCGAGCGATATTAATAGTGTTCCTTAGATTTCGTGTTTGTTTTGAATACAGTCAGAGAGAGTCCCTTTAGTCAGCCATTGTGCCTGTAGTGTCAATGTCGTCGTAACTGCCGTCTGCTTCACGTCTGCTGTGCAGCGAGCTACCTTAATTTAAGTATTAACTGTATTTTTCTTACTTGTCACTTCTTCTTCCGTGTGTTTTTGCTTTTAGGAAGCTTTAAATGTCGAGTGCTATTAATAGTGTTCCATAGATTTCGTGTTTGTTTTGAATACAGTCAGAGAGAGTCCCTTTAGTCAACCATAGTGCCAATAGTGCTAGTGTTTGTTTTCAATACAGTCCAGAGACAGATAGTGCTATTTTCATTGTTTTCTACAAGAAGTGGCTAGCAATCACAGTTTAGTCAATAATCAGCCGCCTTTAGTGAATTAGCAGTCTAGTTAAAAGTTGATTAACTCTCTTCAGTAAATTGATTCCTTAGGATGGATAGGATGTGTGACTGCTGTGTACGGACGCAGGAGGAGCTGGCCACTGTTCGCGAACAGCTGAACGTGTTGATGGCCGCGGTCAGCCGTCTTCAGGCTGCTGCCTCGGAGTGTAGCGGCAGTGGGGAGTCTGGTGCGTCGCAAGGTACACCCCAGGTGTTACATGCTTCACCCACTGTCCCTGCTGTCGAGACATCTTCGCGGGTACCGGTCGCGGTTGGGCCATCCTCTCCCCAAGGGGAGTGGCGGGTTCAGCGGCGTTCGCGGCGCACGAGGAGGAGGGTAAATGTGGAGGCTGGCCGTGTGGCATCGCCCGCTCTGCCTGTGAGTGGACATGTGGCTGCTCCTTCAGCAAGATCCGAGCAGGCACACGGGGGGAGGGGTTCATTAGTTATTGGGAGCTCCAACGTTAGGCGGGTGATGGAGCCCCTTAGGGAAATAGCTGAAAGGTCGGGGAAGAAGGCCAGTGTTCACTCTGTCTGCTTGCCGGGGGGTCTCATCCGAGATGTGGAGGAGGCCCTACCGGCGGTGATAGAGAGCACTGGCTGCACCCGACTGCAAATTGTTGCTCATGTCGGCAACAATTACTCCTGCCGTCTGGGTTCAGAGGTCATCCTCAGTTCGTACAGGTGGTTGGCGGAATTGGTAAAGGCGGAAAGCCTCGCTCGTGGGGTGGAATCAGAGCTAACTATTTGTAGTATCGTTCCCAGAACCGACGCGGTCCTCTGGTTTGGAGCCGAGTGGAAGGCTTAAACCAGAGGCTCAGACGATTCTGCGGAGATCTGGGGTGCAAATTTCTCGACCTCCGCTATCGGCTGGAGAAATGTAGGGTCCCCCTGAATAGGTCAGGCGTGCACTACACGCCGGAAGCGGCTACAAGGGTAGCGGAGTAAGTGTGGAGTGCACATGGGGGTTTTTTAGGTTAGAGAAGCCCCTCCCTAGGCCCGACAAGACGCCTCCTGAGACGCGGCAAGGTAGGAGTAGGCAAAATGCAACAGGGAATAACAATATTAATGTGCTGATAGTAAACTGCAGGAGCGTCTATAGAAAGGTCCCAGAACTGCTCTCATTAATAAACGGTCACAACGCCCATATAGTACTAGAGACTGAAAGTTGGCTGAAACCAGACGTAAACAGTAATGAAATCCTAAACTCAGATTGGAATGTATACCGCAGAGACAGGTTGGACAGTGATGGGGGAGGCGTGTTTATAGCGATAAGAAGTGCAGTAGTATTGATGGAAATTGACGGAGATCCGAAATGTGAAATGATTTGGGTGAAGGTCACGGTTAAAGCAAGCTCAGACATGGTAATTGGATGTCTCTATAGGCCCCCTGGCTCAGCAGCTGTTGTGGCTGAGCACCTGAAGGATAATTTGGAAAATATTTCGAGTACATTTCCCCACCATGTTATAGTTCTGGGTGGAGATTTTAATTTGCCGGATACAGACTGGGAGACTCAAACGTTCATAACGGGAGGCAGGGACAAAGAATCCAGTGAAATATTTTTGAGTGCTTTATCTGAAAACTACCTTGAGCAGTTAAACAGAGAACCGACTCGTGGCGATAACATATTAGACCTTCTAGTTACAAACAGACCCGAACTATTTGAAACAGTTAACGCAGAACAGGGAATCAGCGATCATAAAGCGGTTACGGCATCGATGATTTCAGCCGTAAATAGAAATATTAAAAAAGGTAGGAAGATGTTTCTGTTTAGCAAAAGTGACAAAAAGCAGATTACAGAGTACCTGACGGCTCAACACAAAAGTTTTATCTCAGGTACAGATAGTGTTGAGGATCAGTGGACAAAGTTCAAAACCATCGTACAATATGCGTTAGATGAGTATGTGCCAAGCAAGATCGTAAGAGATGGAAAAGAGCCACCGTGGTACAACAACCGAGTTAGAAAACTGCTGCGGAAGCAAAGGGAACTTCACAGCAAACATAAACATAGCCAAAGCCTTGCAGACAAACAAAAATTAAGCGAAGCGAAATGTAGTGTGAGAAGGGCTATGCGAGAGGCGTTCAATGAATTCGAAAGTAAAGTTCTATGTACTGACTTGGCAGAAAATCCTAAGAAATTTTGGTCTTATGTCAAAGCGGTAGGTGGATCAAAATAAAATGTACAGACACTATGTGACCAAAATGGTACTGAAACAGAGGATGACAGACTAAAGGCCGAAATACTAAATGTCTTTTTCCAAAGCTGTTTCGCAGAGGAAGATTTTACACAGAGTACGCGAGGGAACTTGTCCCCCTTCTTGCAGCGGTGTACCGTAGGTCTCTAGAAGAGCGTAGCTTTCCAAAGGATTGGAAAAGGGCACAGGTCATCCCCGTTTTCAAGAAGGGACGTCGAACAGATGTGCAGAACTATAGACCTATATCTCTAACGTCGATCAGTTGTAGAATTTTGGAACACGTATTATGTTCGAGTATAATGACTTTTCTAGAGATTAGAAATATACTCTGTAGGAATAAGCATGGGTTTCGAAAAAGACGGTCGTGTGAAACCCAGCTCGCACTATTCGTCCACGAGTCTCAGAGGGCCATAGACACGGGTTCACAGGTAGATGCCGTGTTTCTTTACTTCCGCAAGGCATTCGATACAGTTCCCCACAGTCGTTTAATGAACAAAGTAAGAGCATATGGACTATCAGACCAATTGTGTGATTGGATTGAGGAGTTCCTAGATAACAGAACGCAGCATGTCATTCTCAATGGAGAGAAGTCTTCCGAAGTAAGAGTGATTTTAGGTGTGCCGCAGGGGAGTGTCATAGGACCGTTGCTATTCACAGTATACATAAATGACCTGGTGGATGACATCGGAAGTTCACTGAGGCTTTTTGCGGATGATGCTGTGGTATATCGAGAGGTTGTAACAATGGAAAATTGTACTGAAATGCAGGAGGATCTGCAGAGAATTGACGCATGGTGCAGGGAATGGCAATTGAATCTCAATGTAGACAAGTGTAATGTGCTGCGAATACACAGAAAGATAGATCCCTTATCTTTTAGCTAGAAAATAGCAGATCAGCAACTGGAAGCAGTTAATTCCATAAATTATCTGGGAGTAGGCATTAGGAGTGATTTAAAATGGAATGATCATATAAAGTTGATCGTCGGTAAAGCAGATGCCAGACTGAGATTCATTGGAAGAATCCTAAGGAAATGCAATCCGAAAACAAAGGAAGTAGGTTACAGTACGCTTGTTCGCCCACTGCTTGAATACTGCTCAGCAGTGTGGGATCCGTGCCAGATAGGGTTATAGAGGGGATAGAGAAGATCCAACGGAGAGCAGCGCGCTTCGTTACAGGATCATTTAGTAATCGCGAAAGCGTTACGGAGATGACAGATAAACTCCAGTGGAAGACTCTGCATGAGAGACGCTCAGTAGCTCGGTACGGGCTTTTGTTAAAGTTTCGAGAACATACGTTCACCGAAGAGTCAAGCAGTATATTGCTCCGTCCTACGTATATCTCGCGAAGAGACCATGAGGATAAAATCAGAGAGATTAGAGCCCATACAGAAGCATACCGACAATCATTCTTTCCACGAACAATACGAGACTGGAATAGAAGGGAGAACCGATAGAGGTACTCAGGGTACCCTCCGCCACACACCGTCAGGTGGCTTGCGGAGTATGGATGTAGATGTAGATGTAGAATTTAAAAACACGATCAAAATATATTAACAGTTCTGTGGATCAGTCTTCGTAGGTAGTTCTGCTCTACGTTTCCCAAGAATTTCTAACAGTAAACTGATGAAAAATGTGTTGACATCGGAATTTTATTCATCTCTTTCTGATCGTCGCGACACATAGCGCCAGAGTGCTCTCCATCAACAGAGCATGCAGAACGTCGCGCGCGTCGGGCAGCATTAATATGCACGGAGCCAGCGACGGAGCTCATTTAAAATTTCAAACACTCTGCCTGTGGTGCTGCGGAGTGCATCTCTCCGTTGCATTTAATGAACTACAGCATTACACGGAATAAAAAATACGTACCGTGTCTCTCAATACATGCCCCAGTTACAGCAAATGTTCCAACCTGTATGCACTAACACTGACATTCTATGCACAAACGTCAGGGAGTAGTCAATTAGCAAATGGCATGTCGAAATGAAATTTTTTACCCTGCTGACATTTGTGGGTTGCAACAGTGTTGCTCAGAACTCAACCACATTTGACACTTTGCTGTCAACAAGGAACAGACACATTACTACAGCAGTAGAAAAGCTTGACACTTGAGAGTCCTGGCTGCGGAGTGGGTCACGATCTTGTTCTGGAATTTCTTAGCACCGGTGGAAGTGGAAATCTGGCGGTAGGTAGCTCGTCCAAAACGCAGAGGCCGTAACTTAAAGTTTATTAGTTGTTGCTTAAATTTACGATTTTGCGTGTTTTTGTAAATTGTGTGTGTTTCAACCGACTGCCCTCATAGCGGTGTTCCCTCTTCTCATTGGAGAAAGGACTGGAACAGTGTGCAGTCAAACTCGTGATGCCAACTGAGGAGCTATTTGAAAGAGAATACGTAGCTGCAAGGTCTGGGAAGGCGACAACAGCAGCGTAAATATTTATTTATTCCCGTCTGTTTTTGGACTGCAGATGCGGCTCTCCACCACTTCCCCTGCTGTTCCAAACTTTTCAGATCAGTGCAGCACTTGCACCCAGCATTCTCATTTATTTCTTGGAAACATTCCAATCTTTGCCTTCCCCTAATTTTTTTAACCTCTACAGCTCCCGCAAGTACCGGGTGATTAAAAAGTCAGTATAAATTTGAAAACTTAATAAACCACGGAATAATGTAGATAGAGAGGTAAAAATTTACACACAAGCTTGGATTGACATGGGGTTTTATTAGAACAAAAATAAAACAAAGTTCACAAAATGTCCGACAGATGGCGCTGGACAGCAAAACGTCAGTGACTGCGCATGACAATCGTGTACAAAAGGAGCTGTAATGAGAGAGAGAATCAGATGCGCCAGCAGTCGCAGCATATTGACGTTACCTGAAAAGGCGCTTTTAGTGAAGCTTTATTATCAGAATGGGCAGTGTGCTAGTTCAGCGTTATGATCCTATCGCCATAGGAAGGGGACTCGAACAGGTTTGTCCATTGACAAATGCAGCTGTGACGAGAATGATTTCGAAGTTCGAAGCCACCGGTTGTTTAGACGATAGACCCCGTAGTGGCCGACCGACCACAAGGCGTAATGCTGCTGAGACAGTTCAGGAAGAAACGGAGACAGTAGCGGGTTCGTCTGTGCACGGCGAAGTGAGCGCTCGCGCAGTCGCGTCGCACCGGCATTCCATACACTACTGTTTGGCTGGCACTGAGACGTTCCCTCCGATGCTATCTGTACAAAATCCATCGGCATCATGAACTGTTGCCTGGCAATTTAGTGAAGCGGAGGGCATTTGCGGTATGGGCGTTTCAAAAGATGGCGGAAGATGACGATTGGTTGAGTAACGTGTTGTGAACCGACGAAGCTCATTTCACGCTCCGAGGGTCTGTCAACGCCCACAACTGCAGAATTTGGGCTACCGAAAATCCTAGAACTGCCGTGGAAACTCCATTGCATGACGAGAAAGTCACGGTATGGGTTGGATTTACCACATTTATCGTTATCGGGCCTTTTTTCTTCTAGGAAATGCGTGTTTCTGGTTTTGTAACTGCTACCGTGACGGGTGAGAGGTACGCCGATATGTTACAGAATCGCATCATCTCCAGCCTGGCTGATAAACACCTGATGGAACGTTCGATGTTTATTCAGGATGGCGCTCCGCCCCATATTGCTGGACACGTGAAAGATCTCTTGCGCGCCTCGTTTCGTGATAATCGTGTGCTCAGCCGTCATTTTCGTCATGCTTCGCATCCCAGGTCCCCAGACCTCAGTCCGTGCGATTATTGGCTTTGGGGTTACCTGAAGTCGCAAGTGTATCGTGATCGACCGACATCTCTAGGGATGCCAATGCCTCACCATAACTCCGGACATGCTTTACAGTGCAGTCCTCGACTACACCTATTGTTGAGGAATGATGGTGGACATAGTGAGCATTTCCTGTAAAGAATATCATCTTTGCTTTGTCTTACTTTGTTATGCTAATTATTGCTATTCTGATCACCTGGTATAATGGAAGTTATTCCCTGATGTCTGAATTCGTATGCTTTGTCATGTCCCTTTCTCTAATTAATGTTTTCCACATGTTCCTTTCTTCGTAGATTCTGTGACCTTGATATCCATCTATTACTCAACATTTTTCTGTAGCACCGCGTCCCAGATGATTCATTTCTATTCTTTACTGGTTCTTTCGTAGTCCATGATATATTTCTGTACGGCGCTGCGCTCCAGACGTAGATTCTTAAAAATTTCCTCTTCAAAGTAGGGCTAATGTTCGATAAAGGTAGACTTATTTAGGACAGCAATGCTCTCTTTGCCTGTGCTAATCTGTTTTTTATCTCGTTCTTGCATTGTTTGTCATGTCTTACTTTGCTTCCACTGCAGCACAGTTACTTCACTTCGTCTACTTCGTGGCTCGTAATGCTAATGCCACGTTTTCTCGCTTTTGCTAATTCTCGTTACTTTCATTACTTTCGTCTTCAGTTTACTCTAAAACCATATTGTGTCCACATTAGACTGTAGGGGCTGTGAGCTGTGACCTCCAGGTGAACTGTCTCGCCACGTCGCATTGCACTGGAACTTATAGGCACGCGGCGCACAGAGATTTAACTCTCAAGCGGGCATGAATGTTATTGAGATTTTCCATATTTTATTGTTTTATTATTACTGTTACTATTATTAAGATTGAGATTTTCCATGTTTTAGTGTATTATTATTACTGTTTCATTTATTAAGCCTTATATTAGAATATTTTTTTCTATAGGCGGCGAAATGCTAGTGTAAAGACTCCAGAGGAGGTCAATCCCTTTCACCATCTCGAAGGGTACTGTTTTTTTTTTCCTGGGGAAGAGGCTCCCACAGGCTTACACCACGTAGAACTGTCATGCAGAGAAACCCCCTATAGTGTCGTTTTGAACTCTTTAACTCTATTAACAGGTTTTTTTCCATTCTAGAAAGTTATCTTACAACTTTTTTCAATTTTTGACTTTGTTCATTCTCAGTTTGCTTACTAGCCTCGAATTTTTTTCTTGTTAATAGATTTCATTCTCATGAAAATGTGTGCCGTTACAAAACACGTTACAGTGCATTTTCTATTCCTGGATAGTTCCTTTAACCTTACAAAGCTTTCGGGTTGCGATTGTCATGGAGTTGTTGAAATTCTCTTCTCATTTTCAAAGCGAATTCCATAAAACTTTCAGATGGCTTCATTAAAAATTGTTTGACGCTAGTTCTTTCCTCAAGTATTTACGTGATCAGTTAGTTTACCATACAAATGTCATAGTTCTTGGTGTTTTCGTTTAATCCTATAAGCAATATATCCTACAATCATTTCTAACAGCTTAACGTTTCCATCGAATCTGCAACATTTTTTTCCCTTCATATTCTATTCAATTCTGAAAAATATCACCCATCTCTGAAATAATCTCTTCAGCTTACTTGTTCTTACATTCACTTTCCTATAGACAATGAATGTCTTCCTTCTCAAAAGATGACGGTTCTACAGTCGTATCTTGAGTTTCCAATACACACTGTTGTCCAAAATTAGAGCAGCAAACGGAAATTTTGCAAGGTTGCGTTTATTTTGACACGAAACAGTACAAACCAGTGATAGTGTAGTAGAAAAAATGTAAAGAACACAGAACATAAACAGCTGCAACATGCATAATGGTAGACAAAAATGTTCTTCGTTTTTTTCTACTTAATGGATTTGCACACACATTCCGACAGCTGGTTAATGTGCTCAGTACGGGGAGTGACCGCCTCAGGCAGGAATGTAGGATTGACAACGTCGGTGTTTGCTGTGAATGTTGTCGTCAGTCTCACGTTGAAGCAATAACGCGCATTCTTCCTGCAGAGCTGCTCGCAAGTCTTGGAGAGTAGTTGGTGGATGCTGACGTGATGAAACCCGTCTCCCTAGTGCATCCCAGACATGCTCTATGGAATTCAAATCGGGAGAGCGAGCAGGCCACTCCGTGCGAGCAATTTAGTCCGTTTCAAAGAAAACATCGACAACCGTGCTCTATGAGCATTATCGTCCATCAGTACGAAGTCTGCGCCCACAGTGTCTCGCAACAACCACAAATAATGTCTCAAGATCTTTTCACGAAATCTGACACCAGTTACGCTTTGCTGATTCACACGTACAATTGCCCACGCCCCTCCTTTTTCCAGTGTTTGGATCCCGAAATCGTGTTCCACGTCCCCTCCAGATGAGAATTCGACGAGAATCACGCTCCAGACCAAATCTGGACTCATCTTTGAAAAGAACATTGGTCCACTTTTCGACCGTCCAGGTGACACGTTGACGACTGGACGTTCCCTTCTATGAAGACGATTCAGAGGTACACGTACAGCAGGTCTACGACAATAAAGTCCGCTCTGCTGAAGCCTTCTGTACACCGTTTGCCTCGATACAACACGTCCAGTGGATGCCGCGAGGTCAGATGCCGTCTTCGGTGCAGAACGCGATCATAGGGACATCTGTTGACAGTTTGTATGATTATATCGTGAATTAGACGCAGAACGGGGAAATAGCGGTTTTTTATTTTAATTTTGGACACTAGTGTGTTAGCATTTAAAGCATCAAATTCTTTCTCATTCTTATATGTATTGCCTGATTGGATTTCGCTCGCTTTACGTCTCGAAATCGAAGACTTAATTGTTTTGGAGATTGTTGTAGGCAAAGGGTGGTCATAGAATCTCCCCAGTCCTCTTGCTTTGGAAAAGCAGCTCTCAAGAAAATCTTGATTGCATCATGAAGACATGACATACTTGTAGCCTTCCAGAATTAACTCTTCAAACAAAGATCGTAGGTTGTTTTTAGACAGCAAAAATCCTTTCTTTAAGGATGCAAATCATCAGTATTTTCCTATTATTTTATTTTTTAGGTTTATCCCTTTCTGTGTTCTCATTTCCTTTTTGTATAAGATCAATTCGCTGGTCAGTTTTTTTCTTGCTCCGTTTTTTTTTTTTTTTTACTTATTAAGCTCATTGTGAGCATGAGATCATAAAGTTCTTGTAATGCTTTATCTTGTTCTGATAAATAATTTCCATATGCACATTTTAATTTGTATTCATCAACAGGGGTTCTGAAGTTCAAAACATCAAAGTTATCGTTAATGACTTTTACAGGCTCATCAATATAAATAAACTCAGGAAGCTTTTGACAAATGGCCCACCCAAAAGTAAAGGAAAGCAGCTGAGCTGCTTTCCTTACATTTCCCCGTTCTGTACCAGCAACAAGAAAATGGTTCATGATTACTAAGAGTATATGGGCATATTGTAAATCTACGCAAGTGTTTTGCGGTTCACCTGACTTAACGATCAGACCTTTTGGGAGAAAACTAGCAGATTCAGTTGATAACGATTGTCAAGCAGATGACCCCGTAACAGTTTTAAGGCATGAATCACATCAAAATAAAGCCACACATTCTTGTTTTGGTTTGACTGATTTTTAAATTCTGATGTATCAAATGTACATATTTTAAAACTACAGAAAAGGGCTGTAAAATAATAACCAAAAATAGTTAGGATCTGGACAAAATAGAATTCTAACTACACCTTGTGAGTACATATATACATCAGCTATGCTCATCAAAAATAGCCTAAATAAGTACTTCATAGAAAGCTCTGTCCATGAACATGCAAGAAAGAATAAACATAGATTAAAAACAGTATTTTCACCAAGAAATTAAATAGTGCAATACTTTTCCCAAAGGAAATTAAAGAGATTATGGAAATGAACTTTTTAAAAAGATGGTTAAAATACTCTCTTCATAAAGATGAGTGTGTCACAGGTATATTTTTGGACCTTTCTAAGGCATTTGATACAGTCGAACACAAGATTCTATTAAATAAATTAGAAGCATTAGGAATAAGAGGGGTAGTTAACGACTGGTTTCGATCATACCTAAGAGATAGGGTACAAAGAGTAGAGATATCACATATTTCAAATAGATCTCAACATTTAGTAAAACACTTATCAGAACCAAAATTCATTAATATAGGGGTTCCACAAGGTAGTATATTAGAACCAATACTGTTCCTGATATACATCAATGACTTTCCCAGCAGTGTTACACATGGTGAAAAAATCCTCTTCGCTGATGACAGCAATATTACAGTCACTGAGAAAACAAGAGAATTCCTTGCCGAGAAAGCAAATGAAACTCTCAAGGAAGTTTATGATTGGTCAATAAGTAATAAAGTGACATTGAACATAAAGGAAACTAATGCTATGAATTTCAGTTTGAAGAGGAAAAATGACAATGTTAAATTAAATGTAGATGGCACCTCTATAGACTGTGTAACAAATGCAAAATTTCTAGGAATGAATATTGATTCTCAGATGAAGTGGTGTGAACACATAAAGGTACTTGCAAACAGAATGTCATCAGCATGTTATGCCCTTGGAATCCTATCATCAGTGTGTAACATGCAGTGTCTTTTAGTTACATATTATTCATATGTACACTCAGTTCTTAGCCATGGAATTCTTTTTTGGGAACAAATTCACAAAATAAGAACACAATTTTTAAACTCCAGAAAAGAGCCATAAGAATAATAACCAAAAATACTAGTCTAGCTCATTGTAAAGATCTGTTCAGAATACTGGGCATTTTAACTGCTCAATGTGAATACATTTACCAGTCAGTTGTACACATCAAAAATAACATTGGTTATTAGTGCACATACAGTTCTGTCCATGACCATGCAACAAGAGATAGGCTCAACTTACATTTACCAAGAAAAATTATCATAAAACTCAAAACAGCATTTTATACCAAGGAATAAAACTGTACAATAAGTTACCAAAAGAGATTAAAGAAACTGTCAAAATACACTTATTTAAAAGGGCAGCTAAAAAGTACCTGGTGTGCTAAAGTGCATGTTATGCAATACATTTTATACATTGAAGGATTACTTAGCTACAACGGAGTAGGGGTTTGATAAAAATGTTATACAAATAAATAATAATGATTATAAAATATCGACATTCCACATAACACCTTCACTTTATGTGTTTTTCCTTCTTTTTTTTCCTTTCTAGAAATACTTAACCCCAAGCTTTGCATAGCACAGTACTAACACCTCTTCCTCTTTCTGAGCTCAACATCTCACTCATTATGGAGGGATGCTGACACAGTTTTTCAGGATAGCAAAGGGGAAGTTGGAGTACAGAAAATGGCCCAGAGATCACCAGTGTGTGTGTGTGTGTGTGTGTGTGTGTGTGTGTGTGTGTGTGTGTGTATGTGTATGTGTGTGTGTGTGTGTGTGTGTGTAGTGAGTGAAGTGTTATGAAACAGTTTGTGTATAGTGTGTGCAGTGACTGATAGTGAGATATGAGTGAACAATGTGGCATTACATTAGTTAATAAGTTATTTGTAAAAAAAAGTATTGCATACCAGGAGTAAATCTAATGATTGTCTCTAACTGTTGTTGTTGTTGTCTTCAGTCCTGAGACTGGTTTGATGCAGCTCTCCATGCTACTCTATCCTGTGCAAGCTTCTTCATCTCCCAGTACCTACTGCAACCTACATCCTTCTGAATCTGCTTAGTGTATTCATCTCTTGGTCTCCCTCTACGATTTTTACCCTCCACGCTGCCCTCCAATGCTAAATTTGTGATCCCTCAATGCCTCAGAACATGTCCTACCAACTGGTCCCTTCTTGTCAAGTTGTGCCACATACTCCTCTTCTCCCCAATTCTATTCAATACTTCATCATTAGTTATGTGATCTACCCACCTAATCTTCAGCATTCTTCTGTAGCATGTCTCTAACTAGAAGTTTGTAAATATATGTGTATACGAATTAGCTTATTTTAAATTGATCTAAATTTGTAAATACTTTGACATGTCCTATATCCTTGTAAAAAGAGATCTACAGGTGAATAAAGCTACTACTACTACTACTACTGCAACTACTATTTGTCAAGAAATATATTACATGAAAAGCCGAGTGCCACTTTCCTGAAACTGAGAAAAATTGGCCTAAAGTTTAATACATCAAATAATTTATTGAATACACATCACTTGAATCTTTTGACATTACAATATACTGTAGACATTTATGCAACTATGCTAGCAGTATGAAACAAAAAAACAAATGTTATCTTACAAATAATACTGTCTTTCACATTCTTGATGTTGGCCCACTATGGTTTTAAGTTTTTGTTGAATTATGAGGTAACAAAGACATTAGGCCTTCATATTTAGTTGTAGTTAAGTTAATTGCTTCTTTCTAAGCTTGTGGCAGAGACCTTTGGGAGGAAACAGCAGATTATCCTTCAAACTATTTCTGTCCATTTACTCTGGCGAAAGGTCAATAATTTTTCAGCTTTATATTTCATTTACTGAATAGCATAATTTAATTTTCATGCATTCATATGTTTAGTGTCTCATCCATTTAATTTTTAACAGTTGCACTTTTTTACCTCCTATAGTTTCCTTCAAAATTGAAAATTTACATTCTGTATTATCCTTGATATCGAAAAAGTCTGACTCTTCCAGTTTTCTACTGCAAACAGATCCTTTCCATTATGTCCAGCCTTGTCGTCAAACATGGGGTGTCGAGGAATGCTTTGTAATTGGTTTGCAAGACAATCAAATCAAACAAGACATATTAATGAGTTTTATTACAAAAAGAAAAGAGACAATACTTAACTTTGCAATAACACATATGTGTCGCAAGCAAAGGACGACATACAGAATAATCAATCTTCTTCAGCATAAACAATTGCAAGTATGTGCTACATAGTGTACAAGCGAAGTAACGAGCTTTGTTGCTTCTATCCCAGTCTCTAGTCTTAAAGCTACTATTCAACTGAGGTGTCGCCAGTCGGTCGCGCCACTTATGTCTTCTTCACATAGGGGGGCATGCTGTCGCATTGTCGTCCTGGAGAGGGGTCGGTCGGCTTGCGATTGGCTGATGTCTTCCCACAGCCATCGCTTCTCCATCGTTCCCGACTGACACGACACTTGACTATGCCATAAAACTTTCTCTTGCAGTTTTTTATGGGATCCACATAAAGATATACTAGGAATGGTTTTGAGTTTAGCTGTGAGAATAGCTTTAACAGATACTACCCAAGTCCCTGTCATTAGGCAGGAAAGAATGATTTAATCCTAGAAATTTTTGATTTATTGTCTTAGACTGGGTGTGATGGATATAACAACAATGTACTGTTTCTTGTTTCGTCCCCCAAACATGTCAGAGTATGTTACTAAATAGTCAGCTTTTATATTCCCTAAGGTGAGATAATACACGATTCCACTTCAGAAGCACCCATCTGAGCAGTGTGTTCCACCACAAATATATGTGTTCTTAATCATGTTCACAATCATGCATTCCTAGATTGTACATGCGAAATTTCCTTTTATCAAAATCAACATTATTTGTAGGAAGAGGCAGAGGTAATGTTTGTATCATGCGAAAAGCTATAGTACACACAAAACCATTGTTTTTAGAGTCTTTAACGTCTACTCTTATCTCACTTTGGGCTTTCTCTTAATGCCGATTATCCAGCTCCCATTCAACATTTAAATTAATGAGAAGTTTCACTCCTTCACTCCTTCACTTACGCTAATCCTCATTCGATCACAAACAGGGCACGTATTACTTTTTGATTTTTAAAAAGCAAGTTGAATTGAGTATTAAATACACCCCAGTTACGCCATTGTTCAACAAGATTTTTTTTCTTTGCCACATTGCTGAGTGGCAGATTTTGTGGTAAATACTGGAATTCCTCGTTATCTGTACGGCTGTAATGACTTCTCCCAATCAGAAAACTTTTAATATTCAATACAATTATTCTTGGTCTGTGACCGTATTTTCAAAATGCAAATATACAGGATGGTCCATTGATAGTGACCGGGCCAAATATCTCACGAAACAAGTATCAAACGAAAAAACTACAAAGAACGAAACTCGTCTAACTTGAAGTGGGAAACCACATGGCGCTATGGTTAGCTCACTAGATGGCGCTGCCATAGGTCAAGCGGATATCAACTGCGTTTTTTTTAAAATAGGAACCCCCATTATTATTACATATTCGTGTAGTACGAAAAGAAATATGAATGTTTTAGTTGGACCACTTTTTTCGCTTTGTGATAGATGGCGCTGTAATCGTCACATACGTATAAGTACGTGGTGTGACGTAACATTTGGCCAGTGCGGACGGTATTTGCTTCGTGATACATTACCCGTGTTAAAATTGACCGTTTATCAATTGCGGAAAAGGCCGATATCGTGTTGATGTATGGCTATTGTTATCAAAATGCCCAACGGGCGTGTCCTATGTATCCTGGACGACATCATACAAGTGTCCGGACCGTTCGCCGGATAGTTACGTTATTTAAGGAAACAGCAAGTGTTCAGCCACATGTGAAACGTCAACCACGACCTGCAACAAATGATACCCAAGAAGGCGTTTTAGATACTGTTGTGGCTAATTCGCACATCAGGAGCACACAAATTGCGCGAGAATCGGGTATCTCAAAAACGTCGGTGTTGAGAATGCTACATCAACATCGATTGCACCAGTACCATATTTCTATGCACCAGGAATTGCATGAGCGACGACTTTGAACGTCGTTTACGGTTCTGTAAGTGGGCACAAGAGAAATTGCGGGACGATGACAGATTTTTTGCACGCGTTCAATGTAACGACGAAGCGTCACTCACCAACAGCGGTAACGTAAACCGACATAATATGCACTATTGGGCAACGGAAAATCCACGATGGCTGCGACAAGTGGAACATCAGCGACCTTGGCGGGTTAATGTATGGTGGGAAGGAAGGATAATTGGCCCCCATTTTATCAATGGCAATCAAAATGGTGCAATGTATGCTGATTTCCTACGTAATGTTCTACCGATGTTACTACAAGATGTTTCACTGCATGACAGAATGGCGATGTACTTCTAACATGATGGATGTCCGGAACATAACTCGCGTGCGGTTGAAGCGATTTTGAACAGTATATTTCGTGACCGGTAGATTGGTCGTCGAAGCACCATGCCATGGTCCGCACGTTCACCGGATCTGACGTCCACGGATTTCTTTCTGTGGGGAGAGTTGAAGGATATTTGCTATCGTGATCTTCGACAACGCCTGACAACATGCGTCAGCGCATTGTCAATGCATGTGCGAACATTACGGAAGGCGGACTACTCACTGTTGAGAGGAATGTCGTTACACGTATTGCCAAATGCATTGAGGTTGAGGAACATCATTTTGAGTATTTATTGCATTAATGTGGTATTTACACGTAATCACGCTATAACAGCATGCGTTCTCAGAAATGATAAGTTCACAAAGGTACATGTATCACATTGGAACAACCGAAATAAATGTTCCAACGTACCTACGTTCCGTATTTTAATTTAAAAAACCTACTTGTTAACAACTGTTCGTCTAAAATTGTGAGCCATATGTTTGTGACTATTACAGTGACATCTATCACAAAGCGAAAAAAGTGGTTCAGCTAAAACATCCATATTTCTTTACATACTACAAGAATATGTAAAAAAATGAGGGTTTCTATTAAAAAACACAGTTGATATCCGTTTGACCTATGGCAGCGCCATCTAGCGGGCCAACCATAGCACCATCTGGTTTCCCCCTTCTAGCTATAGAAGCTTCGTTCTTTGTAGTTGTTTCGTTTGACGCTTATTGCGTGTGATATTTGACCCGGTCACGATTAACCACCCCCCCCCCCCCCGCCCCATTTATTGAGATTCAATTCCCCCTGAAGGGGGCGGGCTGGCAGGTGCTTAGTATGCTGCTCTACAGCCTACAGACTTTTAGTTTAAAAACGGAAGAAGAAAATAAACAAGAAAAACAGGCGTTAAAACGGTGACGTAAAGTGTAAAATGGCGGAAAAATGCGGAAAGTTAAAACAGAAAGCAAAAGGGGTTGGCAATGTTAATAAAAGACACAGGAATCAGACAAGTAACATAGTACACACACAATTAAAAAACACGGCTACAGTCTGGTTTCTATTCGCAAGAGATAAAAAGCACACCCAGCGACAGTATGATGGCCGTTCGCAACACTTCCCAAAAAACAGAACATGGAACAGTCACTGTAAAACACTCACTATAAAACACTGCACGAAAAGGGCGGCACAAAGATGACACTCCCGAGCCAAGGGCAGATGGGTCGGGGGCCTGGAGGAGGGGGAATACAAGGAGGGAGGAGAGGAAAAAACGAAAAGGGGGGGGGAACCAAAGGAGGGAGAGGACTCGTAAGGGGGGAGAGGGGCAGGGCAGATGCGAGAGGGAATGGGAAAAGGCAGAGGAGGGAAATGCAAAAGGACTCAGCGGAGAGAAGGGGGGCAGAGAGAGGGGAGGTGGGGAAAAAAGAGGATGGAAGGGGGGAGAGGGATCCCAGGAAAAGGACAGAGGAAAGGAGGGGGAGTGAGGATCAGAGTTGATAGGAGGGATAAATGGAGGAAGAGAGGGCATCATCTGGGAGGGGGAGTTGATGGAAGCCACCTTGGGAAAGGAGATGAAGGGTGTAGAGATGGATGGTAGGGGGGACACAACAGTAAAGATGAGGCAGGGGGTGGGGATGGGAGAGGAGAGGAGCAACCAGGGGGTGAGGGGGATCAAGGCAGTGGGAGGTGTAGAGGATGTGGATATGTTCGAGGAATAGGAGCAGATGGGGGAAAGGAATGAGATCATAGAGGATCCGCGTGGGGAACAGGAGGTGTATACGGAAGGCGAGGCGGAGTGCATGACGCTCAAGGATATGGAGGGACTTATAAAATTTGGGGGGGGGGGACAGATATCCAGGCAGGACTGGCATAACAGAGGATGGGACAGATTAAGGATTTGTAGGTGTGGGGGATGGTAGAGGGGTGCAACCCCCATGTCCGGCCAGAGAGGAGTTTGAGGAGTCGGAGGCAGTTGTGGGCTTTGGATTGGATGGAGCGGAGATGAGGGATCCAGGTGAGGTGACGGTCAATGGTGGGGCCAAGGTTGGTGAGGGTGGGGGTGAGGCGGACAGGACGGGCGCAGACAGTAAGGGAGAAATCCAGGAGCCGGGAGGACCAAGTGGTACAACATATGATGATTGCCTGGGTCTGGGAAGGATTGATTTTCAGGAGCCACTGGTTACACCATGCAGCAAAAAGGCCAAAGTGATTCTGGAGAAGGCGTTGGGACCATTGGAGGGTAGGCGCGAGGGCGAGGAATGCGGTGTCATCAGCATATTTCAAGAGGTTTACTGGAGGGAGGAGGTTGGGGCATATCTGCCGTGTACAGGAGGTAGAGGAGAGGGGAGAGGACAGAGCCCTGGGGCACACCTGCAGAGGGGTAGAAGGTGTGGGAATTGGCATTATGGATGGTAACATAGGAGGGGCGGTGGGAGAGGAAGGAGGCCATCAGACAGATGTAGTTGATAGGAAGGGCATAGGTTTGGAGTTTAAACAGGAGACCAGGATGCCAGACACAGTCGTAGGCCTTTTCGAGGTCAAGGGAGACAAAAATGGCGGAGTGACAGGAGTTAAGCTGAAGGGAGAGGAGATGAGTGAGGTGGAGGAGTTGGTCATCAGCAGAGAAGGAAGGTCGAAACCCACATTGGGTGTTGGGGAGGAGGTGGTTTTGGCGGAGGTGGTGATGGATGCGCCGGGAAAGGATGGATTCCAAGAGCTTGCTGAACACCGATGTGAGACAGATAGGATGATAGGAAGAGGCATCAGATGGAGGCTTGTTGGGTTTGGAGAACATCAGGATATAGGAGGTTTTGCACAGGTCAGGATAGAAGCCAGTGGCAAGGATGACATTGTAGAGGGTGGCAAGGACTGAAAGGAAGGAGGGAGGGCAGTGTATGAGGTGGTGGTAGGTAATGCAGTCATGGCCGGGAGCAGTGTTGCGTTTAGTGCAGAGTGTGAGGCTGATGTCCTGTGTAGTGATGGGCGTGTTAAGTTCAGATGGTGGTGTGTGGCCCGAGTACTGGAAGCTAGGACCAAGGGGAGGAACAGAGGTATTCGTATGGTGCATGACGTCAGGGAAGAGGGAATAATCAAAGTGGGGATCATCTGGGATGGAAAAAACATCAGAGAGGTGAGAGGCAAAGTGGTTGGCCTTACTGAGGTTGTCAGGAAAGGGACTGTCATTAAGGAGAGGGTACTGGGGGGTGGGGTGGTTCCCAGTAAGGCGGTGGAAAGCAGACCAATACTTGGAAGAGTTTATGGGGAGCCTGGTGTTGAGTTGTATACATGTCTGGCGCCAGGCATGGCGTTTCTTTGCAGTAAGCAGGCTGCGGATGTGTCATTGTAATTGCCGGTGGCGGGTAAGTGTATCCCGGTCACGAGTGTGGAGAAAAGAGCGGTAGAGGCGGCGGGACTCTCGAAGGGGAAGCACGGCCTGTGGAGGCAGGGCGGGGCGGTGAGGGTGGATGGCTTTGGTGGGGATATGGGTGGCGACGGCGTCAGACAAGGTCTGGTGCAGGAAGGCAGCAGTGCAAGAGATGTCATCAGGAGACTGGAGGGTAAGGTCGTGGCCATCAACCTGGGTGTGAATGGAGTCCCGGTAGGCATCCCAGTTGGCATGGGAGTAATCATGGACAAGTTTAGGAGGGACGTCTGGGTGAGGAGCGTTGCGGGTATGGCGACCATTAGAGATAGTGAAGAGAACAGGAACATGGTCACTGCCAATGAGGTCAAGGACATCTGCGGTGATGTGCCCGAGGAGGCTGAGAGAGGCAAGGACCACATCGGGAGTGGTGCTGAGGCAGGGGAACCAGGTCCCCCTGGACGATGGTGAGAAACTGATGCTACCACTGGAGGTCAGCAGGATCACAGCTGTGGATATTGACGTCGGCGGCAATCACGTAGGTGGAGAAGGTGCGGTCAATGTGGGCCAGGAAATCATACGGGATGGGAGTGTGAGGGCGGACATAAATGGTGGCACAGGTGATGGTAAGGGTGGGGAAGAAGAGGCTGAGGGTGAGATGCTCGGCAGGATTGGTAAGGAGAGGTTGGGGCCGAACAGGGATATGCTTGAGGTGGCCTATAGCAACTCCGCCACGTGCCAGAGGGTACGGGTTATCGATGCGGTGAAGGGTGTAAGGAGCCGTGGAGATGGAGATATGGGGTTGAAGGAAGGTTTCATTTAGGATGAAGGCATCTACGTGGTGCTGATGGAGGGTGTAGAGGAAGAGGAGTTTGTGGGTGGGCAGGGAACGAATGTTGTGGTACAGGATACGATAGGGTTGTTGTACCATGGGAGGGGAGAGTTAGATGAGGGTGGTGAGGGGGGTGAAGGTGAAGTGGGCCTGGTTGTGGGAGTATGTGGCATAGGTGGGAAGATGGAAGATGGAACGGGCAGTGAGGGCGATTTGGGAAAGGGTGTGGGAGTGCTGGAAGGGGTGGATGTTTTGGAGCGCAATGGTGATGAAACGGATGATGTCCTCTGTAGTAGGTGGAGGGCGGAGCAAGTTATTGGGGTGGATGGGGTCATCAACAGGACAGACAGGAACGGTGAGCTCAGGGGTGACCGGAGGAGGTTTCGCTTTACACTTCGAGGAGTAGGTAGGATGTGGTTCGTTACAAGTGTTGCAGGAGGGGGGAGAGGTGAGGTTGGGGCAATTCTTGAGGAAGTGTGAAGCTTTGCAGTGGGGACAAGTAGGGAGGTTCTTGCAGGCAGAGGTAACGTGGTCGTTGTATGTGAGACAGCGTTGGCAGCGGTAGGATTGGACTGGGGAACGGGAGGGGTCCACCTTATGATGGCGATTGTAGATGAGGGCTCCCTCGGTGAGGAGGCGGTCAATGGAGGAGGAGGATTTGGTGAATATCCGCACGAGAAAAGTCGGCCCGGCATCATTGAAGATGCGATAGGCCAAGCAGATTTCAATGTCAGGCCAGGAGTTGAGTTCCGCAAACACCTCAGCCTCTGCGATGACGGGGCTAAGCTTCATGATCACAGCGTTGAAGGTCGGTGGACGTCGGTGAGGTTGAGGCTGATGGGGAGAGGATGGGGTGTGGTAGGGGGTGAGGGTTGCATGTTGGCCAAATTGGATATGGGGGATGCGGGAGAGGAGATCAGTGCGGAAGGAAGCATTGGGGGATTTAATGAGGACCGAGTCCTTGCGAGGAATCAGAAGGGAGATGGGGGCATGGGGGTAGTATATCCGGATGGCGAGGGTGAAGGAGTGGGCATCAAGGAATTGAGGGTCAGGATTGGAGAGGACAAAGGTGTGGGTGGCAGGCGTGGTGGGGGCGGGGGTCGGGGTCGCGTCCGTGGGGGTGGGTGGGTCAAGGGGATCAGGGGTTTTTTGGAGGAGATTTCGGGGGAAGGGTCAACATTCGGGCGCTTTGAAGGTTTCGTGGTCACGACCGGGTGGAGAGGGGGCTGGGGGATGGGTTGGAGGGGGAGATGGCGGGGGGCAGTACCACCCTGAGCGGCGGATGACGCGGAGGAAGGGGGCGTGGTTGTCACAGAGACTGTGGAACGTCGAGTCGAAATCCGTGCTGGCTTGGAGCCCGTCGGAGGCGGTGCAGGGAGTGGCGGAAAGTCAGTAGCTGTCGATGGGGCGACAATGATAGGGGAGGGGGAGTTGGGGTGGTTACAGCCGAAAGTGGTGCAGGGTTGGGGTGGACAGTGAGAGAAGGAAGGACGGGAAGGGGGGTGGAGGATGAGCTCCATGTGATGGTGGTTGGAGCAGCGGAGGGGGAGGTGAAAATGATAGTGGTGGTGGGTTGGGACATGGTGGCGGCGCGCGAGAAGGGCGGCGGCGGCGGTGGCGGCAGACGGCAGACGGCGGCAGACGGCGGCGGGAGCACCGGCAGGCGGCGGCGGCGCGGCGGTGGGCGGCGACGACGGCGGCGGCGACGGCGGCGACCAGGCGGCGGCAGCAGGCAGCGACCGAACGGCGGCGGTGGCGGCGGCGGCGAGCACCGGCAGGCGGCAACCAGGCGGCGGCGATCACCGGCAGGCGGCGGCGGCGGCGGCGAGGAGGACCGGACGGCGAGCAGTAGTGATGGCGAGCAGACGACACGGCAAGGAAATGGTGGGGCTCTTCCACGTCGAAGATACACCCTGAGAGTAGCCCAGACAGTGCAAGTCCTCGATGAGGAAGTGAGGGAATCCAACCCTCGAATTTGTCACGATCAATGGACCACCCTGTATATATTCGGTTCCTCTTCCAAGCGACCTTCTTCAGGGTGTTTTGTTCACTGCTGAATGAGAAAACTTTGTTTCTTATATATCTGCAGACGTGGCTGTTATCTAATTCTGACAGACTGTTACAGATGGAGGGAGGGATGTTGGAAGTCTTTATTGGTGTTTTTATTGTTTCTTTTCATTGGTGGAAACCCAACGTTTCGATTGGTGTCTCCATTACAGCTTGTGATTGGTGAAAATCGGCGAATGGAAAACCAGGCGGCAGCTTCGACGTGGCGTCGCTTTCCCGCTTTCTAGCACCAGTCGAGACGCGCCAGTACCTGTGGCCGCTGCGATCTCCCGCGGGCCTGTTTGTGTTGGTTCACGTGAGCTGTCGTCCCGTAACGCTGTTATTGCTGGCAGCCAAGGCGTCGGGATCCGGTACCCGTCTTCTCTGTTCATGTTGGCCGGTCGCTTGGCTATTTCTATTGCCTCTCTTATCTTCCCCCTGAAACTCAGAGGCTGTTTCTCCAGTACGCGAGCTTCGCCAAAAATCAATCTGCTTCCCGCACTCATCCAGGTGTTCTGCCATCGTTGACTTGGTGTGATGTCTTAGTCGGATATATCTTTCATGTTCAGATTCTGTGTGCTGATGGGTCGTTCCGTCTCGTCTGCATGCACTAATCCACATTCGCACCTGATTTCGTAAACTCCAGCTGGCCAGTAACTAATCGATATGATACTGTTTTTTGATTATTTCAAGCTGTATAGCACCGAGACTGAACTGTCGTGAAGAATATCACAATTATTTATCGTATACTCGTACTTCTGTCTAAAGCAGCACCAGTTTACTGTATCAACATAAGTAACTTCACTATTGTTTGTTACCGATCGTCTATTTTTGTGCAAACAGATATCGTTCCAGAGCGAATTTCGATATTTTTCTGCATATCCTGATTTTCAACAAGGAATTTTTATCTTGGTGAAAGCTTGGAACAAACGTTCCTATCATAATCAGGATTAGTCAGCGTTCAAGGTTCTACATACACCTGAAAGGAACGAATGTCATTATGATTTTGGACTCCAATGTTTAAGGGGAGACAGTGGCAGAAATAATGAAAAATTTACAAATTATTTTTATTTGCTTATTTGATAGTAAATACAATTGAGATCATTAGCCCAATTTTTTCCTTGAAATTCGAACTACAAATGGCATAAAAAAATTAAAACCGTAAGCAGTGTAATGCGCCAAGCCTGCTTTTCAATGTACCAAATGGAGGAAAATTTTATTGCAGATTTTGGCCTGTGAACCTAGAAAATATAGATATAGAAGGCTGTGATTTTTTGTGTACACAACAGCAGTGTTGTAAAGAAAGCTGTGGAGCCATTTTCTGGTTCAGTCAGTTTGGTATGGAAATCTGTCGAGTGTTATAAACAAGTTTTGTGCTGTTCAGTGGAATTTGAGTGACACTTGATTTATTGATCCATTCTTTGTGCAAGGTTGAATCTGTTGATCTCTTTTTCCAATGCCTAGGCCTGGTAAAGTATTTAAAAATATAGTAAGTCCCATATTTCCAATATAAAGCTAAAAACTGACATTGAGGTTAGGGTCGGGCCTGCAGATTCAAACATTAGCTTGTCTCCAAGTGCATCCAAAATAAAACTTGGTGCAGGGATTGTGTCAGAAGAAACAAATCATGACAGAAATACAGGTTTCAGAATTGTGGATCTGGATATGCTGACAGAAGCACTTAGAAAAGCCTGCAAGTGCTCTGTTTGTGGAGGAAATGTGGATTTGGTTGATGATGGAAAGGGAGAAGGTTTGGTATGCACATTGCACATTTTGTGTCACAACTGTGATGCTGACAGACCATTCAAGACATCAAAGGTCAGTAATAGAATCTATGAAGCCAATATGAGATTTGCTTATGGACTAAGATGTATAGGGATTGGAAGAGATGGCGGAAACCTTTTATGTTGTATTATGAACATGCCTGGTCCACCCCTAAAATTTTCTGCAATGAGTACTGCTCTCCTCAATGCAGCTGCAGAAGTAAGTGAAGAGAGCATGAAAATGGCAGTCCTGGGGGCAATTCAAGAAAATTGTGAAGCAACTAATAACAACGATATAGCAGTTTCCCATGACAGTTCCTGGATGAAGAGGGGGCATGGTTCACTGCATGGAGTTTCAACAATCATTAGTGTCGACACTGGAAAAGTATTAGACTTAGAGGTGATGTCTAAATATTGTTCTGCATGTTCCTTGCACAAGAAATATATTGATGCAGGTAAAGAAACAGAATTGCAAGAAGCCCATAATGCTGTTTGTAGCAGAAATTATGCAGGCTCCAGTGGTGGGACAGAAGCTGCAGGTATGAAATTCATTTTCCATAGATATTTGCAAAAGTATGGAGAAAGATACATACAGTATTTAGGAGATGAAGACTCAAGTGCTTTCAAGAATGTAGTTCAAAGTCAGACCTATAGAAAAGATTGCATTATTGAGAAACTGGAGTGCTTAGACCATATTCAGAAGAGGATGGGTGGACGATTCAGAAGACTTATTGCAGACAATAAAGGCAAGCTACTAGAGGATGGGAAGCCACTGGGAGGTAAAAACAGACTAACAAAGAAGAGAATTGACAGCCTACAAGTCTATTATGGTGCTGCAATTAGAAGTAACCTCACAAACTTGGACAGTATGAGGAAAGCAGTATGGGCCATTTGGTTTCATTCCTTGTCAACAGACACTACATCTCAACATGGCCTCTGTTCTAATGAATGGTGCAAAGTTTTGAAAAGTAAGGCAAGTGGGGAAGCTTATACCCATAAAAATAACCTTCCTTATGAGGTTTCAACGGCCATTAAACCAACTTTTAGAGCAGTGGCTTTACCAGAACTACTAGAAAAATGTCTGCACGGGAAAACATTGAACCCAAATGAAAGTTTCAATACTCTTATTTGGAAAAGATGTCAAAAGACTCTGTTTGTTTCCAATTTGGTGGTGAATATTTCTGCTTTGGAAGCTGCAGTAGTGTTTAATGATGGGAATGTGGCAAGACTTCACATCCTCAGCAAGTTGGGCTTTACCCGTAGAGTCTTCACTGAGCAGATCCTGGAGATCATCGATAAGCAAATAATCGCGAATGCGGAGACTTCAGTCCAGAACATACAAAAAATTGTTAGGCAAAGGAGCAGAGAAGCTAAAAGAGCTGTAGAGGAGATTAGGAAGAAATGGAATATGGATATGGTTAGTTTTAGCTAAGGTATGATACATGTTTTTTTTTTTACGTTTCATCCAAACTTTAAAATGATTTTTCTGCCACATAAGGTTTTCTGCTTTCAGGAACACATATATCAGAAACGACTGGAAGGATTGCAATGAAATTTGGCACAATTATTCTTTTACTTTGAAGCAATATTTAAGTGGAACAAAATTTTAATCGAGATATTATACACAGTTTTGTGGTTGATAATATATTGAAAAGTTTGTTTGTAAAAAATGTTCGAATCCAAAGTATCACAGTAAATAATAGCATTAAATTACCAAAAAGTTAGTTGTACACCCATTAGTGTAGATTATTTTACCATTAAAAAATTTGCCACATTTGCCTCGAAATTATGAAAAAGTGTACCTTAAAATAATAATGCAATACAAATTAAAAATTATCTCACTGCATTAGATTGTTATTAAAAATTCTGAATTTTTTAATAACATTGAACAAAAAATAGCAAAGATATGGATTTACAAAAATATCAGTGCAAGACTGCCACCGTCTCCCCTTAAACGTTAACAAACTACTAAATCGTATTTGATCATATTATAGCTTTCCCTTTTGATAAGTGGAGGCATTATACTAAATTCTTTCATCAGAAGATGAGAAATAAAACTGAGTTTACTATAATCTAACAATTGCATAACTGAAATTTAATTTAGCAGTACTACCGTTTTATGTTACGCAGAAATTGTTATGCATGACAAATAACTGCTTGTATAAAAGACACAGATGAAAATACATTATTGACTTGCTCAATTTGGAAGCGCCTACTCTTGAGTAAATCATCCAGTTTTTCTGAAATTATAATCATTTGTCTGTACATATAAATCACATGTACCGATTTCCGCCACTTCAGATAATTCCTTCATGGCGCGCCTTTTTTTATTTTATTTATCGGTTCATTTTTGTCATTTACTAGGCTGGCGAAAGAGAACTATAATTCCAAATACATTGCTGACAAAAGATGAAGCATGAAGACATGGCTAGATGTCAATGTGATGTGTACACACCATACATTAATATGTAAATGATTAGACTTATCATTCCCTTTGACAGACATACTACTACCAGACTGTATTAATACTGTTCTTGTTTAGTGCTGATACGTGACCTATTGAGTGCATAGGGGCGTGAACAGCGTCAAATGAGAGTGATCACCAAGGACACCTTGAGGGTACTGCATACACTTGTCAATGTTATCAGCAGCAGAAGAGTTTGAAAGTGACCTCGTTGTAGATTTGTTCGGATGGTCCAGTCCAGTAGTATCCAAATTTGTGGGGCATACTGATGTGGCAGTGGCTCGATGTTGGACACCATGAGAACTTGAGGGCAGGCATTCTTGTCGCCAAGCCTCTGGTCGACCATGCGTGACCACCATAAGGCAAGATCGCCATTTTGTGTAAAAAGTGCACCATAGCCCTTTCACATCTGCATCTATTATCCGAGAACAACTAATAGACTCTCTGAAACATTATGTCCTATCCCACACAACTGGTTGAAGACTAGCAGCAGCCGGACTAGGGAATTACTGCCCCATGCATAGATTTCCCTTAACATCAGACCACAAAGGACATTCTTTGGAGTGGTGCTATGAACTGGAAGCGTGGACTGCTGATGAATGATATCGCCTTGTGACCAGTGCTGAATCGCGCTTCTGCACTACCTTGGATGACCATCAGTGAGTGTGGAGAAGTCCTAGTGTTTCAGTGTTTTGTAGAGCCACAGCAATGTTACCCCTGGCGCCATGGTCTGCAGACACATCAAGTATGACTTCAGGTCACAAGTGGCAATAACTGAGGGAATTCTGACGGTATGGCATGAATATCTTGAGTCCTGATGTGTTACCTGTCATGTGAAGTATCATGGTGCCACTTCTCATCAGGACAGTCCTTGTCTACACATGGCACATGTTTGTACGAACTGTCTACGTGATATTGAGGTACTGCATGGCCAGCAAGATCGACAGATCTATCCCCAATAGAATATTTGTGGGACCATCCTCACCCGGCTATATTAGAGGCCAGAGGGCTGCAATGTGGCAACATAGTGAATAGAAGTATTTGTTTATGTACTTTTGCGTCTTCTGTTTAACCCGACTTGACAGTGTAATTGTGAGATAATGGTCTTTATGAAAATTGTAGCATATAGTCGAGATTACAGTTGGAGATAAAACCAATGTACCATAAGTTATAATTCTATAAAGTTTATTATGTTTTTACATGCATGTCTGCACCTGGTTATCTAAATGACATACTCTGACAGAACTGAAAAAACTATGTATAATATTAAAATAATGTTTTGGCTTCATAAATTTAGTATCCGAATCTTCTCGTGATTTTGTATGTGCCAAAATTATAAATATTTCCATACATTCACCTTGATTGATAGAATTAGTTTTGTGATACCCAAATAGCACAACAGACCAGTCTATTGAAATTGTTGTTACATTTGTACATAATAGTAGTTTGATTTAAAATGTGAACTATTAATGCATAATTTTCTTTGCAGATGCCAGAAAAATGTTGTGTTCCTGCTCTACAAGAGCAATTACAAATTGAGCAAGGAATGGGGTTATGTACCATCATAGTTTTCATCCCTTGAAGAGGAATACAGAAAATGCTGGACAATAAATACCTGCAGAGATGAATGGAATCCATTCAAGGGAAATACTGTTCATATAAAACATTTGAATGTGATGTATGAAGACTGGAAGTTTACAAGGACTTTGATGGGTACTGTCACAAGTTCAATGAGACAAACACTTTTATCAGAAGTCATGCCAGAATTATTTTTTGGTTTACCCTAACATCAACGAGGTGTGATCCTGAAATCAGAAAGAAACGTACATTCAAATAAGAACAGAAGAATGAGGCCTGGCTAGTGAAGGACATTATATCACATTTTCGCTGTTCGTGTACTGAGAATCAGGAAATACTAAAAAGGGCAGGAAAATGCAGTGATAATATTAATGAAATACCCTTTCATACTGTAAATTTTTCTGAGTACATACCTGAGATTAAAGTGAGTATCGAAAACAATGACAAACTTATTACAAATGTATGTGTGATAGCTATCAGTCTATAGTATGGTGGGCAGTACCAGTTGTCTGGCTAGGGAGTCACATCAGGCATTGTACCAGAGCACTTTTGTTATTTCAGAAATTGTCGAATAATCTTTCATTAATCTAGGTGCGCAGTACCCTCTGACAGGAAAACTACAAACTGTTAGTTTTGTATCATAATTTAGTAGGTATCGTCAATAATTAGGTGCAAACTGAAATGATTCCCAAAACTAGGTATTTGAATCTGAAAAGAAGTTTTGTGTTATGAGTATTTTGGGAATAAAGCTTGCAAAATGTGCCCCAGCAGCAGCAGATGTTCACATGACTCAGTTTGTAAGTTTTTTGAGCAGCTTGAGCATAGAAAATGATGATGTTGACCAGTTTGTGCTTCTGTATGTTTGTGGTTATGCAGCATAAAAACAGTTCAGCTGCTCAGTTGCAAAGCATGCACTGGTTTTATGTTATGCATACTTACTACAGATAAGTATTTGGAAAATATCATCTGAACTGGAATGAGTAAGCAATCAGATACTGTTGTGGAACTTGCCAACTTTGCAGATGCAATTAGGCAGCTTCCAGAATCTGAAGAGCATGAAGCAAAATTTCTCACATGTAAAAATGAAAATTAGTTGTTACAGAATCTGGTTGTCCAAAGAGTGGAGTTACATGTTGCTCTCAGAACACTCGTAACAAACTCAAGTCTGTGGAAGACCATTGAGTGACATTGCAAGAAGTTGGTTTGCATTATGAGTAACACATTGCTAAATAATTACACCAAACTCAAAAACCGTAACTTAATAAGTCCCAAGAAGGAAAGGAATTCACACAAATTGAAAAACATTGCACAACATTTGACACAGAACTACAAAACTACCTGTATATTGTGACTGGATAAGAAAAATCTTTCTGTAACATTTCATAACATTTTTTACTGCCACTCTGTTTTAGACACTGAATGTTTCTTTATTGCTGACTATCGTATTTCCAATTTAAATTTTGTTGCCCTACGTTTCTACTTACCACTTTCACTGTAGTTTATCAATATTTAGTCAGACTGAGAATTGTTATCAAATGAATGTTTAGTTCATTACTAATCTGTTACTGTAAATTTCAATTTGTTTTTCCCATTCTTTACGCCATACATCTGTTCTTTTAACTGTGTTCAGTGTGTTGAGTCAAGAATATTGTGGTGACATTATTATTGTGTCTCTGCTGGCTTAGATGTCCTTACTGAAGACAAACACATTTATGTTATTGCCACATGCAGTTTTGAGACAGAATATCAGCCTCATCCCACTGGGACTTCAAGGCCTACCACACACAATATCTGGCTTACATTTACATTGCACTCTTTGAACTTACTCATGGGCATGTTCCTCATGTAAAACATAGTGAAATATTTTCCTTTTTTGTCTGCTATTGTTTCATACTGTGGACCCATACAAGAAAAAGGACACCTTATCCAGCTGATATGGTAAATCGATTTCATTGCAGCATTATTTCAGATTATGCACTAGATGTCGAATATAGTTAGTTTCACAGCCACACTTTTGTCCATTTGCAACGCATTTTAAAGTTCGACATTGTGTGTCATAGATAGAAATTGGTGGTTTAATATAGTGACCACAGTTAAAACTACTCCCCTCATCTTCTTCAGATATATTATTGCACAGTGTAAGAAGGCTACTTTTTTTCTTCACAACCTGAAACCTTCTACATTATCATTAATAAATATTGGAGGTGACCACAATGAAATAATCTATAAACATGGGTGAATTAAATTCTAAAAAATAACCAAACAGTCATGCTTCTTATAAAAAATCCAGAACTCACCCTGCCTCAATCACATGTGTAAAAGAACTTAATTATACATGTATAATCTGTGATAAATAGAAAGCACAATCAATATACTGATGAACCATGTATAAAAAGTTTGTTAAAAATAATTATTACTACATCACAATCATGTACAAAGTTGTAAAAAATATTTTGTTGCGGTTCCGAGATACCATTAAATTATTCTGACACCGTTTCCAGGTCTGAGAAATATTATAAGTATGTATCCTATAAGAATGCATCACTGCTGAACTCATAACTGTAAATCTCGGATGGGAAATGTCATAAATAATGTTATGAAGTAGGCGTGAATTACCTAAATGCTTAACACAAAGATTTGCAGTTGTTGCGATGAAATGAAAATAAAATGTGTAATGCCAACATAGAGTCAGCATACTGAGAAATTAGTTTTTCGAATTTACTACCAGGAACTACATGTACTAAAAGAAACGAACTGCAAATTTAGAACAATTGTCACACAGTCCGCACTCTTCAAAATCTAGGACTAGCCGACCCATTGACATCACAAGCTACGACATTGTCAGTTTGGCAAGCGACCGTGGACCAGTGAGGACGTCAACTCCATCCCAATGCTAGTATCTGGCATCTTGAAGACCAGTTACAACAGTTGTGGGCCAGCTTGCCCCCAGAGGCATACTATGGCTTTATGATACCCAAGAGTGAACATCATATTGATAAATTGGCTCATACTGCCAAGATCGTTTTAGATAAGAATCGATTTTGTAATCGATGAAATAACATCATATGTGCACTCAACTAGTGAAGTTTCATTTTGTCGTCTCCTCTCCTTTCAGGGGCTTCGTTTTCCTTTTTGTTAACCAGTGCACTTTGGCCCTGCCTTCTTTAATAAATTCCCTAAACTCCCTCAATATCCCTTCCCAGTGTCTGTTAGTAAAATCGAAAGGCCTGAAATTTGAAAGGAAGAAATGAAGATTATGGTTTAACAGCCTGACGACAATGAAGTCATTAGAGATGGAGCACAGGCTCAGAGTGTTTTGTTAAGGATGGCATAGGAAATCAGTCCAACATTTGCCTACAGTGCGTTAGGGAAATCACGAAAAACCTTCATCTCAGTGCCTGGTATTTGTAGGTCAGGGGTTCCCAATCTGTGGTAATTACCCCCTGAGAGGCAAAATATAATTTCCTTAGGGATAAAAACAAAAGGATTCAATTGTGTTGCAGTCATGAAACTAAATTTTTTTTCAAAGATCATTGCTATTATCACTATTTTGTAAGACTCTAGTACTGATCACATAAGTTACCAAAAAAATTTTTTTTAAATACTAGCATAAATGCATGACACAATGTGATGGATTTTACAGCTTGTGAAATGAATTAACATCATCTTCACATAGTTACCCACTATAAGGGTTACCATTTCATCCAAATTCCACCAAGTTTCTAACGCAAATTAAAAAACCAGTAAAAAAACTGGTTTTGGACTTCCATGTCAACTCATTGTGACGTCTAATACACACAGTAACGATACTCTCTGCTACAAGAGCTGTTATCATTTCACAGCTGGAGTGACAGTAGTGCTCCAAGTGGTGGGAAAGTAGAGCCATATGCTTGTAAGGATGACGTTTGTATTTCATCTCTTTTCTACGTGATGTACGACATACATATTATATTTTTTTCCTCCAAGAGTTTGTATAATATCAGAAGTCATCAATGAATGTGAAATAAATGTAAAAACATGTAAATATCTCTGATTCAGTGACAAAAGCTACAACATACTCATGAAGAAATACTTACGAATATGTGTATAACTGCAGCTTATTCTGCTGAAAGCAAGAGAATATAAACCTATTTCATACATAAGAATCATATATTTCAATTGTTTTCTGTTCTTAGTATGACAGGCACTTTCCTTGACATATAAAATTTTTTATGAAATCTAATGATTCACCATTCTTACACGTCAATCGATTTTTTAATATTTGAATCTTTTCATAAATGTAATTACTTATGCTTCAAAAGCGAATGTTTTGAAGATTCTTGCCATTTGTAATTTAAATGTAGCAACGATTGTTGAATTGGTTTCTTCTGTGTTGGGATACACTTAAATTGCTTTTGACGTTTTATCGCCACTTCTGTGTGATTTTTCCCTTCAGCTGCAGGTATGGTGGCTTATTTGGTACACTAAATAATGTAGGTATTACATTCCATATTTCATTTCTGTGTTCCACATTCACTGATTGGGCTGAAAGTATAGAGAACAAAACTTTGCACTGTTGGATGGATGACAACGTGTCTACAGATGGTAAGGTCTTCTTGTATTTACTAGTAGATTTTGTTATTCAAGAAAAACAAAAATTTTCAGTAAATACAGGGTATAAATTTTAAGTTGGCAGATCAGAATAACTCGAAAAAAAAGTTTCACACGAAAAAGTGTGTAAAATTCAAAGTTGATTATTTTCGAGGAGGACATCTGCTGGTGCTAAAATTAGCCCGCCGCTCCACAGGCAGAGATAAAAGCATGTTAGTAGCACCTCAGGAGAAGAGATAAAGTATCGGGGCACAGCGACTTGATGGTGTGATTTCCTGAAGAATGACTCTGGAGATGACTATTCACAACTTTGAAAAACTGTATAACACTTCTTTTGCAGTCCCTGCCACAGTACAGCTATGGAAAAAATGTTTTCTTTATGAAGATACATTGGACTGACAAAAGAAAGACTTTCTGTACAAAATGGCAAAATGGCGCCGATCGATGTAGTAGATAGTGATTCAACTTCCAAAAACAACAGGTTCATCCGTGATATTAAACGTATGAAAGTAATAGAAACGTGAGGAATGGTACTTTGTTTGATTCATGCGATCGTTGAAATCATTTTGCATGTGCAAACATTACCGAAAATGACCTACCTGCAGATAGTACCGAATGAATCTGTGCAAAGCGTGCTGATGCTCACTGCAGCACGATAGATAGCATTGTAAAACCTAACATGGTATCTGATGATGATAAAAATTCTTTATTGTTAATTATTGCTGAACTACCAGAAGACTTAAAAATTCTGAGCGATGAAAACAGAAGTCTTAAACTTTATTTGGAAGAGAGTGATCAGCAGATACGTGTAAACATGTCTAACCCACGGAAGGAGTGCCAAAGAGTGAGGTTCCGACTATAACGGCTCACTATAAAGTTAGACAGTAGATGGGTAACTGTAACATCGAAGGGGAATTCTTGCAAACCTGTTAACAATAAATATGGGCAGTACCTTCTAAACACAGATGATATCGAAATTGTATCAGCATGCTTGAGACTCAGAACATAGTAAATAACAAACTAATATGTAAGAAAGAATTTAAATCAAAATTTGTGCAGACAGTTATTCAAAAGGATTGTCAGCTACGAAAATGGAAAGTAGGCCTTCCATGACTAACGAATCTGAAATAGAAGGAATCGTTAAACCAGGGGCTGGTTTACGAGAGATATCAACATCAATCAAGAAAGACAGCATAGCCCTCATGGAAAAAGACTTTGTAGTGTTAGTGGCCGGAGCAAATGACGCCAGCATAAACGAGAGGAAGATAGTGACATCGACACTGAAGAAGACTCTCGAAGTGTTAACCTGCCTCATTGAAATGATTTGCCTCAGTGGTTATGTGTGAATAAGGAAGTGGAACAAACCAACAAGGAGTACAAAGCTATCTGTAGGCACTTTAAAAATGTTACCATAATTAACACCAGTAGTTGTAGCAGAGATTGGCCAGCAAACATGCCCAGCACTTCGACAACCTAGGTAAACATTTTTTAAGTGATAAAGTTCTCAGAGTAATATCGGATAAGCTTGGGAACAAAGAAAGACCACTGCTCTGTTTAGACTATGTCTCAACTGAAATGACAAAAAACTTAAAGGTATGGATCAGGGTGGTCGTTCCAGTAGTACAGGGAACTGCCTACTCAACTTTTATATGGTAACATTATGTTGCATCAACTAAGTAAAGATGCAAATAAAGCAATGCCAAAAGCAGCATTACAGGTATGGCAGATAAAAAATTAATAGTTAATGAATTTTCCAATGAAAACATGGTGGATATTTTGTGGTTACATGAAAATTGATGTAAAGAGAATGAGCTCGGGTACAAAGTATTGGATGATTACACATTACTTAGTTGCTACAGTAGAGAATATCACTTACATGGAGATGTAGCAATATATGCAAAAACACCTCTTGCACATCTCAGCACCGTTTGTGCTGAATTACGTTTTGAAATATCAGGACTAGTGACTGAGAGTATTAGGCTAGCGGTAGTAGTAATATACATGCCACCTAGTGGTGACCCACATGTCTGCCTTGAGATATTTGAGGACCTCTTAATGTACTTTGGTATAACAAAATGGAAGAAATATAATATTGTCATTGGAGGGGATGTCAATTCAAGCTTTAATGTTCTGCAGGACAAAAAAACTGTGACAGAGCTCATAAATTTGCTTCGACAATTTACCCTGTACCATGTTAACTCTTCTCAGATTATGATGCAGTATTTATTAGTATTAGTAATGTAACTTCAAATTGTACTGACCCAAAATCCAAAATGTTGACTATTAGATGAGTGAGTAGAGAGACAATGGACAGGTTTAGACATGCCCTCACTTGATTCAGTTGGGACTCCCTTTTTAGTAGGCTTCAACATTGTTCCCCTGATATTATTTTCACTAAGTCTTGCTCTGTATTTTTTAATATATTTGGAATAACATTCCTGTGAATAAATGTACAGAAAATATTAGTAGTAATTACAAAAAAAGGAAAGACAAGGAACAGTATACTCCACTGAAAAATACTGTTATATTATATACAGGCCTGAACAAAAATGGTAAATCAGAAATGTATAAAGAATTGTATGCTCGAGCTAAGCATAAGTATAGGCAGGCAGTCAGTGATGCAAAGAAAGTATATAATAAAGTAAATATTGAAAAGTTGAAAGGTGGCTACACTGAGTCACAGCGCCAGAGATTGCGCCAAAGATTATTATTCCGCCGCCTCCACTGGGCGCAGTAGTAGTTCAGAGGATGTCGAGAGCAGTCATTGTTCTGTTGGGCGAGAGAGCAGACAATCTGAGTGTTGACTGAAATGTTGTACTGTTCGGTTGGTGTAATGTATAGATGGAAGAAGATGAAATTCTCAGAATATATTTGAGAAAGGAGATGGGCTTTTGATTTATGATGCTGATGTAATGGAATATTTTCGTCAATATATAATGAAGTACAAAGATATTACAGTTTTCTTTAATAACAATCTCTCTTGCTCACAGGTACAGTCAACAAAGCATCTGGCTCGTGTTCATTCATTAGACTTGTAATTCTGGTTTCTACATGCAATTATAGTATTTCTGGTTTTTCAATTAGTTCATTGTAAATGGTTTTTAAAATATTTTGTCATATTGAGAAAGAACCAAGCCAGATACATGTACGCTGAGTCACACTACCACACACAGAACAGTTACATTTGTGCTTTGTTGTTTCGTAGCTTTTATAGTTGCGGGGAACTTAATTAATTAATTGTGTTAATGGAAATTCCTTGTCATTCTTTATTTCTATTGTATGTAGTCAGATTGCGTGCTAATACTAGTCAGGGCCAACTGGTTGTGAGAGTTCGTAACCGGTCACACAGCTGGTAAAATTATTGCATTTATTCATTAATATTAGTCTTTTCTTTTTAATTAAACCCCCTTGCAAAGCCCAAAAATAAATGCAAAAAAGCCTGGAGTGTAATTAACGCAATTGCTCACTCTAAACAAAATGATGATATTGCCATAATCCCAGAAGAATTTAATAAATTGTGTACCTAATCCACTGAAGAAATTAGTAGTTCAATAAAGGAATCTCTACTAGGCTTAGAAAAGCCTTTCCAAAGCACTTTGACTGAAGTGTGTCCAAATACTATCCTGAAAAATAGGGAAAAATTTAAAAACCTTCATCTACTGTTGATTACTATGATTTGTCATGTAATTTGTTGAAAGATGCTATTGATTGTATAATTTACCCTTTAATTTATTGTGTAAATGAATGTCTTGTTGAAAGTAAGTCCCCTGATAAACTAAAAATTTCTAGAGTTCTGTCCATGTATAAAAAAGGTGAAAAGTACTGTCCCACTAGCTATTAGCCCATATCCATCACTCCTGTACTCTCCAAAAAAATTTAAACTATAATATATAATCAAGGTAGTGATAAACAAATTGGATTTAGGAAAGGTAAATCCACAACTGACGCAATGGATCCCCTAGTAAAATTTGTCCTAGATGTGTTTGAGGCTAGGGACTACACCCAGGCTATGTTTTGTGACTTGAGCAGAGCTTTTGATTGTGTAGAGCATAATACTTTGTTGAATAAGCTCCCTATTACTGTTTTGATGGCAACAGTGTAAATATGTTTAAATCTTTCCTAGAGAACCGCTAACAAGTTGTGTGCATTGGTAGAAAGAAATCAAATTCGGTTTATGTTAGGTCTGCAGGCCCACAAGAATCGGTGCTCAGACCTTTATTGCTTCTGTTAATGATTAGTGATTAGTCTTTGCTCATTAATTCCCGCACAATATTGTATACCAATGACACAACATTTATAAATAAAAACTCAGATCTAGCTACACTGAAAACTTTGACTGAAAATACCCTTGCTCAATCTTCATTATGGTTCAGAGTGAACGGTTTCTTGCTAAACAAAAGGAAAACCCAGGAACTTTACTTTAACTTAAAGCAGATCTCTAACTGCCATGAATTAGAAACCATTAAATTTTTAGGTGTTACTATTGACAACAAATTGACCTGGGAACCACACATCGAAAATATATTGGCTAGACTTTCAAGACTTATTCATGTATTTAGAAATTTAAAAAGACATGTTCCAGATAACTATGTAAGACCAGCATATTTTGCTTTCTTCCAAAGCATCATATCATATGGAATTTTATTGTAGTAGTTGTCATTTAAATGACATTCTACTTTTACAGAAGAAAGTATTAAGAATAATTACTGACTCTGGTAAATCTATGTTCATTAAATTGCAATGTCTGACTGTACTAAACTTATTCATTTATAATGTTTTGTTGTACATTAGAAACAATGTTTCAAAATTTGTACTGAGAAGTGAAATTCATTACCATAACACTAGAAATAGAACATGTGTAGACATGCCTGTGACTTAGATTATGTAAGTCACAGGACTCCTACCTAGTCCTTGGACTAAGGATGTTTAACAGACTAAGCAAATATTTTAAGGATTGCCCGTAAATATTTTAAAACCAAATTGTATAAGGTACTAGTAAACAATACTTTTTACACTGTTGTCGAATTTTTTTCTAGATCAAAGTACTGCTTTGTAACATTTGGTTTGTACTTTTATCCATTTCATTAAAACTAATGGACATTGAGAAATGTAAGCTCTAGACTTTGTCTATTGCTGCAATGAGCTGAATGACAATGAAATATTATTATTATTATTATTAATGTGTAATGAATTTGTTGAAGATCTCTCTTGTTTTCTATATTATGAGAACATCAAAGCCATGAAATAGTTACTTAACAATGCCAAAGAAACGACAGATATGCTTTTGTAAAAAAAGTAAACATTGTAGTTCACATAACGATTGTGTCTAATACCGCCAGTTTTTTCATATGGAAATATGGTAGCGCTACCCACTACAAACATATTTTGCACGTTGTACCATGCATCAGTGACAGTAAACTGAGACATATATATAAATATATCACGAAAACACTGTTTCCCAGATGCAGGTAGTTCCCATCATAGACCATAAGTTGCTTCGTTATTCAGTTCTCAAGAATAAATGAATTAATGGGTCTGTGATACAATTTCTACTCCTTATTTCTAACAACTTGTTCTTTATAGAACTATGTAAAATGCTTAGTGTACCATGAGCTCTACCTAAAGCTCCTTCTCATAAAAGAAAGCTAGGTATTCTCACTGACGGTAGATTCTTGTCACAAAACATCCTTTCTCTGCATTACACCTCTCCCTAGCGACACTTACCTGACTCATACCCTACTTCCCCATTTACAATGGACCAATTTCAAATGCTTGTGCTATGCTTAGGCCTATTGTTCGTAAATCACTTGATTACTGGACTCTTTACTTCTGTACTTGTAGAAATTGGAAGACTTCAGATGACCGATGCTTTTTGTATGACCACTGTCCCTACTACACTCATGTTCAGAGAAAACAGAAGACCTTGGACGACTAGAAATACGAGGTTCAAATTCACAGGACATGTTCATTAGTATGTTCTGCATAAATGACCAGCATTTGAACCATGTCGGCCTTCGGGTTCAAGGCCTGAATCGATATAGTGGCGCAACACGCCATATCGGTAGAAAGTGCCTGCGGCTTTCGTTGTCACTATAAACCGAAGGTTATTGATTAGTGAGACTTAAGTAGACATGCAAGATGCCTTGCAGACTTATGTGCAAACCCTACGATCAAATCAGTGAGTTTGAAAGAGGGTGCATTATTGGTGGGAGAGATTCTGATGCATCATTCCAGGAAATTGGTGCTCTTGTGGAACGAAGTGTTTCGGCAGTGCAAAGGGTGTTTGCAGAATGAATCACGGAAGGCCGTAGAAAACGACGTGATGGATCAGGTCGCACCACTCAGACTATCCCCAGAGAAGATCGATACCTGATCGAGTGGTATTCCAAGGCAGTTCTGCGTCCTCTTCGTCTCTGGCTCAACAGTGCAGCAATGTAACACATCGTACACTATTAGGGGTGACAGTGCGTCACCGTTTATTACTCTATGGGTTATGTGCACGTCGTCCACTTCTCCGCCTTCCTTTGACGAATGAGCAGAAACGTTCTAGACGGCAATGGAGTATGGAACGATGTCATTGGAGACAGGAATGGCATCAGATAGTGTTTTCAGATGAATCCAGGTTGTGTTTGTCTGAAAATCATGGCCACATTTCAGTTCGAGAGGGGAAGCAGCATAACAGTGAGTGCCATTCGTGCAAGAAATACAGCACCAACTCACGGCCTTATGGTGTGGGGTGCTATTGGGTACAACTATAAATCACAGTTGATGCGTATCTATGGCACTGTGGCTGGTGTGACCTACATGAATGACATCCTGCGACCCAAAGCCATACGTCTTCTGCACAACACCTCAAACGCCATTTTTCAGCAAGACAATGCATGATCACATGTTGTGGCACGAACACATGGCTTCTTGTCAGCCTTCTGCCATGGCCCACCAGATCATTAGACTTGTCGCCAATCGAAAATGTGTGGTATATGGTGAAACGATTGGTGCATCACTGTGACCTAATGCCAATCACCACAGATGGCCCTTGGAACTAGGTGAATGCACCATGACTGGCTATACCACAAAACGCCATTCGCGCTTTATATGTGTCGATGCCATCATATATAGAGCAAGTTATCAGGGCCCATGGCAGACCCTGTGTCTACTGAGCCAAGGTGGCTGAATAGCTAATCATATCTGCAGAATATACTAATGCACATGTCCTGAAAACATGAACGTCCTATCTCTAGTCGTCCTAGGTATTCTGTTTTTTTTTCTGAATATGAGTGTACTACAACAATTACTACTACTGCTGTTATCACTGATAATAATTATGCACTGTAAGCCTTACGACATTGTGGTAGCCATCACATAATTACTGCTGTGTTGTGCTGTCGAGCACAACCAGGCCACTTTCAGAGTCTGTCAGGTGCTGATAATGCCATCACACACAAACAAGTACACATCATCTCAGTATCCTTTGCAGTAACGATTTAACATGAGGCAGAGTCCATGCATCTTATGTAACCTACAACACTAAACAAAAACAACACTAATTAACTCTCCTAACAGCCCTATCTGTCACAGAGAATAGAAACTCTAATCGTGCATATGCTTGTTAATATTGTGTGTGGTACAAAGTTAGATTGCACCCAAAAATATCTTCTTGGTGCATTAATTCCTTTGTTAGTCGCTGCAGTAAAATTGGTCCTACTACCACGTCAATCCTTTCTATTTTCAGCTTAATTTTATGTCAAGACTTTTTATGTTAGTGAGGATTTTATTTCGGAGAATTCCTGCTTTTAATTAGGCTGGAAAGTAAATTGTTCAAATGTCATAACAATGTTTTAGGTACGCCTAGGAAGAAACATAAAAAAACCCAGTATGGTTAGAAGCAGTTTGAAACGCTTGTACGGGTGTTGCAGCATACATTGCGCTGAGAAATAATTGTTAAGAAAAAATTTCGATGTGTTGTGGAGTTTCTGAGTTAATTAGTATTGAAGTTAGTCAATCAGTCCATTCCACATGCAAATTCAAGCGGATTGCCAGAGACAGTGTCGCCATATGTGTTCTTTGTTTGTTTCCTAAAAACAGACCAGAGAGTGACACAAAAATTAGACATGGGATGGTAGTAAGGACTGAACCCAAGCAAAGGGCTGAGCAGTCTCATGCACTGTCATCTACATTCTAAGAACAACTGACACTAATTGTGCCTGGAGGGCCATTTGAATTACCCGCACAATGGCCTGATTGGCTAATTTCAATTCTAATTAACTCGGAAGTGCGCAATGTATCGAATTTTTTTCTTAAAAATTACTCCTCAGCACATACTATCCTGCAACACCCTCACAAGCTTTTCAGATTGTTTCTGGCCATTCTGTATGATTGAGAACAAGCTGATGTACAACGAATTACAGCAGTTTATTGCTTTCCTCCCTAACGTAAGTGCTGGCGTTGTAAAGGATTCTTCAGCTGCCCTCCAACGGTATGACGAGGGCTCTGTATTTTCGCTCACATAATTATACCCTCATGGATCTTTTACGTAATTAGATGCAGAAAAACCCCAATGATGTTATAACAACAATTTCAAAAAGTGGTTTAAACAGAAGAATAAAATTAGAATAAAAAATACTGGAAATCAACAATTAGTGACAGAAACGACGTTGAAAAGAAGGAAGACCGAACATGTCTACAAAAATAGAACAGCCATAACAAAAGAAGTATGCAATGTTCAATATCACATAAGAGAAAGATTTTCATTAGTACATTTCAGATCTATAGTGTCTTCTCCTATGTTGAGAGTTTTGCGATCTCACAGACAGCAGGAACATAGTCATTCTTAGATAAGGGACATCTAAAATCTGTATTTCAATTTATCTATATATCACGAGACTTGAGAATGAGAACAGCACTATCAACCTTTGGTTCACAATTGAAAACGATTTGCAAATAATGTTCTCATAAAAACGCAAACTGCCGACTATTGTCTGCTCAATAATAATGACTCCAAATTAGACCAAGCTATGATTACCAATGCTGAAAAGAATCAAAACATTTTTAAAGATCACAATACTTAGGGCCCGAGTGCATTAGTAGACTTGTCATAAAAGCTGTGATTCAAAGTGTATCCAGTTTCTATGAAAAGGTTATTAATTTGTTTGCTTCACAGGAAGATACAAGAATTGACTTAATGCACAAGAATTGTACACACATACATTTCTCTATCATGTACAAATGATACTGATACTGTGTTGCCAAGGTTTTCCCAATAGATTAGTTGTGGAAAAGATTCTCAGACAAGGTCTCAGAAGTCGTTGATGAGAAACTGCCACAGTATTTCATCATAATTGTGGAAATGATTCTTGGGCAAGATCTCAGAAGTCGTCTCATGCATACACACACACACACACACACACACACACACACAGAGAGAGAGAGAGAGAGAGAGAGAGAGAGAGAGAGAGAGAGAGAGAGAGCTAAGCCATGATTGAAATCTTATATATATATGCCATTCCTAAGTGGGAAATACACACTTCTAATGGCGCCAAATTCGGTAGCCAACAGCGAAGATTTCCTGACTGGTAGTGGGAAGGACAGACATGACATTAGCAGCACAAATATACGAACAACAAAAGCTATTGGTTGTAGATGTGAAGTGTCTTTCTCTTCATGATCTTTGCATATGCTAGGATTCAAACATCCAAATATTTGTGACAACTTGACATGGAAGAATATTAATGTTATGGCTTCTCGTTTCATTCGCAGCAATTTAAGCTCTCCCCTTGAAACCTCCCCTTAGAAAAATTTATGAATGATTGTGCTGATAAATCCCTTACATTATTTGATTTTCAAACAGCTGAGCACAACTGAACATACTCAGACATTTCTCTCTTTACTTATTCAGATCATCACTAAACTGACACTCAATATTTTTAGCGTAACACAGTCTGACTGACAATAACCTATACCTTTCATGAATCACTTACCTCACAAAAACCTTCGTCATTCGAACTACTGCAATACAGCGAGCGCCAATACTGCCAGCTAAATATAAGATTCTAACTACTGAAGGCACTAACTACTGAAAGGCATAGTTAGCAAATGAAAGATTTTGATAGAGAACAAACAATGTATTTACCTTAATAGTGTTCAAAAGTCATAATATACTGTACATATCAGTCCATGATATCCAATATTACAAATCTCTCTCCCCACATCCACCACTGCTGGTGACTCACCTCCAACTGTGCAACGCTACACGCTGTTCACATCCAGCTGCCCAACACTACAATAGCAAACAACAATGCAAACCAGCCGCAGACTGCACACAGCACAGCTTGTGATTTTCAAACAGAGCACTACGTGGCATTACCAATAAAAAAACCTAAACAGCCTACTTACACCCTCACTTTCCTGTCTAACCACACACATGGAAATCGCCCCATATTTGGAAACAAAAAGCCTAATAGTTATTTCATCCTTTGTTCTCTAGTCAGACAGAAATGTAAATAACACAAAATACTGAAGTACATACTTTTATTACATTCATAAGAAAGTCCAGAATGTGCCGACAATGCTAAGATGGAATTTTTCAATAACACTAGCCATTACGCTAAGCATGAGTCATGAATAAATGTAACACATTTGTGATAAATTTTCAATGCACAGTTGCCTTGAAATGGCATAATACATAATATATAAATATGGCCACCTGCCGCATCGAGTCAAAGATGTTACCAGTATGACGTAATAGTCTGTGGTGCTAAACAGAATTGGTATAATTCTGCTGTTAATGTATACTGGAGAACAGCTACTCCACCTGTCAGATGATGAATCAAGGAGTTCAGCGCTTGCATAAATGCTGTCGTTCATCCTGATGCTGCCATTGGTCGCTCCACCACCCGTTTTTCATAAGCTGCATGCCGAAATACACGTTCAGCCTGATGTATGATTACCCTTGCTGCTGTCAGCGGAAAATTTGGATCACCACCAAACCATCATCCCCTGGATGACCAATAAGTTCCCTTTGATATTGCTGTGACTCTAATATTGCCATCTGTTGATCTTAACCTATGATAAGTTGGAAACCCATATATTCTTATAGCTACAGGTTTCCAGCACTTCTTCAATTCCTCCGTTCCAGTACAAAGATGCTGATGAGACAATTTTGGTGCTTTTGTAGCTCATGTTGTGTCCTGTACTGAGACAGTGTGTAACCTCCCCCTCACTTATCGACCAGCCGGCTGAAGTGGCCGTGCGGTTAAAGGCGCTGCGTCTGGAACCGCAAGACCGCTACGGTCGCAGGTTCGAATCCTGCCTTGGGCATGGATGTTTGTGATGTCCTTAGGTTGGTTAGGTTTAACTAGTTCTAAGTTCTAGGGGACTAATGACCTCAGCAGTTGACTCCCATAGTGCCCAGAGCCATTTTTGAACCACTTATCGACCTTCATGCCAGTGAAAAATTAAACCACGTGTACGCAATGGAAATTTGTGAAAAGCAATCGTCACCAAAGAGGGAGGAAGGATTATGTGTAAATGAAAGGAAAAATGCAAATGGAATTGGTGAAAATTCATTTTGAAAAAGGGTAAAGTTAATAAAGAAAGTAAATGTGTGGTTGTTACATTAACAGTTAACTGGCGTTAATTAGATATTTGAGATGTGAGGAAAATTATGGTCGCCAGTCCTATGGACAACTACTATAATAACTGAAAATTAGCACTAAAAGCGTGGCAACTGAAGTTTGATATGTGTTACGTGAAAACTGAATGTTTGTCAGAATAGATTTCGCTACACTCTGACTTAATTTAGCAAAAGAATTAATAAAACCATAAAATTGAAACTTAATTTAGTGACTGAATTTAATAGTGAACATTGGGCTACCTCAACAATAATCTCAAAAGTAACTTGAATATACGCAATTTAGAAATAAGAGATCTAACTTTGAACTTCAATTAAATGATTTTGAACAACTAACAATAGTAACAATTAGTACGTACCAAGCTGAGCTGCAGTCACAGGTAAGTTAACATATGGTAACAAAACTCGCACTCTTAATTTGTGCTTATGTAATCTAAATATAGTTGTGTTTGGTTATTGTAGCCAGCTATGAATACCTTAACTGAACTTTGAAATTAAAGCAGTGAAATGGATTGCTATTACTTTAATGCTGGCGTTTGAATTTCAACGACACTCGCGTTAATTTCGGAAAAGGAAAGGACCCTGCTTGGTAATGCAATTGGGACAATGAGCAACAAAGGTCCATGCTAAGTTGCTGTATTTTAGTGATGCAAATGGAAAAGTTTGAAAAGCTGTGGTCTGCCATACAGTTCTAAAACTTAACGTGCTTTCAGTCTTCCTTGTTGGTTGATTGAAGGTTTAAAGTCGTTGATCGAGGAGGTGGCGACAATCACTTATTGTAGGCCGTCGGTATTGCGAAGCTTCTTGACACAGTCATCGGGCAAAACGGGCTCTTGATGTGTGGCAGCTAATGTTTCCCGTCCGCGACACCGTGCCAGAAACTATCATAGCAAGTCTAGCGCAATTACATGCTGCCAAACCCCGGAAGCGCTGCAACTCGCGGGAGCGTCACTCATCACACCTGCTCCATCGCCCTACTTCAGCCAGACTCTGCGCTCCACACGGCAGAGTTAACACTACCCAAGATCCTAAACACTTTGGTTCTCCACACGACCTATCGATGTAATCGTTCGATAGCATAGCTAGGCAAGACCCAGTATACAAATACAAATAATATTTGCAAAACAAACCAATTATACATCGACATAAATGCATAAATAATCGTTTTACTATTTGTATATATATACAAATAGCAAAACAATTACAATATATAAAGACACAGAAATGTCATATCTACAGATAACAAAATAAGAAAAAAGTTTGTAGTACAATAGATGGAAATAGGAGGATATGCATTTCCAGTGTTACAAGTGGTCAGCCATTGTAGATGGTCTGATTGGCCCAGAAGTATGTGTCATCGATGTTCAGCACACCTCTTGTCTACAAAGTGGTACGTTTGTCTGATGTATCACGTCCTACAGACACATAGACTCATACAAACAACTAGCCATCTCGAATCTTCACTGAGCCTACCTGATAACTGAATTTTGTTGGTATATGAAGGACACTTTTAACTTCATGTTTCTTCAATAAACATGCTATTTCCAGGGAAAGTGTGCCAGCGTCTGGCAAGATGACTGTTCTCTGTTCTTCACATTCTTCTAGCCCTACACACTTTCTGAAACGTTTTGGGTGTAAAGCACAGTGAAACTCTTGTTTGGAATACCAATTTTATGGGAATATGGTGTTGAAATGATGTAGCTCATTGGATATGCTGCCTGAATCAGATATGGATCATACACTGCATTTGTCTCTGACCATGATGCACAGTTAGTCCTAGATTACAAAAGGAATTAATGTCACATGCAAGGAAAAGGAATCTGTTAGGATAAATGTAGAAGTTGACTGATTAGGTATTACAAGAAATACTTTGCTGTCTAATGGAAAGTGATTAAAATCGACTGTCTAGACCTGAAATCAATAATTGAGGTAATAAAATTAGATCTGTGTGGGCAGTAGTTAAAAGAGAAATTGGAAAACCAATTGAGGAATTAAGTACTTTATTATTAAAGAAAAAATCCAAAAAATAAAGCATAGCAGTCAGAGACACCCACTGCATTTGGTAATCACTCCCTTCAAGTAGCACAGAAGATTGCCATGAAGAGTGCAAGGGATAATGCAACAGAATATAAGCAAGAAGCAATGCCTCAAACATACAACTAATAAAAATTACTGCATGCTTTGGCAAAAGAATTAAGAATATACTTAACTCCCTCAAAAACTAGAAACTCTCACAAAGTTCACAATATCTCAAGAAAATTATTAAAATCTCTTTCTTTACAGCTGTGAAATGTGTTCAGTTACGTATGCAACACATCACTATTACAAGTAGTATTTTCAGACAGACTGAAAAATTGCCACCATCAGACCTCTTTCGAAGAAAGGTATTAAGAATTATATTTATATTTACTCACCAGTGTCATTATATGCTTTGTTTTTGAACATACTGGAAAAATTGTGTAAGCAACATTCGAAGCATAATTTCTGAAAATAAGATACTTAGGTAGTCTCAACCTGAATTTAAAAATTGTTCTTCGCCAGAATATGCTATTTTTCAAATTGAAAACCAGTTTATACAAAATTTAACTGAAAATAATGCCAACTGGTGTTTTCTGTGACTTATCAATATCTTTTGACTATGCTGTTCTCAGTATTCTCCTAGAGAAGGTATAGAACATGTTTCTGGTGATTGGTTATCAAACTTGTTAAGTAAAAGATGCAGAATGTCACATTAAGAAACTCAGGGAATGCATATAATGTCTCAGCATCTTCAGAATGGAGAATAATCACTGCAAGTGTAATATAGAGGTTGACATTGGGTCTCTTCGTGTTGTTGTAATGTATGACGAATCTTTCATTATATGTGCAAGATGCAGTAATAACTATCTTTCCTGTCTAAGCAAATCTCATAATCAAGCCTAAGTTCAGCACTTGAAAATGTACATAATATTTTCTTGAAAACTGACAATTGGGTGTCTGGAAATGCACTGTCACTGAATTTAATTACAGCAGTTAGAGTGTATCATTAAATTAGATGGTTACGAGTAATTCTATTAATATTAAATTAATTACCTACCACTCTAAACTAAAGTAAACCATTAAAACAATTTATTCCATAAATGTTATGTTCACCAAAATGCCACCTGTGGATAATAGTATTCAAGAAGGTCAATATAAGTCAAAATCAATGACGATTGCGTCACAAAATGTGATTGTATCGCAAATAAAAGGGAGTGCACAAAATGGCAATAATAGATCTCATGTGATACATTCTTACTTTTCCCCTTAAGCCATTAAATGCCTTTTTTATTGTTAAGCTACATACTGATCTTATATTGTTTATAAAGTTCTATTTTTCATATATGATTTCTTTAATTCTAAAGTTGGTGAAATATATTCAGGTATGATTTAATAAATGTTTAAAAATTGGTTACACTGAATGTAACGACACTCCACCATTAACCTTTTCAAATGATTATGGTGCACAAAACTACTATTTCCAAACATGTTTAACACTTTATCTTCTCCAAACATGGCACTGAGCATAAATCAGTACCCTTAGACATATTTACTTTACAAAAAAGGCTTTTTAATTACATTAAATTATATTTTGCTGTGGAGTGATTCAAAATAACTTCTATTTCTGATATCATTGCGATGATCAATAAGAGCTGTACTGTAAAGCGGCGATCAACCTGTAGGTTAAAATAGCACAGTGGTTTACTAGCATTGGTCCTGTTACAAGTGATATACCCGTCCCTTTCTCGACCTCAAACTGATTTACATAATCAATTACAGGAGGATTTACATTTAAGGTACACTTCAAATCATGGTGAAACTAGACATTTTTGTTACATGTGCAAATCATTTCCGTAGGTTGAGGCATTACCAACGTGTATGATGTCTCATATTTCTTCTGTACAATCATCATCAGTAATCTTCTATGATTATTTGATGTTGTAAACAGTTATTGAATAAATATACACAACTCTGTTGAATATACTTTTTTCACTCTTTCCACATTTATTAATATCATGTACAAGATGATCACCTTCCTTATAATGTGTTAATGTCATTTATTAACACAAAATTAGTATTCTAAGTAGTCTCACAGAATTGATAGGGGGAGAAATTTAACATAGTGGTTTTCCTGACCAACCATGGACAAATGCGTTTTGACATTGGCTGACATGATAATACTGATTAATACTGACCAGAGAATATGCACTTGTTGATGACAAGTTATTAACTGATTACAACTTTGTTTGTGATACCTGTATAAAAATGCATATAAATGTAAATAACAAATTGTTAAAATGCCAAGCTATTGTATTTCAGATATTAACACAAAAATCAGAATAGGGAGAACTTACAAAAATAAAGTGGGTTAATGAAATTATCTTAATTAACTCTAACCTGTGCACTCAGAAAATGGCTGAATGATAGGTACTGTTTTATGATGTGGAAGTTTCTCTATACACTGATATTTTCAAACCACACCAAAAATATTCTGGAAAGTTAAATGTTATACTTTGCACATTTCACAAATTAGCATTTCATTTTAGGGAAGATGTACATTTCTGAAAACAAAAAATCACGATTACAAAACTATAAGAGTAGACTTTTCGTGTGACTGTATTTTAGAAATTGAATGTGCTGCAATATGAAAATTTTGAACACAGAAAACATCTGGAATTCAAAGTTTTTGGGAAAAGTAAAATACTCATTTAAACTAGGAAAATGGGGGCTTTCTGCAAAGTTATGTGTACCCTGAAACAGTTATTTGTTGCATATAATTTTTATTTGCACATAGGTTACAAATATCGTAAGTTTATTCTTTGAGTAAAATATTTCTGTATCAACTATTTGCACCATTGTCATTAGCAATCAGTAAACTGTATTGTGAATACAACAGTTTTGTGTTATACTACAAGAATAAGAATTTAGGAATTTTATGCACTCATTATTTATGCTTCATGTGTAGAATAGAAAACAGAACAAATATTTAATGAGTAGAAGTGTATCATGTGTAGCTATTCAGCCTTGCTACATCTCACTACCCCTATTGGATTATACAGAATGATACTGTTAATAACTAAATGGACAATATAATGTTGAAAAATAACTATAAAATTAAATAGTTCACTCAGACTGTAATAAATCACAGGATATCACAAATCATTAAACATATTACAATTTTCAACAAGTAGACAATGACAATTTCATACATTAAACATTTACAAATTCTATGAATCAGAATAGAGAGAGCTGATCATAACCAAACAAAATAACAAATTTTAGAAGTACATCCAGTTCAAACACATCCAGCATGTGAAATATTAATTTCATTTTTATACATGCATATATAATTCGTTTTTAGAAGATTTACAAAAGCTTGAATATTTCTTCACATTTAAATGCTTTTCATAAAACACTGTTTAAGATGTCATTGTACATTTTTTTCATTTCTTCTCATTAATACCTCAGTTAAATTACTCGGTTTCAGTCAGATTTGGTCAGGTTCCTCCTTTTGTTTCTCAAAGGCTATTTCTCAACTTGGCCCCCAACCATCTACTGGTCCTATGAGTCAGAATTTTTTGTCTATTCTACCACAGTTTGATATAAATCTTCTCACTCAAATGAAAAATAAACAGGAAATCTGCATTAATAAATAACTGTGGAAATTTACAAACATACCTGTGGAAATAAATATGGTTTTACAACAATTACAAATATTTACTACATTTTTCAATTCATTACCACTAAAATTAAATTAAGTGGATAAAAGCTACATTGGAGACACACATTGTGCCAGAATCAAATCAAATTATTAATTTTAAAAATCTAAATCTTTTATATTCACTGAAATTTGTAACTAAGTTCTCTCACTTCGTTATTTAATCAGATTTATTCTGCATGTACAAGCTTTGGAAGGTAACATATTATCTGAAATCATTAGGGTCAGAAACATGAAGGACAAAATTATATTACACAGAAAGTAAGCACTTTCGTAATTTGAAAACAACTTCAAAGTAGTATGGTCCTTATTAACTTTCTCCATTGTATCTGGGGAGGTAATCACAAACCTGTACCATCAGCAGAACAGCTCTGACACATGCATCTAAGGACACATCTCAACACTAACCTGCATTCAGTGGCATGTCTCTCTATACCTTAACAACTGAGAAGTCTTCACAAGTGGGAAACAAAATTCACTATTTCATTTCATATTCCTAAATAATGTCTTTTAATCATTCACCACCATATTACATCTCTGAAAATATCAAACAATTTTAACTTTAGTCCTCTAAGTATTACATAAACCTACAAGTGTTGCCACAAACCACAAAGATGTTCTTCACCAAAAATATTATCTCTCTTAGCCAGAGTTTTCTGACTTTTCTCATCTATTATGCACTTTACATCTTTACTTCACTCTTCATTATTTTTCAGTTTGTTTATTCATCCAGCCCATTTGCAAAAATTTACTGTTGCTACATGCACTCAATGGAATATTCTAGTAGTTCTTGCAGTTTTTAATATATCATTATGTCAGTTAATGATTATCATATTCTTCATTACCAACTTAATTATTATCTAATTACTATGCCATAGATATTGTTACTTCCTACTTAACATCTCTATTACATCATAATCAATCCCATTGCCATAATCAATGCCACTGCAATACATTAGAGCACACATATGAGACAAATTTAAAAAACTTTCTATTTAGTTTTCCACCTCATCTTAAATTATCTTTGCTTTCTCTTTATGTTTAATAAGGTAAACACTGACTTGTTGCAGTGGCTTACCCTAGCTTATGCATTAGTCCATTTACATGTATTTTAAATGAACCTTTCTCCATTGTATCTGGGGAGGTAATCACAAACCTGTACCATCAGCAGAACAGCTCTGACACATGCATCTAAGGACACATCTCAACACTAACCTGCATTCAGTGGTATGTCTCTCTATACCTTAACAACTGAGAAGTCTTCACAAGTGGGAAACAAAATTCACTACCCTTCCCTTCTTCTGTAAGAACTGGTTAGATGCATTCTTCTGCAAGATACTTCTCAACTATTTACAGTCCTCACAGTAGTAGTGTTCCTCTCACAATCTCCATAAAATAGTATAGATCATCCCTTCTATATGTCCACCTAACCTCAGGTATAGGTTCTCCATTTCCTGGATCCACCTAACCTTTCCCTATTACATACAATTCAAATTAGATACACTACAACAATGAAAGACACTAAAGTACCCTCCTCCTTCCCTTTTCACTTAGTCTGAAGAAGTTTCCCCTTGTATGTGTGACTTCACCTGATCTATTAGACCCCTTTACAAGTGACTCTGTCCTCTCTGGTTTTCACTAGAAAAACTCTCTCTTATCTTCCTTCATTAATGTTCTGGGTAGATAGTCATACCATCATCGTTAACTCACTTATTTGCTGTCACATCCACATTGTACTTCTAGTTAAAATGCAACCGTTTTTCCTAGATTTTAGCGCATCATAACTAAATTTAGGAAATGGGTGCAGTTGCCTTCCTTTCCTCCTGTCATCGTGACATTGGTAGCACGAAGCACATTATATCGATATGATTTCCTACAATTTTCATGTAATATATATATATATATGCATATGGAAGAATGTTCACATTCTCATTATCATAATATTTGAAATTACTATATGGTGTGTGTATTGTGTGAATGGAAACTGGGTATCAAGAAACGACAGAGAGGCTTTGTCCCACCATAGCCCTCAGTAGTTCACAACCCCACAACAGGCTACAGCACTCCACTCACCCCACCGCTGCCACACAGCAACCCATACCAGACGAGTGTAACCCTAACTATTTGCATGGGAGACTAATTATGGTGTACGCATACATGGAGACAGTGTTTGTGCAGCAATCACCAACATAGTGTAACTAAGGCGAAATAAGGTGAACCAGTCTGCATTCGCCGAGACAGATGGAAAACCACCTTAAATACCATCCACAGACTGGCAGGTACACTGGACTTCGACACTAATCCGCCAGGCAGATTCGTGCCAGGGACCAGCACGCCTGCCCACTTGGGGAGCAGTGCATCAAAATGCAAGGTTAAAATCACTGAGATATCATGTGTGACTGTTTCAAATACAGGTCCAATGTGAATACAAATACTGGATTCTGACTAGTTTAATCTTGCAGATAAGGCTTTGATTGATTTGTTTATTGGTTCCTCCACAATAGTAAAAGTAAGTTGGGGACTTACCATTCCATTCGAATGCTTGGTCTATCCTAACACATTAACATTACCTGGGTATCAGAGTTTTGCCCATTAACATTGCCAAACTCCTGCTCTGAAAGTTCTTTCATTTGTTTCAAAGTCATTACTTAATTCACAAAATTGTTCATTGACCTCGTTTTGCATTAGATCATATTGATTGTTCACCTCTGTATGTAACTTTCTTGTAAAAGTCCCTATAGTTGTTTGCAATTTGTCTTTATTAGTTTCTATCTTATTGCTTAATTCAGTTTTTAAGTGTGTATTAGACTGGTCAATTAATTCCTCCAAGTTTTAAAATTTCCTGTAAATTGCACTCCATTCTATGGGTAACAACAGTAAATTCGACTATATGTTCCTAGTAAAAATGAGCCTCGTCTTATAGCAATATCAATTCATTAACTTGTACTACAAATTTTAAAATAAATCGCGCAGCATTAAATTGTTCATTGTTGAGCTACTATTACACAACAGCATTCAGAGTAATCTAAAAAAAAAATCGTTTATCACAGATACTGCTTCGTTGAACTGCTGATGTGAAGTTAACCCACTGCTGTTTAAATCTAGCCTGCTGACAAAAATGTATCGCCGAAGCTGGAACAGTAGTAGATTGTGGTGAGGTGGCACCGCAGGCCACTACCAATGCGTTGTAGTAAGCTGTTGTGACAGTCAGAGATCACACAAACTGCTGTCATGGCTCTTCCGACTTGTGGACTGATGAAACTTCTGGGCTCTGGAATCTGACATAGTTGCCGAAACCTGTTAACTGATCGACTGCATAAAATTTATTCTATTTATTCGAAGGCAGAGTTTTTTAATAGCGCTTTCACTGCGAATTATTGGCAGCTGTTGACACTCGTTTTCAGAAATAACAACAAATTACTCCAATTTTCTTAAAAATTTTTGTATCATTATTTTCTAGCACAACTTTCTATACTTGCATCCTTTGCAAAGGCACTAAAATGGGGTGTTATTTTTTATTTGTTTATTGAGTCCTGTCTTGGAACTGAGCCAAAACAGTGTGTAATTTATTTATTTATTCTGGCTTTACTCCATCACACAGTATAATATGTTTTCTGCAGTAACCTACTTCCTAAAGTTAACTTTTATCCAGCCCATCTAGTAAAATCTGGATAAATGTGCTTCTACCCTCTAGTGGACTTCTTCTCCTCTGAAGTCTCTTCTGTACTAGAGGCTAAATCAAATCTGAAATATTTCTCAATATTACCTATTGACGAACAATATTTTTTTTTCTTTCAACACCAATCTATTTAATCTTCGGTATACACTGAGTTTATTGTATCACAAATGTTGGGATACAAATATCTTGTTCAGTGAGAATACTGTTCGACAAGCAGACGACCAAAAATGTAAGACAGAATGACAGTTTTAAAACTTAGTTTGTTCTTCTACGATATCACAACTGTTATTGTGAGCACTCTTATTGCACGGGCGCAACACACCTCTAAGCTGCAGCTTCTAAGAAAAAGAAGCCCATAGCAGGTGGACATGCTAAACGAATCTTTCTTGCAGATATGCTACACCCATGTACCTCTAATTACCTGCATATAATAATTAACAATTTCCCTGACAATATGCTTCCCAAAACTTATCTACTATTAAAAACATTCTTTCAATATCATGATCATCTTTCATCATTTAGAATGACCAAGTGTGTAACACATCATTTATCCTATATAGTGTTTTACATCTCACTGGGGAACTACTATTCACCAGGTAGTGTATTTACTAAACAGCAATAACCCCTAGTTACTTTTTTACTCAAAATTTATCTCACCCCCTATTTCCCAGCTTAGTCTAAAAGGTTTTAATTAATTCCAGCATTTGTTAATAATTAACTTAAGCAATTCAGTACCATAAAACACAACTGTTGAACGCTTAACAGTTCACAATACCATTTTATTTAACATTGTGTATTTATAAAAATTACCTTATGTGCAATGGTTCCATTTTTGTCTACTTTAAATTTTTTCTTGTATTTTTTGTTGGAAGTTTTGTGACTATATCCTTCCTTTTACCAAAATTTTCATCAGTTACCTGTACATTTTGACTCTGTGTACTTTCATTTAGCTGCACTTTATTTTTTGTATTGACAATTCCAATAGTTTTACATTTCACTTCAATCAGGTATTTTGTTACTGTTTTCTCTCCACATTATCAACATTTCTATTCATGATCTCCTTAGGCACTTCTACATTCTTTACATCAACAGAAAATATTTACTCGTTATTTTAAGTCAGATCATTATTACTATCATCAGAACATGTTTGAATTGCTACTTCTGATTTGACCTGACAAGAATTAACAACTACTTCCATCTACTTATTACAGTTGTTTTCATTTAGTTTTGCTTACCTACACATTCATTACTAACAAAATTAGTTTTAAAATTCAGTTCCTTTTTTACGCCTTTCACTCTCTTCTGAATACAACAATCCATTTAGCTAATTTGATTTTGCAAACTGTCAAATTTTAAATCCAATTTTAATTCAGTCGATGTATGTCACTATTATTTTGTACATTTTCGCATTTAAAATACAGTGTTATTGTTCAAAATACCACTAATTTTTCTCCATTTTTAATTTACACATTGTAATTTTGAATGTGTTTGAATATATCCCACTACTATTTTTTATTAGTTTCTTTCCACAAAGTACCCAGTTTTGTACTCATCATTTGATACATTTCAAAATATAATTCACCTTATTAGAAAATAGTCAATTCTCGACTGAATAAAAAGTTCTGGGGTTTCCAACCATGCCAAGTAATTCAAATAACACAGTCAAATAATTAAAATAACACAAGCTTTTGGCAAAGCACTCCTTCGCCATTGCCAAGTCGTATGACTTTCAGAGGGCTGCTATTACGCCCGTAGCTGTGATGTCACTGGTGTCCAAAGCATTGCCATATATGGGCATATGTTGACTCGGCATTCGTTGTGCCCACTTCAACCGTATGATCGTTGGGTCCCATGTCATCCTGAGCTACAGGCCACCATCTCCATGTAGGGTATTATTGGCAATTCTTATTTCAATGGTTTTCTTAACACTGAGTGAGGTGGTGCAGTAGTTAGCACACTGGACTAGCATTGAGGAGGATGATGGTTCGAACCCATGTCTGGCCATCCTGATTTAGATTTTCCTTGATTTCCCTAAATTGCTTCAGGGAAATGTTGGGATGGTTCCTTTGAAAAGCCACGGCCGACTTCCTTCCCCAGCCTTTCCTAATCCAAGAGAACCAATGACTTCTCTGTTTGGTCCCTTCCCGCTCCTCCAAATCAATCTACAAACCATGCTTCTTTAATTAAACAATCCCAGAAGTTGTTTGGGTGAGCTATAATGGATGTTTCATCAAATTTTATCCAGTTGTCGTCTTCTAGGGCATGGTCAGCTAAAGCAGATTTCTCGGAGTAGTGTAGGTGACAAAAACTCTCATGCTGCTTCTGGCATTGTTCCTCAGTATGTACTGTTTTTCCGACTTCAGACTGTCTGCACTCACAAGGTATCTTGTAGACCTCAGGTGTTCCAAGACCTGTTGAATCTGTAACTGGTCTGAGGAATTGAAGGATTTTCGTTAGAGTCCTGATGATTGATTTGATCTTATGTTGTTTCAGCAGGTGGCTTATCTTGCCCGACATGGAGCCACAGAATGCCAAGAAAGCAACTGTCTTTTTCTAGGCCTCCTCAGTGATCTTGTGTTGAGTCTTGCTTTAAACCACTTCATTTATTTGATGGACCTTATAGCTGTTGTTCCTGAAGACCTTGCGTAGGTGGCTCTGCTCATTGAGCAGGTTATCAGCATGTAATATCATTCCTGCATGAAGCACCAATGTTTGTAAAACAGTGCACTTATGTGTGGGATGATGTTGGCTGATGGCATGCAAGTATAGATTGGTGTGGGTGGGTTTCCTATACACGCTGGGGCCAAGGCATCCATTTCGTTTGCGGCGGAAGAGAACTCTGGTTGCGAAAATTTACTTGCTTTAGGTATTATAATTTTTAAGAACGTCAAAGTCAGTTCTCTAACAGGTCATTTATGTTTACTACACAGAAAACCACACAAAAGTATGTGCCTCACTTAATACAATAAAATGAACAAGTAGTATTTAAACAACACCTAAACTGTTGCAAAAATAAATATTACATAACTTAAAGCATACAGGTCTCAGAGACTGTACCTTGTAGCGTACATTACAGGAATGTCACCTCATGAGTCAAGGGTTCAATAAAATGTCTCTGAATGAGTTAGTTACATCATTGTCATCAGCAATCAGTGAACTATGCTGTGAATAATACAGTTTTGTGAGACATTACATGAATAAGAATTTAGCAATTTTGTGTTCTTCTGTTATATGTATTATATGTAGACTATAAAACAGAAAAATTGTTTCATAATCATCATTTAAGACTGATTATGTGTTTCAGCGTTTAGTCTGGAGCATAGTCCCCTTATAAAATTCCTCCATGATCCCCTATTCAGCTCAAACATTGGTGCCTGAGTCTGATGTTAAGCTTATTACTTCAAAATCATTCTTAACCGAATCCAGGTACCTTCTCCTTGGTCTACTCTGACTCCTCCTACCCTCTCCTGCTGAACCCATGAGTCTCTTGGGTAACCTTGCTTCTCCCATGCGTGTAACATGACCTTACCATCTAAGCCTGTTCGCCCTGACTGCTACGTGTATGGAGTTCATTCCCAATTTTTCTTTGATTTCCTCATTGTGGACACCCTCCTGCCATTGCTCCCATCTACTAGTACCTGCAATCATCCTAGCTACTTTCATATCCGTAACCTCAACCTTATTGATAAGGAACCTGAATCCACCCAGCTTTCGCTCCCATACAACAAAGTTGATCGAAAGATTGAACGTGCACAGATAACTTAGTCTTTGTACTGACTTCCTTCTTGCAGAAGAGAGTAGATCATAGCTGAGCGTTCACTGCATTAGCTTTGCTACACCTCGCTTCCAGTTCTTTCACTATGTTGCCATCCTGTGAGAATATGCATCCTAAGTACTTGAAACCGTCCACTTGTTCTAACTTTGTTCCTCCTATTTGGCACTCAATCCGTTTATATCTCTTTCCCACTGACATTACTTTCGTTTTTGAAATGCTAATCTTCATACCTTAGTCCTTACATTTCTGGTCCAGCTCTGAAATATTACTTTGCAAATTTTCAATCGAATCTGCCATCACAACTAAGTTATCTGCAATATGTGAGACTGCTTATTTTGTGTTCACATATCTTAATCTCACCCAGCCAGTCTATTGTTTTCAACATATGATCCATAAATAATATGAACAAGAGTGGAGACAGATTGCAGCCTTGTCTTACCCCTGAAACTACTCTGAACCATGAACTCAATTTACCGTGAACTCTAACTGCTGCCTGACTATCTATGTAAAGACCTTTATTTGCTTGCACAAGTTTGCCACCTATTCCATAATCTCGTAGAACAGACAATAACGTCCTCCTAGGAACCCAGTCATATGCTTTTTCTAGATCTATAAAGAATAGATACAATTCCTTGTTCCACTCGTAACACTTCTCCATTATTTTCCGTAAGCTAAAGATCTGGTCCTGACAACGTCTAAGAGGCCTAAACCCAGACTGATTTTCATCCAATTTGTCCTCAACTAATACTCCCACTTTCCTTTCAACAATACCTGAGAAGATTTTACCCACAACGCTGATTAAAGAGATACCTCTGTAGTTGTTACAATCTTTTCTGTTTCCGTGTTTAAAGATTGGTGTGATTACTGCTTTCGTCCAGTCTGATGGAACCTGTCCTGACTCCCACACCATTTCAATTATCCTGTGTAGCCATTTAAGACCTGACATTCCACTGTATTTGATGAGTTCTGACTTAATTTCATCCACCCCAGCCACTTTAATGCACTGCAATCTATTGACCATTTTCTCCACTTCCTCAAATGTGATCCTTTTTTCCATCATAATTCCTATCGCATTGTACATTGAAACCTGAAACATTGAGCAACTCTTCAAAATATCCCCTCGATCTGCCCAAGGCATCAACAGGGTTCACCAGCAGTTTTCCTGACCTGTCCAAAATACTTGTCATTTCCTTCTTACCTCCCTTTCAAAGACTGCTAATTACACTCCAGAATGGTTTTCTAGCAGCTTGAGCCAAAGTCTCCAACCTGTTTCCAAAGTCTTCCCAAGATTTCTTCTTGGATGCTGCAATTATCTGTTTGGCTTTGTTTCTTTCTTCAACATAACTTTCTCTGTCTACCTGAGTTCAACTATGTAGCCAGTTTTGGTACGCCTTCTTTTTCTTTTTACAGGCTGCCTTGACTGTGTCATTCCACCAAGCTGTTTGCTTTATCTTACCTTTACACACTACTGTTCCAAGACATTCTTTAGCCACTTCTAGTACTGTGTCCCTGTAACTTGTCCATTCCTTTCCCAATGACTGTAATTGACTACATTCAACTAACTGGTACCTTTCTGAGATCACTGTTATGTACTTGTGCCTGAGTTCCTTATCCTGAAGTTTCTCCACTCTTATCCTCCTACATATGGACCTGACCTCCTGCACATTCAGCTTCACAATACCAATTTCACTGCAGATTAAAAAGTGATCAGTGTCATCAAAGAATCCCCTGAATACACGTGTGTCCCTCACAGCCTTCCTGAATTCCTGATCTGTTATTATATAGTCAATGACAGATCTGGTTCCCCTGCCTTCCCAAGTATACCAGTGAATGTTCTTATGTTTAAAAAAAGGAGTTTGTGATTACTAAGCCTATAGCGGCACAGAAATCCAAGAGTTGTTTCCCGTTCCTGTTGGCCTCCATATCCTCTCCAAATTAACCCATAACCTTTTCACACCCTTCTGATCCAATCCTGGCATTAAAATCACCCATGAGCAGAGCACTGTCCTTGTCCTTTACTCTAATAACTACATCACTAAGTGCGTCGTAAAAACTATTCATTTTATCTTGATCTGTCCCTTCACAATGTTAATATACTGACACAATCCTAATTTTCTTGTTACACTCTCTCAAATCTATTCACATCTGTCGTTCGTTTACATACCTTATTGCAACTACGCTGGGTTCCATTTGTTTCTATATTCGTGCTCTGACTCCTGACAGGTAGACCTCGTATTCTCCCACTTCCTCTTCTTTCTCACCCCTTACCCGAATGTCACTAACAGTTAAAACGTCCAACCCCATCTTACTTGCAGCCTCTGCCAGCTACACCTTCTTCCCAGAGTAGCCCCCATTGATATTAATAGCTCCCCATCTCGTTACCATTCGTTTGCCGAGTCGAATCTTAGGAGTCCCTGGTTTGTCAGTTAGAGGTGGGACTCTGTCATCTCCAAAGGTCCGAGGAATTTTGCTCTGATTGTTGCCAGCATCATATTTAAAGTACCAGGGAAGCAGGTTGCTAGCCTTACTTGCCCCAGGTCCCATTGAGTTCTACCCCTAACGATTGAGGGATTAACCGGTGGATTTGGTAGTCTTTGCCGTCTGAGCACAAAGGTGACCACAACTCAGAATATGTCTGAGATGCCCAGCCCAGTTCCAAAGTAACTGGTATCCTGACTGTCAGGACCATTTACTTGGCCACTCATACATTGCCTGTGGTTCATGATCTAGGACATGACAACAGGAACCCACACCATGAACCATGGTGTGTTTAAGGAGTACAATTGTAGCAAGTGAGTCTGTTCTACCATGCTATGTTTCCAAGTGTAAGGAGTGATAGGAGACCAACAAAAGGTTCTATGACTGACTGAGTATTGAATGCTAGATGCTTTTGGATTTACAATGTGATACAGAATATTCTAAATTCTTAAGTGTTTATATTGACTAGAATCTCAACTGAAAATACATATTACAGTTTTTCTTAAACGTCTAACCTCTGCAACTTTCGAGATGTGGATAACAACAGATTTTGTTGATGCAAATGTCAGGAGTTAACTGAAACTTCGTATTTTTATTCAGTGATGTCTTACCTCTTCACATTCTGGTGTAACTTATCACTGAGACAGGAAGTGTTTCTTACACAGAAATATGAAGTAAGGACAGCATTTAGCATACTCTAGAACCTGTTTCAGCTCTTTAAACAGTTTGGCATACTGATAACAGCCTCACAGTACATTTTCTCCTTAAGGTGTCTCCACATGAAGCCTTTTTTCTACTCAACTATGCATATTTGCTTACATTTCCAATGGTGCATTCAAGTATGCATATTTGTACATGTGTAAATTCTTCAAATTGGAGGGCATACATCATAGTATATTGCTCCCCAGGTTTGATGTGTATTCTTGCACAGTTTAGTAATTTTCAGGCGGCTAGGCTCCATGTCTTTTTCTTTGTCAACTGTATTGAGGCTAGGTTTGAAGATCATTCATATGCAGTATTGTCTCTTGACTGCTTAGAAAGCACGCTGAAATTTATAGATGATTAAAGACAAACAGAAGTCATATTGAATATCACTTCTAAAGATTATTCAATTAAAAAATTGAGATGTGATGCCCTGAGTGTAAGATATTAGATAAAAAGTCTCTAGTCATATTACTGGAAAGAATAAGTCCATAAAGAGGGAAACAGAGAAGAAGAAGCCTACGAATGTATGAAAAACGTATATGAAAATTGTGGATGTATATTCATGTTATGGCGATGTAATAGCACAGCAGAGGAGCATTACATCTGAACAAAAGAGAAAATGTAATAGGTGAGCCCTTCAACAAACTACTGGATATTGGAGTGAAGGACACTGATGACAAAGTATCGAATTTGGCGGGACTGAGGATTTTAATCCATATATAATATTTTTTGAATGAAGTTGCATAAATAGCTTTTCATAAAATTATGTATTGAAAATCAGTTAATCTTCTCATGATGACTAAGAACCTCCCTTAAGTAATTATCAATTTCAGGAATAAATTACTCAAAGTGGTATATACATCACTACTTGCCAGCTAACGAAATGTTATTGCCAGCTGTATCACTGCAGTTTCCCAAGCAAAAAATCTGAAATCATACTGTGACCTAATTTTGAAATCTGTAGACAAAACACGACTGCCATTTAACATGTCTCATACCTGTATTATTTAGATACTGTTTTATTCATAGTTGTGTTAGTATTTTCTTTTTATGTCACCATTCATTACAATAAGCACAGCACAAATTGCTGAGCAAATAAATGGATCCATAGCAGATGGCTCACACAATGATACAAAGTGTATATACATTCCATATATATATATATGTCTATATGTATGTATGTGTGTGTGTGTGTGTGTGTGTGTGTGTGTGTGTGTGTGTGTGTGTGTGTGTGTGTGTGTGTGTGTGTGTGGCGTTGTGTGTATAAAATACTAGAAGAAGACACAACTTACATTATAATTCACACACTCTTAGTGTGGCGCAGAAAGAATTGAGATATTCAGCCATAATGACCTCCAACCACCTGTCTAGCGACTCAGAGAACGTAATAGATAATAAAGTTAATTTCATACACAAACTGAACTCACATCTTCTTGATGACTCCTCCTAATCCATGAAATAACTTCCGAATTCATAATAATAACTACAATGTGAGTGTGAGGTGAGGAGGGGAGGTGGGGAAAAGGAGCTGTTTGACAATGAGAGAGAGAGAGATGTTGAACATAGTTAATAATAAATCACTGTATGTAAAAAAAACTTGAGAAAATCATGTAATCATCGGTATGTTGCCATATTTTTCACTGTAAAAGAGTACTATAACTATAAAACTCACATGTTTCACATCATTACGAGAGATTTCAGCTACAATCAATTGAACATACAACTAAACTGGATTTTAACTGAACTGAACACCTAGCCACTAAACCACAATAAGAGCCATATCCAGTCACATTAGTATTAGTGTATCATTTCACGATAATACAGGATTTATCAACTTAACACATGGGAAACGTAAATCATATACAGATATATGAATACAACCACGTTTTTAATAAGAAGGAAACAGGAAAAATTTAATCTCTCCCTCAAATGTATATACATGACACGAATAAACATGTATATATGTTCGATCCCTTTCACCTCTCATAATCAAGATTGACTAATATACAATGTTTTATATCACCAACATTTATAGGTATATTATGGCTTAATGTGTCAACAATGATGAGGTCATTAGCCACAACCACCTCTCCATAGGCAATAAAAATGTCTCATGCAATCTGATACTACACTCCTGGAAATGGAAAAAAGAACACATTGACACCGGTGTGTCAGACCCACCATACTTGCTGCGGACACTGCGAGAGGGCTGTACAAGCAATGATCACACGCACGGCACAGCGGACACACCAGGAACCGCGGTGTTGGCCGTCGAATGGCGCTAGCTGCGCAGCATTTGTGCACCGCCGCCGTCAGTGTCAGCCAGTTTGCCGTGGCATACGAAGCTCCATCGCAGTCTTTAACACTGGTAGCATGCCGCGACAGCGTGGACGTGCAGTTGACGGACTTTGAGCGAGGGCGTATAGTGGGCATGCGGGAGGCCGGGTGGACATACCGCCGAATTGCTCAACACGTGGGGCGTGAGGTCTCCACAGTACATCGATGTTGTCGCCAGTGGTTGGCGGAAGGTGCACGTGCCCGTCGACCTGGGACCGGACCGCAGCGACGCACGGATGCACGCCAAGACCGTAGGATCCTACACAGTGCCGTAGGGGACCGCACCGCCACTTCCCAGCAAATTAGGGACACTGTGGCTCCTGGGGTATCGGCGAGGACCATTCGCAACCGTCTCCATGAAGCTGGGCTACGGTCCCGCACACCGTTAGGCCGTCTTCCGCTCACGCCCCAACATCGTGCAGCCCGCCTCCAGTGGTGTCGCGACAGGCGTGAATGGAGGGACGAATGGAGACGTGTCGTCTTCAGCGATGAGAGTCGCTTCTGCCTTGGTGCCAATGATGGTCGTATGCGTGTTTGGCGCCGTGCAGGTGAGCGCCACAATCAGGACTGCATATGACCGAGGCACACAGGGCCAACACCCGGCATCATGGTGTGGGGAGCGATCTCCTACACTGGCCGTACACCACTGGTGATCGTCGAGGGGACACTGAATAGTGCACGGTACATCCAAACCGTCATCGAACCCATCGTTCTATCATTCCTAGACCGGCAAGGGAACTTGCTGTTCCAACAGGACAATGCACATCCGCATGTATCCCGTGCCACCCAACGTGCTCTGGAAGGTGTAAGTCAACTATCCTGGCCAGCAAGATCTCCGGATCTGTCCCCCATTGAGCATGTTTGGGACTGGATGAAGCGTCGTCTCACGCGGTCTGCACGTCCAGCACGAACGCTGGTCCAACTGAGGCGCCAGGTGGAAATGGCATGGCAAGCCGTTCCACAGGACTACATCCAGCATCTCTACGATCGTCTCCATGGGAGAATAGCAGCCTGCATTGCTGCAAAAGGTGGATATACACTGTACTAGTGCCGACATTGTGCATGCTCTGTTGCCTGTGTCTATGTGCCTGTGGTTCTGTCAGTGTGATCATGTGATGTATCTGACCCCAGGAATGTGTCAATAAAGTTTCCCCTTCCTGGGACAATGAATTCACGGTATTCTTATTTCAATTTCCAGGAGTGTATTACACTCTGAGGCTGTGAAAGTTAGACATGTTGTTGTTGTTGTGGTCTTCAGTCCTGAGACTGGTTTGATGCAGCTCTCCATGCTACTCTATCCTGTGCAAGCTTTTTCATCTCCCAGTACCTACTGCAACCTACATCCTTCTGAATCTGGTTAGTGTATTCATCTCTTGGTCTCCCTCTACCATTTTTACCCTCCACGCTGCCCTCCAATACTAAATTGGTGATCCCTTGATGCCTCAGAACATGTCCTACCAACCGATCCCTTCTTCTGGTCAAGTTGTGCCACAAACTTCTCTTCTCCCCAATCCTATTCAATACTTCCTCATTAGTTATGTGATCTACCCATCTAATCTTCAGCATTCTTCTGTAGCACCACATTTCGAAAGCTTCTATTCTCTTCTTGTCCAAACTATTTATCGTCCATGTTTCACTTCCATACACGGCTACACTCCATACGAATACTTTCAGAAATGACTTCCTGACACTTAAATCAATACTGGATGTTAACAAATTTCTCTTCTTCAGAAACGCTTTCCTTGCCATTGCCAGCCTACATTTTATATCCTTTCTACTTCGACCATCATCAGTTATTTTGCTCCCCAAATAGCAAAACTCCTTTACTACTTGAAGTGCCTCATTTCCTAATCTAATTCCCTCAGCATCACCTGACTTAATTAGACTACATTCCATTATCCTTGTTTTGCTTTTGTTGATGTTCATCTTATATCCTCCTTTCAAGACACTGTCCATTCCATTCAACTGCTCTTCCAAGTCCTTTGCTGTCTCTGACAGAATTACAATGTCATCGGCGAACCTCAAAGTTTTTATTTCTTCTCCATGAATTTTAATACCTACTCCGAATTTTTCTTTTGTTTCCTTTACTGCTTGCTCAATATACAGATTGAACAACATCGGGGAGAGGCTACAACCCTGTCTTACTCCCTTCCCAACCACTGCTTCCCTTTCATGTCCCTCGACTCTTATAACTGCCATCTGGTTTCTGTACAAATTGTGAATAGCCTTTCGCTCCCTGTATTTTACCCCTGCCACCTTTAGAATTTGAAAGAGAGTATTCCAGTCAACATTGTCAAAAGCTTTCTCTAAGTCTACAAATGCTAGAAACGTAGGTTTGCCTTTCCTTAATCTTTCTTCTAAGATAAGTCGTAAGGTCAGTATTGCCTCACGTGTTCCAGTGTTTCTACGGAATCCAAACTGATCTTCCCCGAGGTTGGCTTCTACTAGTTTTTCCATTCGTCTGTAAAGAATTCGTGTTAGTATTTTGCAACTGTGACTTATTAAGCTGATAGTTCGGTAATTTTCACATCTGTCAACACCTGCTTTCTTTGGGATTGGAATTATTATATTCTTCTTGAAGTCTGAGGGTATTTCGCCTGTTTCATACATCTTGCTCACCAGATGGTAGAGTTTTGTCAGGACTGGCTCTCCCACGGCCGTCAGTAGTTCCAATGGAATATTGTCTACTCCGGGGGCCTTGTTTCGACTCAGGTCTTTCAGTGCTCTGTCAAACTCTTCACGCAGTATCATATCTCCCATTTCATCTTCATCTACATCCTCTTCCATTTCCATAATATTGTCCTCAAGTACATCGCCCTTGTATAGGCCCTCTATATACTCCTTCCACCTTTCTGCTTTCCCTTCTTTGCTTATAACTGTGTTTCCATCTGAGCTCTTGATATTCATACAAGTCTTTCTCTTATCTCCAAAGGTCTCTTTAATTTCCCTGTAGGCGGTATCTATCTTACCCCTAGTGAGATAGGCCTCTACATCCTTACATTTGCCCTCTAGCCATCCCTGCTTAGCCATTTTGCACTTCCTGTCGATCTCATTTTTGAGACGTTTGTATTCCTTTTTGCCTGTTTCACTTACTGCATTTTTATATTTTCTCCTTTCATCAATTAAATTCAATATTTCTTCTGTTACCCAAGGATTTCTACTAGCCCTCGTCTTTTTACCTACTTGATCCTCTGCTGCCTTCACTACTTCATCCCTCAAAGCTACCCATTCTTCTTCTACTTAGCCATGTGTGATCTAATTTTCTATTGGCGCTTTATTCAAGGTATTCTAAACTGAAAGATTTCTTGCAGGTGTAAATGTAATTATACAGATTTTAGCTCAAGAGTTCACAGAAACATTATCAAAACGAAGACAGTCCCACAAACATTTGATATGAAAATTAGTGTCTCAATGAAATGATTAAGGAGTGTCAAACACACTAACAAAAATTTTCTTGAAAGAGGGTGAAGTTTTGTTCGAAAATTAAATGAATATCAGTAAGTAAAAATACATTTGAATTCCTTTTGAACCATATTTCTTGCTATGTAAAGAACTGAGATATACATACCTGTCATAATATCACAGCTTGCCTTAAGTTTTTGATAACATTGAGATACCTTGCATGTGGCGACCTTTTTATTATCATTGAATAATGCACGTAAATTGTAGAACCACTCGGCCTACTACCATCTCGAACACAAGATATTTGAAATGTACGTGTGAGAGAGCGTATTTACTGTGCATCACATGTCTGTGTGTGCAGGCTTGAAGTTTATCGTGAGACGACTATAGACATGGCTGTCAATTGGCGCTGACAAGTGTTTGCCAGTAGCGCCGTGGAAGCCATAGTGAAAGAACAAGGAAGGTTTATGTATTCAGTGCTGTTCTGCACCTTTGACGATTGTAGTGACAAAAGAATAATGGAGTTAGAAAAAGACTTTTAACTGAGGTTCGTTTTGGACTTGGAAAGGATAAGACGTGTATCCGATTCATATTCAAAAAGGACATGGTTACTAAACCAGCTCTCTCATAAATGTTATTTACTTTGTTTCTGGCAGTCGTATATCTATGTTCTGCAGAAAGTTCTGTTTGGTTTCGAGTCAAATACATTGTTAATCGACGAGTACAGTGACACTAAAGTCTGTGTATGTGATCATCATATTACAAAGATAAGAAATTTAATTTTTTGCCTCACATGCCACAAAGCAGTAGAACGTGGCGACCTGTGTGAAAGGACAGAAGAAAACAGGAATTTTGAGACAAAAACGAGATAAGCAGATATTATGTATTGCCATAGCAACCGAGGCTAACAAGGCAAAAGAACCAGTCCATGGAATTGTATTCTGCCTATAAATTCAAATGCTGAAAATTAGTAAATGCAAAAAAAAAGGAAGACGTAAGAAAGTAATAACATTAAAAGAACAGAGAGAAGATCTCGTTGTATTAGACTAAGAAGAGATATGCCAAGAACAATTCGACTAAGAAGATCTGGTGTGGGGAGTATACAGCTCTCACACATCGTGGGTATGCAGATGCAGAAACCAACTTCTATACAACCAGCACCAGTTGCTGTTCACCAATGCTCACCTATTTCCACGTTTGCTCACCAACTCCTACGCAGAAACCAATAAGCGACGCCACCAGCACCAGCTGCTGTTCACCGGTGCTGGTTACACATCTGCTTGCCAATGCAGCCTACACTCTACGCCAGGTGAGTGTAAAAGAGAACTTTATTGTTTTAGTATAAACTAGTAAGAACTGTTAAGTGAACAATATTACTGTAGTTATTATACTCAGAGTTGAATTTTTTTAATGATTACTAGGTCTAAAGCTAGTAAGAATATGGGCAAATGGAAAAAAAGCCCAAGAACCAGCTATGGCTACGAGAATCAGTAGAGAAATTCCAGACTGGTCTGAGCTACTAAACCTAATCAAAGCTCAAAATGCTAAATTAGACACACAGAGTGCAGATTCAGAGGCTTTGAGAAAGGAACTAAATGATAAACTAGAAACCCAGAGTTATAATTAAATGAAGCTTCTAATGCTCAGAATGAAACTCTAAAGAAAGAACTAGGCTCAGTAAATTCTCAATTAAATTTGATAAATGTCATAATAGAATCACAAAGCAAAGAATTTGGTAGTTTATGCGAAAGCATGGGGGCTTTAAAGACTGAATTTGATGATTTAAATAATAAAGTAGAGGATTTGAAATTAGAATTAAACAATGAAGTAACAAACTCTTTAAACTCTTAGAACATAGAATAACTTCACCTAATGTGGTGTTATCTAGTTAGGTGGTGACTGTTTTGCAGTGGGGAGACTTTCAAACTAAATTTAACGAAAGGTACTGGTCTGCACTTGCTCAGGTGAGGTTAATATTAGATCCATGGGATCCGGGCGGAGTCATATATCCCCCAGAGATGTTAACATTCTGAGTTAACGGGCAGCGTGACGACCGTCGGAACCTGAGTTGTTTTCAGTGTTCCTTCCAAAACAGTTTTCCTGCACCAAATTCCCTTCAAATCTTAAACTATTCTGTCATCTATTTCTGAATTCTTAAACTGTCCTATAATCTGATTACCTAGGACATGACGATAACCTAAGGATTGGCTTAAGAGAATCATGGATAAAAGGTGATCTCTAGACGAAATAAACTGAATGGAATATTATATTTGTGGAAAACATGATATTATGTGACCAATTTAAAAAATTATTAGACTATAGTGGATAGACTTTCTATTTTGCATAGAATATTTTATACCTTTTATGAGATGTGATGTAGATGGGAGGGTTTGCATCAGTTTTGAAAGGGTTGGGAATTGTGGATAACAGCATGGTTTACGAGAACACATAAATCATGATTAACAGAAAACACACACCACACCTTTCAAACAAACCTCGCAAACAAATGTGCCTGATTCTTCACCATTTGCTGTTTCCATAGGGTTGCTAAAATCTCCTTTGGGGACCTCAAGGGTGAAGGTGGGAATGTCTGTTCTGTAGGAGACGATTTAACACCTCCAACTTCTCACTCAAGTTCCTACGAGGTCGGGATCCTGGGGAAGGGAGGTGGGAAGGGTTTCTTGCCTTTGTGGCTATCTTCTTTCTCATCTTCGATCTTAGCAACCATTTCTATTTATTTCCTTTCTTACTTCTCATTTGAGGGCCTATCTATTTTTCCCTCTTTCCATATTCATCTACTTCTATCACAGACATCCTTCCTAATTTCTGTGGTTTCCTTGCATACACACAAAGATACACTTAAACACAAACATTATAATTACCAATTAGAAGCCTGATGCAATGTGAGAACCGCCAAGTGTTGTAGGGGGGAGAGATATGTGTGCATCAGGAAATATGCACACATCGTTTTTTTTATTATGACAGTTCTACATCGCTTATTTATATAAAAACTGTTACATCCATATATACAGATAAGAACTATGAACTATGATGATTCTACAATGGGTGTACATAAGAAGGAGGCATGAGTAATGAAAGAGAACCGCCAAGCCAAAGAATTGTAGGATAGTGGGACTTGTAAAATCTAAGTAAACATATTATCTACTGAATAGTACCTCCAGACATGATATCTATTACAGGTATAGAAGTTGATGAGTAAGGGAGGACTCCAGGGAGTTGATGACGTAAAAAGAAGTGAATGTGATGTGTAGAATAGATTTGTAGCTTTACCAGAAAATATTTAATTATAGTATACATAGGAATGTATACTGGAGGTAATGAACCATGAGGCCTAGTCAGAAAGGATGAGGGGGGTGTATCCAGCATTTACTGAATATGAAGGGCAGTTGTACCTACATGGAGATAGGACGACCTGTGCCCTAAGGAATAGGGATATTGTATAAATGGGCGTACCTGCCAGAACAGAACGAGGACGTGCGCTCATATATTCAACTCACAAGTAAGGTATAGGTACTGATCCTATCTGGAGGGGACAGTATCGTGACAGAAATCTCATGTTTTATAGGATTATTCTGGTAAGTTTGAATTCTATGTAACACTAGCATTATCACGTTTTAAGTAAGTTTATGAGTGTCAAAAGGAAACACCTTTATTTTACCCAGAGTTCATCCGAACTACAGTCTATAAATAATGAGACTATTACATACTAAAGAAGTAGTACAAAAAATTAGAATAAAGAATAAAGTACTCAAGTGCTATGAACACCTGAAGTTTGCAATTGGAGTTAAAGAAAGAGTCCTCACAATTCCTAAGTAATAATAATGGGGACTGAAATCATAAATAAATGCTTATGTTCTAAAAAACAAAGTAGACTAAGGAATCAGTAGAAAGACAATGATCGGATGCTTGTTCTATAGAGTACAAAGATTTATGAGTGAAGATATATATATATATATATATATATATATATATATATATATATATATATAAGAGTACAAAGATTTATGAGTGAAGATATATATATATATATATATATATATATATATATAATAGATGAATACTTTTAAAATGTTCATTGTTATTAAGTATGATATTAATGTACATAATGATTATGTATAAAATTCGCGTGTTCGATCTGAGAAGGGGGATACGTAGTTTTTCGAGAATTTCCACGTAAATTATAGAACCACTCGGCCAACTACCGACTCGAACACACGATATTTGAAATATAAGTGCGAGAGAGCCTATTTACTGCACATCACCTGTCTGTGTGCAGGACTAACGTTTATCGTGAGATGACTATAGACATGGCAGTCGAACAGTGCTGACAAGTGCCTGCCGGTCGCGCCATGGAAGCCATAGTAAAAGAACAAGGAATGTTTATGTAGTCAGTGCTGCTCTGTAACTTTGACGATTTTAGTGACAAAAGAACAATGGAGTTTGAAAAAGACTTTTAGTTAAGGTTCGTTTAGGATTTGGAGAGGATAAGACGTGTGTTCAGATTCAGAATGAGAATGGACTTCGGTTTTAAGCCAACCTGTTCTTATGTGTAAATGAACTCTATTTTTAACCTTTGCATACTTGAAGAGACTTACTTGATACTGTTTGTTTATGTGGAGAATGAGTTTTGTAAAAGTTTGATGTTCAAATATACGTTGTGAAATTAAGCAATAGAAACTGTACACATCTGCTTTTTTTTATAGGTAGAAAGAGTCTTCAGAAATTCCTGTTCCCAGCAGATATACTTCGGGGAAGAAGAGAAAAGAATGTGGCAGCAGCAAGCTAACCAGCAAGGACAGGACAGTCGGCCGACCATCTCAGGTGAGTCTATCGTCAAAGAAATGGGATTTTGCATAGATACTTCGCCACTTTAAGTCGTCCAAAGCGTTAGATTATTCGAAAAGTAAACGAAAAGCAGTATGTAAAAATGCATTTGAATTCCTTTTGAACTGTATTTCTTGCGATGCAAAGAACTGAGATACACATAATTGAAATAATATCACAGCTTCCCTTAAGTTTTTGTTAACACTGAGATGCCTTGCATGTGGAGACCTTTTTATTATCATTGCAGTGTGCATACTGCACTTCCAAAGGCACAATTTCTAAATTTTAGGCGAAATTCTGGTTGTTATTTAAAATTCCCTAAGTATAAATTCCCCCCCATGAACCATGGACCTTGCCGTTGGTGGGGAGGCTTGCGTGCCTCAGCGATACAGATAGCCGTACCGTAGGTGCAACCACAACAGAGGGGTATCTGTTGAGAGGCCAGACAAACGTGTGGTTCCTGAAGAGGGGCGGCAGCCTTTTCAGTAGTTGCAAGGGCAACAGTCTGGATGATTGACTGATCTGGCCTTGTAACAATAACCAAAACGGCCTTGCTGTGCTGGTACTGCGAACGGCTGAAAGCAAGGGGAAACTACAGCCGTAATTTTTCCCGAGGGCATGCAGCTTTACTGTATGCATGGCGAGCTGCATCAAACCAGTCTCAGGACTGAAGACCACAACAACAACAACAAGTATAAATTGGAAGTAAGGCTTTTATCTCAACAGTTCTGTTTTGTTTTTATTTTCAGAGGTAGTTCTGATAGGGCACAGGTGCTGTAAATATAACGTTCCACTCGTTTAATTTTGTATTACAGTATAAAATGTGTCATCACTCAGTGATTATGCCAGCAAGAACACTATTATATTTACAAGCGACTTCAGTTAACTCAAGGGTAGCTTTGTATCTCTGATGGTACTGTAGCCACTACGTAGCTCCATTCTATTAATGATAGACTCGTTCGTATTCTTAATGTTCTACTTTATTCTGAAGCAATGAACCAGACATTAACATAGAACATCTAAGACAAAACAAACACAAAGCAAAGAGTAAATGATTATGTGCACACTAGAGTCTTTGCCGCTGCCCCTGTACTGTGCACACGCAACTGTTCGTCTGCGTGCTCCCACAAAGCCCCTTCCCTGAAGAGCGGAGCTCCAGGAATGTGCGGAAACTTGTACCGGACCCTTCGCCCGGCTCTTGTGCGAATTTCCGGCTGTACTTCCTCCATCGTCGTATCCTCTCGTGGCTTCATCCGGCTCACTGTCCAACCATCCGTTGCACCCTGCAGGGGCCCCTCGTCTTGCTGCAGGCCCGCCTCCTCTTCTTGTCTTACATCTTCTAGCAGTAAGTGAGCCGGCTTCACCCAGTCTATTGACACAGTAACACTCTTACCGCGAACAAGGATAGTCATGGCCTGGTCCTTACGGTGTAGTACTTTATAAGGTCCCGTATATGGCGGCTGCAACGGAGTTCTGACTGCGTCGGTTCGCAACATTACATGCGAGCATTTGCTCAATTCTCGATGTACGAACGACGGCCTAACGCCATGCCGTGTCACTGGTTGTGGCCTAAGCTCGGCCAGTTGAGCCCTTACTCTCGTTAGCAAGTACGTTAGGTCCGTCTTTCCTGTACTCTTTTGAAAAAACTCTCTGGGTAGGCGTAAGGTTTCCCCGCATACTAATTCCGCTGTAGATGCTCCGAGGTCGGGTTTGAAAACAGTGCTTAAGCATAGTAACACTAGTGGCAATGCTGCTGACCAATTCTCGCCATGGCACATTAACGCGGCCTTAAGTGTTCGGTGCCACCGCTCTACCACGCCGTTGCTTTCCAGATGATAACTTGTGGTACGGTGACGGTGGAACTCGCACATGTTTGCCAGCTCCGGGAACAAGGAGGATTCGAACTGACGTCCTTGGTCCGTCGTGACATGTACCAGACATCCGAACCGTGCTATCCACGTCGTCAAGAACGCCCGACTGTCTCTGTCTGAAATGGGGATTGCTTCTGCCCATCTCGTAAATCTGTCAATTGCTGTCAATAGATACCGATAGCCTTCGGACATTGGCAACAGTCCAATAATATCCAGATGCACATATTCGAAACGACCAGTTGGCCCATCAACTTTACACACTGGCTTCTTCACATGGCGTCCCACTTTAAATCGCTGACAATCCAGACACGTCTGCGCCCGCTGCCGACAGTCTCTCTTAATTCCTGGCCACACGAAACGCTCTGTCATTAATTTTACACTCGCTCAGGGTCCCGGATGAGCCAAACCATGTAACCCTTCGAATACTTCCCGGTGAAAACACTGCGGCACAAAAGGTCTCGGCCGTCCCTGTGAGGTATCGCACCATAACTGTATTGTCTCACCCTCTAGATACAGTTTTTTTTACTTCAACCCTGTGGGCGTACTCTGCCGAAAACTTGCAGTTGTGCATCATCCTTCTGCTCTCTCGCCATTGTAGCATAGTTCACTGAATACTTTATTGCCGCAACTCGTGAGAAGTAATCTGCCACCATATTCTCTGCCCCGTTAATATGTCGTAAATCAGTAGTGATCTGGCTTATAAATTCCAGTTGCCTGAATTGTTTAGGTGACAAAGTATCCGTACGCTTGCAGAATGCGAAAGTGAGCGGTTTGTGATCTGTAAACAATGTAAATGGTCTGGCTTCCACGTAAGACCGGAAATAACTTATGGTTTCGTAAGCAGCAAGCAGCTCTCTATCATACGCACTCCAGTTCCGGTGTGGGTCTGTGAGTTTCTTGGAGAAGAATCCTAAAGGCTGCCAGTGACCAGCAGTCCACTGATGCAACGCTGCCCAATCGCCACCTGACTTGCGTCAACAACAATAGCTAGCTTCGCATCTTTCTTTGGGTGAGGTAGTAAAAACTTGCTTTAGGATTTCCTTGATCCGCTCGAACGCGCACTGCATGCTTGCTGTCCATTGTAGCTTCTGATTTTTCCCGGTGTTCGTGCCCGCCAAAGCCTCCGTGAGTGGTGCTTGTAAAGCCGCAGCTCCAGGCAGATGCCTGCGGGTAAAAATTTAAAACACCTAGGAACCTCCGCAACTGGTGTATAACCTCGACCTTCTCCTCCAAAGGACGGATGCCAGCTGCTGAGACTGTGTGATCCAGGTAAGCCACCCGATCTTTACGCAAACTGCATTTGGTGTCATTTACCACTACACCATAAGTACGTAGCCTCTCGAAAACTGTCCGTAGGTGCTATTCATGGAGGGCTGCTGTCGCTGAGAACACCAGTATATCGTCTAAATAGGCGAAAGTGAAATCTAGCCCTCGCAGCACCTCATCGATGAAACGATGCCATGTCTGTGTAGCGTTTTTTAAACCAAATGGCGTGCGTAAAAACTCGAAAAGACCGAAAGGTGTAGTGACTGCTGTCTTCGGTATGTCACTGTCAGCCACCGGTATTTGGTGGTATGCTTTTTTACAGTCGACTACACTGAAACGTTCAACTCCAGACAATTTATTTGTAAAGTCGCGAATGTTGGGAACTGGATACCGATCAGTTATCGTACGGGCATTCAACAACCTATAATCACCACAAGGTCTCCAACTTCCTTCTTCCGCACTAAACGTAAAGGCGAGGCCCATGCACTATGAGATCTTCGTATCACTCCCATTTCCAACATCTCTCAGAACTCAGCTTTTGTGTCTGCAAATCTGTCTGGGGCCAACCTTCTCGGTCTGAGAGAGACTGGAGGCCCGGGCACGGTGTTTATGAGGTGAACTGTATGATGGGCCACTCTGGCTATCGGCTGCGCTGACGGTTCTCTAATTCAGCATACTTCTCTCACTCCAACCGAACCGTGTACCTTCTCTGTGATTAATCCTACATGACCATGCACCACCTCTTTGCCCCTTCTAAGCTGCGATAACCAAATGTCCACCGCAATACCTAATGCATATAGAAAATCTGCTCCGAATATGCACTCTGCCACATCTGCAATGACAAAAGTCCAGTGACAAATAATACTAGGTCCTAAATTCACTTCTTCGACACAACTGCCATACGTCATTATGGGCTGTTTATTTGCAGCCTTGAGGCAAAATGATGTCCTGTCACTGAGGGAAGTACATTTCCCCTTTGGCCACGTGCTGACATCAGACCCCGTGTCTATCAAATAATAACACGAAGCCGTCATATTCCGAACATAAAGTCGCCGAGATACCGTTAATAAAGAAACATCTGTACCGTGACTGGACGGAAGAATGCACTTTGAGGCTCGATTCCCGAATCTTTGATGATACCAACACAACTGCTCCTGCCGGGCATCCCCGCTGTTCTTATGTGTCAGCCGGACCTCCGAACCGGTAGCTCTAAATGCCTCTATCTGCCTCTGCCGCCCGTCTAGCTGCTCCTTGAGTTTTTGAAGTTGTGTACCAGTAATAGCGCGCCGCTGCTTATTAATCGCCGCCGCTTCGTATTCTTCCGTCGTCGCCTCCACCTTTGCTATCCTGAGAGAATGTGTTGGATCAACCGTCGCATGAACCCTGTCGGCGAGTTAGAGTAGTGGTTGTATATCGAATCCGTCATTCGCTGCCACAGCTGCTCTTACTGCAGACGGAAGCTGTGCTGCCCAAACGGAATGAAGTGTAGTGTTCGAAAATTCATTTTCCGTCACGATTCCACGCAAATGCCTCCAATATTCGGAGGGAGTTCTGTCACCTCTACGTTCACCTCGCAACACCTGGCAGATTCTTTGATCTAGCGGTTTAGTAAGCCAGCTTTTTAAAAATCCCTTCGATGTTATATATTGCTGAGTTTCCGGTGGCCGTCTAATTATCTCTTAAACCAATATCGCTGCCCTGGCACCCAGACTGATTGCCGCTATCATGAACTTTTCCCGGTCGTCAGTTACCTGATAATGCATGAATGCCAGTTCTGACATGGAGAATCAAATTTCCGGTTATCGGCCAGGAACTGCGGCAGGCGTACTTTCATGCGTAGTCCCAGCGATTCTCTCGTATATGCGTTCCGGCCGCGGATTTTGTCCTGGTAATATCAATGTCCCGCTCCGCTGAATCCATTCTGTGGTGTCGAACGTCGTTCCATAACTCCCGAACCTGACCGCGCAGTGAACCCTGCCGGTGTACTGATCGTG